>NC_141346.1:12932709-13220209 GCF_057382095.1 Aulonocara sp. 'chitande type north' Nkhata Bay
AGGATCTCGTTTGAAAAACACGCACTCACGAGACAAAATAAAAACAGACTGCTCAAAGCAAAAGCAGAGCCCTCACGGCTGGTAGTACAAAAACACAGTGACAACGTGCGTATTAGATACCCTCAGTGACAAAAGCATAAATATGAAAAAAGGTGGGATCACCAAGAATATCCTAAAAATGGCATTGAGGGGGGTGTTACAGTGAAAAAAACAAAAAGCAGCCAAATTTTCATCTGAAAATGTTGAATTTTAGTAAAAACAATGCTCTGTAGTTTGATACTGTCGTTACAGACAAAGCAGATGTTTAAAGCCTTTGGACGCTCATTTGAAATGCACTCATTCTCCTTATCAGCTGAAAACATTAAAGCCATAAAATGACTTTTTCGAACGGATAAAAACTATTGAACAACAGCAATGTTGAGCCTGTTCCAAAATTTGAATGTACATGTGTTGAAGGTGCGGGTCTTGTTGAATTATTAAACATACTTTCTTTAATTCTTCGAGCCAAAAACAACAACTTTTAATTTTCTTCTGCTTGAGTATCGGCCTCGGGTAGCTCTACTTATCATTGCTCAGTCAGTTGTCTGTTTGTGCTACTTTTTTCAAGGAGCAGTGGATTATTGGTAAGGGTGACTTTATGTGTTTAGTTACTTAAGTGGAAGTACTGTGGAAAGTTTTACCTTACATACATAGATCTACCAGTACAGCTTCTGAGGTAACTGTTTACAAGATGTTATAATCTATCCGAAGGTTCTTTGCAATTTTACATTGATAAACATTATCCTTAACATATTTGGCCCACATAAAGTACCATGGCCATCACACTGTCATTTAGAAATGTTTAAATAACTCGTGTCTTAAGTCCTTCCATCAAACAGAAAAGAAAAAAAGTCGCGTGGTTCACTTTTACATCACAAAATGTTAGAAATATAAGTCGTTCATAACAACCTGAAAGGCTGGGAGTTTAAAATGCAAACCGATGGAAGCAGAAGTAGAAGACTATAATGTCACAGAGCACACGGTGTCTACTATTGTGTAGACATTTATAAACAAGAGCTTAATAAAGATGCTTAATTTATTCAGAAATAAACAGGTGGAGTGATCTTTATCAAAAGTAGATGTTGCATCTTTGGCTAAACCCCTGTACCCAAAAACTTTAAAAATCTACTGTGTGTGTGTAAGTAAAGCTGTGGATTTGACACCTCAGCATTGTGAAAGTGGGGAAACATGTTTCTGGCTGTGCATAAGATTTCTGCTTACATCTTAGAATCTCAGTTCTAAATGAAATTCAAATGCTTTTTTGTTTTTTCTATTATTTGACTTCTAAGGCACACACACACACACACACACACACACACACACACGAACAGCAACAACACAGAGAAGAAGAAGAGGGGGTCGTTTTACTACGCATCATAAAAACGCAATCATTCATCTTCCAACTGTATCTTTGTGTTCCGGCTTTAGAATCATTGGTTGTTTACTGAGCCGTACTTTGGGAGTCATACTGTTGTGATACTGGGGAGAAAAGGGTAAGGTTTGATAGACTAAACCCTTACATACATAACTTCAAAAACCTAAAGAGTGTGTGAGACTGCTAGCTGTGTCGTTCAGCAATAAACTTATCTACAAACGTGTTAGTAAAGAGCGACTTGTACTTCTGTCTCATTAAGCAATGGTTTAATAAATTTCACTGCAAACTATAAAAGGAATCTGGATTTAAATAGAACATAGTAGTGATGGATTAAGTGCAGGAAACACTAGTATTAAGTGTCTATGGTACAAATCTCCTTCAACATTCACAATGACCAAAGGGAGGACTCTCAGTTGGTTGTGTTCAGGGAAAAAGCAGCTAAATACACTGAGACTGCTCCACATTGTTAGTGAGTTAACTCTGGATATCTGTAGGTTTGTCAAACTTGGAGTGAACAAAAGCAGAAAAACAGTAAAAGATGCAGACAGTGAAAGTCTGGTTTATTTCATGAACACAATGAAACATTTTAAAGTCCGCAGAGCAAAGTAGCATACATGATAAATAGATACACATAACACGGTCAGTGAGAAGTAAAACTCGTCGTCTTACCACATGTTATATTCTGTAAACTTAAAATAAACCACAGAAATTAGAGTTTAGTGTTTTAAGTCATCTATTAAAAAACATGAGTCAACTTTACTGAAATGACACTTTAACGATGCTTCATATCACAGTGTTTATGATGATAAAATGTGTTCTCTCATTAGCAGATGTCTGCGCTGTCACTTGTCATGAAAATGTCCTGAGCCAGGGTTCCTTTTCAATTACCATTGATCATTAATAGGACGCACAAAAAATTTGTCACATTATCCCCATAAACAACATGCTTTTATAGAAATCATTGTGACACAAATATTTAGATTCTTGATTCACAATGTGCATGAATTCAAAATCTTTAGAGTTTCATATTTATAAAGTATCGCAAAAAATACATTTATACCATTGTATGAGCTACTCTGTGTCCCTCTTGGATCCTCATTCCGAAAATTCAGGTATTTAAATAAAATGGTGAATTGGATAATGATGAGGAGCCACTTAGATACTAAAATGAGGTTTGATTAAATGAAACTCTTATGAACAGCTATGAATTCCACCTCTCTGCTGATGTGTTCCAAACAAACGATGCTTTCTACATGTCCATACTGTGTGCTAACCACCACTGTGTTTGGGAAAAATAAAAAGTTAAAACGATACAGTATACCTTGCGGCATTTGTGAAGTGCTGAGGAAAATACTATGTGTCTGATGGGGTTTTTTATATAGGTGGATTTGGTTTCAGTTGGCCTCTGAGATGCAGATATAAAGAACAGGTTGTAAAGAAAAAGGTGGAAAAACTATGGAACTACAGTTGGGATGTGTGTGCTGGGATGCTCTTGATAAAGGGAGCCGCTTTTATTGTTTTATGACTTCTTTTGTTGACTGTTGGGGGCCTAACTGTAACCCCCCTGTGTAACTGTTGCAGAGTTAAGAATCTGTGGTTTTTAGAGATCACAAGAAAAGTTTATTTCTAAAGGAATACCTGTTGTTTGTGGTGCTCTATTTAAAAATATTAGCCTCTGTGTCTTTTCGGAGAGCTAAAGAAAAGTGAGATGCTCCTAATGCAGTTAAATCATCTATGTGTAATCTTTGAGTCTTACTGTTACAGGGTGTTTGTGACTAGTAGATAATTAGAGGGCTAGTTGCATTAAAGGAACATTGGGGGTTCATACAGTGCTAGTGTGGCTAGGTGTGAATATGTGCTTTTAGAAGTATCACAGTTTATTTCTAAAGGGATACCTGTTGTTTGTGGTACTCAGTTGAAAAACTATTAGCCTCTGTGTCTTTCAGAGCGCTAAAGAATGTGAAATGCTCCTAAACTAGTTAAATTAAAAGTAAAATGCTCCTAAACTAGCTAAAATAAATCATCTGTGTCTAAATAACAGAGCGCTGAGACCTATACATCCCTTAAAAACTGTTTAATTAAAACATATAATAGTTTCATTAAATAAAACGCAGATTAAACACATGTGAACTCATATGACGCCTGAGCTCACAGTGCCTACTACAGGGGGACACGCACGCGTACATGCACTCACATGGATGCGCAGGGGGAAAGGGGAGGGGTACGGGTGTGGGGGCAAAAAAAGTGCCTTTATATTACTACTAACACTGATTCAGGGCAGACAATTAGTCATTTAAAACATTTCAATCAGTCCTTCACAAACAGGGAACAGTCTGTCTATTCTCTCCATCTGTCAGCTGCTGCTGGCTCTTCCTCCTCCTCTTCCTCACACACTGCTGAGCTTGTCCTGGTGGATCATCAGGGGTGCAAAGCCTTTATTCTTACAAGCTGGATGACTTGTAAGAATGAATGATGCTGCAAAGCATGAAAATGCCATTGGGTCTGCCGTGGTGGTTTACAGTTATCAATTCTTTTCAAATTTATTTTTTAGAAAAATCTAGAAAAATAAAAAGTGCATGCAAACCAGTAAACAAATTAAAAGAAACAAGTACTGTTGAGAAACTATGATATAAAAAAAATTACAATTAAAATTCTCAACAACAAAAACAACTGGTGAATATACATGTAAACAACTTAACAATCCCTCAAAGTCACGTCACATGACAGCGTAACATCTAAACACAAGAGGGGGGAGGAGGAGCAAAGTCTGCCTGCTCTTCGCTGACATGGGAGCAGCGAGTCCGGCGACCTGGCTGTTTCGTCTTTGCCGAATGCACAGCATTGCAAACAAGAGCAGAAATTAAAGTAAAGAATTGATCTCACCAGGCTAGAATCGATCCGATACCAATGCTGACTTGGTATCGATTAATAACGCGATGAATAATGCAATATTGATTCATTAAATCCTGAATCGATTTCTAAATATAAATGTATTTTGCCAGAAACGCAGGGAGCTCAGAAATATATTTCAATGACCACCAAACAGCTAAAACAATAAATGAGAACAGGTGAACAGATTCCACATAAAGACGTGAACACAAAGCGCGCGCATATGGAAAAAAAATAGTAAAAACATATATGATTTACTCATGAAAGTGGCCACTTTCTCATTACTTTCATTTTTTTTTTTTAGTAAGTATACAAAACATACAAATTTCATTTTATAAATTTTCAAGGGATCTTATATGTGTTTTCACTCTTGTATGCTTTTCATACAAGTTTCATACAAGACAGATAAAAACTTTATAAGATTTATATATATCTTTTCCATATGGGCGGACCCGATGCATCAGTGACATGTCGCCTTTCTCAGCTGACGACATGAACACGGACACGCCGTCGGGGCAGAAAGTCAACATCTCACTGATTCTGAGCTGCAGCTTTTATTCCTCTTCGACCAAAAGAAAGTTTCATTTTTGCTGTTTAATAAATTTTTTTTTAATTATGCCAAATTGAAAAACGCATAGCTTGCTGTTTTTCTGTGTTTTATCCTCAGTTACTTTGAAACAGTTACTGAGTCAAAATTGAATTTAATCAAATCGCTTATAGAAATCAGTGACGATACCCAGCCCTAGTGAGTAGCCTAAGCCCAAAAGAAGTGGATGTAGCTGTGGGTAATGAGAAAAGATGAAAAGGTTGATAACACATTATATGCAGTAAATACACTGCCCAAGTGTCCCCTCTCCCCACTGCCTGTCAATAAAGAACTTTGTGTTGACAAGATTGTTAGGTAATCATTTACAAATCTATAATATCCGCATGGACAGCATTAACTGATGAGGTTGAAAAATTCAATACTCAAAAGTTTACTCTTCAGCCACCACGCTTCTACCATCTGCTGTTTTTTGTTGTTTTTTTAAAACTAGTTACAGTCAAAGCTGCGCTATGAATTCTGGGATATGTTGGGCCGCGAATGATACACCTGACTCATCCTTCAAGTCCAAGGGAAATGAAGGGCGCATTTCCGGCCACATTTGGAATTGGGACAGCCTTCATCACGTCGCTGTGGTGTAATCAGCCTCCAGATGGGGTCTCAAAATTGTACCAAAAACTCTGTACCTCCCTCCATCCAACCACACACTTCTTTGGGTTTGCCATCAGCCCTGCCTGCCTCAGGGAATCCAGGACTGTGACCAACCACTGCACATGCTCCACTGAGGTATCACTATGAATGACAACATCATCCAGGTAGGAAACAGCATATGCAGTGTGAGCACGCAGCTATCGCTACAGGAAGTGCTGAAAAATGGCCGGGGCTTCAAACAAGCCAAACGGAAGTGTGACAAATTGGTACGAACCACACAGAGTGGATGAGGCCGTTTTTGTCTTTGGACTCTGCAGACAAGGGAATCTGCCAATCAGCTGCGTTTCAAATTGGTGCTCCATGAGAGTCGTGCACACGGGCAGGGGGGAGAACACATCTGCAAAGCGCTGTTGCAATGCAGGAACATATGCTTTATTGGAATGTGTGAGATGTTATTCACAATGCATCTTAAATACACTCTCTAAAAGCGTCATGCCCACAGCACGTTTTTGAGAAAAATCAAATATTTTGGTCCTTGAAGATCATTTCAGAGTTTTTAATGAGCTGCAGGAACCCTGTTCTGTGTGAGTGGAGAACAGCCAAGTCTCCTCTGATAAACCTCCACATGTACCACTGAAAACAGTTAAATTAGTTTGAATCTGAAATCATGGCTCAAACTAGTTGTTCTGAGACCATTTCTTCATTTTCACACCAAACTGTTTAATAAGACAAACTTTACACAGAGTTCATCAAATATAACTAACACTTTAATATTATCAGGATTTCATCATACAAACTTCAAATCAACAGGGAAACAGCTGCAGAACATGTGGATCAAAATGAATTCATTAAAAAAAAACATCATGTGGACTTCAAGGATACAGTAAATACACTAAAGTGAAAGCAGGAGCCGAAAATTTGAAGGAATCTGAATTAAGTAAAAGTAGTCACCTGTGATCTTTAAAATGGTCCTGATGTGTGCTGCTGTTTTTAACTTTCAACATTTCTTTGCTGCCACTGTGAATATGAATGTGTTCTTTGCCTAATTAAATAAAGGTTACACTGACTCACTGCTTCATCTTCAGGTACAAACTGGTATTACATGGAAGTACAGCCCAAAACCAGTTTAGCTTGAGTTTCTTTTTTCTGGACATAAAGTCACAGCAGGTGTTGTTTCAAAGCTGGTGGACAGATTTAGTTCATTTTGGAGGTTTTAAGAGCAACTGCTGTGAAAAGTTTTGGGAGAAAATGATTTAAGAGAAGATTTTACCACAGCAAAAGATTAAATATGAATGTGAATGAAATTTAACTTAGGTAACACATAAAATGAATACAACTGCTAAACACTACTGTGTCCTAAGGGAACAAAGATTAAAATGTAACAGGGATAAAATTTTAGAGAATTAAAATCCCTCAAAGGAAAAATAATAAACTTGATATGCATATCTATACATGCAGCTTCCTAAATGTAACATTCAGGATTATTCACTGCAGCTCCAGAAATCAGAGCTACCTCATCAGATCCAAGTGTGGCATCAGCTGACACTCTTCACAGGAGATTCCATCTGAACTCTGTGGAGCCTGATCTCAAGGTTTTTAAGTCTGACCCTGAAACCAGAAGAGGATCTTTCTCTCTCTTCAGATTCATTGTGATCCAGTGATTTCAGTCCTGCATGATCAGGCTGATGTTTGCACAGAGCAGATAATGAAGTGAATGTTTTTGCACGTTGGTAACAGTGAAACAGTTTATTTACAGTGTGGGATCGTTTGTGTTCGGAGTATGAACTGAGATTCCTGAAGCTCTTGTCACACTGGTCACAGCTGAAGTTCACTTCCATGTGTGTACGTTCATGTTTGTTATGTTTGTTTGGTGTTTTTTCAGCTGATGAGGATATTTAAAAGACTTTCCACACAAGTGACAGCTGTAAGGTTTAACTCCACTGTGGATGAGTTTGTGTGTTTTTAAGCTTCCAGCCTGGGTAAAAGACTTTCCACACAACTCACAGCTGTAAGGTTTAACTCCACTGTGGATGAGTTTGTGTGTTTTTAAGTCTCCAGCCTGGGTAAAAGACTTTCCACACAAGTTACATCTGTACGCTTTAACTCCACTGTGGATGAGTTGGTGAGTTTTTAAGTTTCCAGCCTGGGTAAAAGACTTTCCACACAAGTCACAGCTGTAAGGTTTAACTCCACTGTGGATGAGTTGGTGTCTTTTTAAGACTCCAGCCTGGGTAAAAGACTTTCCACACTAGTCACAGGTGTAAATTTTAACTCCACTGTGGATGATTTGGTGTCTTTTTAAGACTCCAGCCTGGGTAAAAGACTTTCCACACTAGTCACAGGTGTAAATTTTAACTCCACTGTGGATGAGTTGGTGTGTTTTTAGGCTTTTAGCCAGGGTAAAGGACTTTCCACACAACTCACAGCTGTAAGGTTTAACTCCACTGTGGATGACTTGGTGTATTTTTAAGCTTCCAGCTCGGGTAAAATCCTTCCCACACTCATCACAGCTGTAGGTTTTCTCGGCCTCCTGAGAGCGCTGACTTCTTGCTCCATATTGGTCCTGCAGTAACAGAGATACAAACAGAGGCAGTGAGTGAAATGCAGTCGTGGAACAAACTGAAACTCCCTCTATTAGTGGAATCAGACATATCAACAAACACATTGTAGGTGTGTTACCATCACCTTCTGGTGATAGTATCACATTACAATGATCTGCTACAATGAGAGTTGTAATGAAAATGACATTATTGAAGAAATATCAATCAGCAGAGAAACTCTTTTACTTCAGAAAAAATTCAAGTGATGATATTGTGGTTTCAATGTGTGTAGAGAAAATAAGATCTTTGTATTTTCTTGTAACTTCTGTGGTTTTTGGTTGTGAATGCAGATTCTGTATATATGGAGGAGCCCAGGATGGAAAAGATAAAGCTGCTGTTAACATGTTTTTAAAAACCAACCGGCTGTACACACAGTTTGAATAACAGAGTAACTGTGATGTTTTTCTCACCTTTTGTGTTGAAGTCATTGTTTCCTCTGTAGTGGCTGAGCTGAGTCCAAATGGCTGAAATTGTTCCTCTGCTGCACCACCAGACTCTTCTCCTCCTGTTACTCAGCTGGGACACAAAAAGTATATATTTGTATTTTATCCCTGACAAAAAGAAGCAGAGCAAATAAACATGACTAAACTCCTCAGTGACAACAATACCTATGAAGCTTCAAGGTGAAACCCCAGAAGCAACTACAAAAAGAAAGTCATCAGTTGCCTACAAGAATTTGAAAGGCAAACACCACTGACCCCCCTGCATATCACCGCTTTTACCCAGGGGATGCTACACCCTGTATATATGGAGTTCCATAGATCCACAAAGACGGAGTCCCGATCAGTCTCAATGGTAGCAGTATAAACTCAGCAACCTACAACATTTCAAGCACCTCATTACCATCCTAGCTCCCCTAGGATGGTAATTTCGAAACTCACTTTGTTAATGTGGAATTCTACATTTATTTTACAAATGGAGGATTTATTCTACAATTCATCATCTAAGCATCTAAGAATTCTGTATTTCGATGTGTGTGTGGCTATTGTGGTTCTCCACATGGTTGTACAAATAGAGGACATAGAGGAAGTGGCACACATCATGAGAGGGTACATTTACAATCACACAGTGTGGTTGGCTAGGTTAACTCACAAGCAGAATTTAGCTGTGCCTGACTACAATAGAGACTTTCTTCTTTAGATGTTTCTGAAACAAGAAGGTGTAGTAAACAGATTTGTTTCAGAAAAAGGGGAAAGTAATTAAAACGACATACATAAGCACAGAATGTTTTAATCCCACTAACACATACACACACATGCAATGAAGCTCAGGAATACCAGATGGTATTTTAAACCTGTGTTTCTGATTTTATCATCTTGTTCGGTTCACCTAGTA
This sequence comes from Aulonocara sp. 'chitande type north' Nkhata Bay, assembly GCF_057382095.1. Lineage (NCBI taxonomy): Eukaryota > Metazoa > Chordata > Actinopteri > Cichliformes > Cichlidae > Aulonocara > Aulonocara sp. 'chitande type north' Nkhata Bay. Next base: position 12,942,143 of record NC_141346.1, read on the forward strand.
AGATGAGAAGCGATATATGAACTAGTGGACTAATATTATATTAGGAAAGATGATTGAATGATAGCAGGGGTGAACAGAATGCAGCAGAGGGTTTAAATGAGTGAGACTAACAGATTCTTAGTTTCTTGTTCCTGATGATCAGATAAGTGATGAGTTTAAAATCCAGGTAAGGAACGAAGAAGGCCAAAGATTTTAAGTTTTTAGGAATAATTTTTGATTTACGTCTTAAATTGGACAAGCATGTAAAGAAGATTGCTAAGACGGTCAAGGCGAATCTGAATTGTTTTGAGTTAAGTCAGCACTATATACCTACTTCAGCAGCTCAGTTATTTATGCATTTGTCACGTTCCTGGGTCTTTTGAACCAGTGTTTTGAGTTCTAGTTCATTTTTGATGTTTATCAAATCAAAATTTATTTATATAGCACATATTAAAACAACAGTGTTGACCATAGTGCTTCACAGTCAGTAAAAGCACGAGACAGTTAAAACAAACAATAAAAGAGGACAACAAACAATAGGTAACAACACAACAAGCTAGACCAGCCAACTAGACAGAATCAAAAGCCAAAGTAAAAAAATAAGTTTTAAGACGTGATTTAAAAGACTGGATAGACTCGGTAGTACGAATATGAACAGGGAGGTTATTCCAGAGTCTGGGTGCCACGGATGCAAAGGCCCGGTCACCTCTCGACTTGATTCGAGTCCTAGGTTGTGCTAGGAGCCTGTGATTGGACGATCTAAGTGCTGTGTTGGGATTGTATGAATGGAGTAGTTCAGAAAGATAGCTGGGCGCTAAATTACAATGGTTTATGTTTAAGTTCTTTAGGTCAGTGAAGTTCATTTGGTTATTAGATTTCTCTTTTATTTTCTTCCCCTGTATTTAAGTTTCCCTCACCCTTTGTGTCTTATGTTATCAAGTTTGTATTGTCATGTCTGCGTCTCATGTCTCCTGTTTCATTTTGAAGGTCTGTGTCGTATGTCAAATCTGTTCGATGGCATCATTTAGGGCTGCACAATTAAATGCTAGAAAATCGCAATCTCAATTCATACTTATGTGCGATCTCATATCCAAATGACAACGATTTAAGAAAAAAAAAAAGGAAAAAAAAGATGACGATTGTACCGCATTTTGATCCGGGACATAATCTGCATGAAAACAAGCGCTCACTCTTCCTGCTCAACAAATGACAAGGGCAGAGCCTTATACCACGCGATACAGAAGCAAGCTTCAGAAGCCAGGTTCTCAAACAAATCTCCTTTATGACCCGCAATGAATCCTGGGATATAGAAGGTCCGATTGGCCTCCCTGCTGCTGCGGAGCCTGGGACGGTCTGCTTGCCTCCACCCCGGGGGGAAGGGTAACATCTCTTGGGTCTGGGTTCTGTTTCCCCCTCTGGGGGCGAGGGTACCTGGACCCGGGGTGTAGAGTATGTTTGGGGAGTGTGATTGTGTGTACATGTCCATTTATGTCAATCCTTACGTTGGGTGAGTGCTGAGTGTTTGTATATGTGTGCATGAGGGTGGGAATGCATGTTTGTGTCTGTGTGTGCCTGTTTATCTGTGTCTATATGTCAGGTCGGGTCTTAGACTCCACCTCTCTGGGAACTCCCAGACCCTCCAAGGCCTATCTCCCCTCACCACACTCCCTGCCGGTGACTGATGCTCTCAGGGGTCGGTGCATTGGTGGTTCTTGGTGTCCGTGCCCGGGGCGCTCAGGTATATATCAGCTCACTCCCGGTGGCTACTTGGCGGGGCCTGGCGCTTGTTGCTCGGTCAGGCCTCCTCCGGGGTGCGGGGGGCTCTCAGGCCTCCGGCCTCTGGGCCTGCAGCTCGGTTCACTCTGGCACAGCTGGCTGCCGGCAGAGCCGGCGGGCATGCCGGTGCAGCCGGCAGAGCCGGCGGGCATGCCGGTGCAGCCCCCTCTAGCTTCTGCTCGGTGGCTACTGGGTGACGTCTCGTCTGGGGATCCTCAGCCCTTCCCATGAGGGTTGCACGGATGTCCCTCCGGTGGTCCTCCTTGGGCTCTCGCACTCTGGGGCCTCTGGGTGTCTGGGGCCTGGATCTCCTCCATGCCTGCTTCATGCCCTGGGGGACAGGGCTATGGCTCTCTACATCCTCTTGCAGACCATTACATGTGGAAACCATTTGAATACAAGCGCGCTGATCCACACAGGTATGCACATGAGTGTTCACTGTTCGTAGACTTAAATTACACCTTTCTTGGCTGCTACTTCAAAGCACATTGTGCGCTGTCTGTCCTGCGTGCTGCACAACAGCATTGAATATTTAGTATTTGCTGCTGTTTACACTTAGCTAGATTAATGCGATGGTGTTGTGTTTAGTATGTTGATTTGGGGTTTTTTTTGCTTGTTTTCTATTCTTTCTCTCTCAACAGGTGATCCAGGAGATTTTATTTTTTATTTTTTCCCTTTTCTCACTGTCCCTCTCCCCTTCTGTTTTTCTTTTCCTTCCTCTTTCTTTCTCCCTTTCCTATCCCTCACTCATGTCTGTCCCGTCTGTAACAACTGAAAATAAAATAACATAAATAATAAAAACAAAGGTCGATCAAATGGACCAATACGGCAATGCCACGATGATCCATTTGGCAAAATAAATCCATTGGGTATCCTTGTTGGTCTTCAGACAACAATTCTGATGGCTAAAGAACCAAATGGGACAGGCAAAAAAACAAACAAAAAACAAATGACAAGGGCAGAGCCTTATACCACGTGATACAGAAGCAAGCTTCAGAAGCCAGGTTCTTAAACAAATCTCCTCTATGACCCGCAATGAATTCTGGGATATAGAAGGACACGAAGGATACATCGGACCCATCCTTAAAATTTGGGGAAAACTAGGATGCATTTGTCGCCACAATTTGAGTACTCTGAATTCGGACAACCCTCGTCGCGTCTCCGTGACGTCATTGCATCGAAATATGGCATTTTAAGCACCCTTCTCCTGAATTCGGACACAGCCCCTATCTGCATGAAAACAAGCGCTCACTCGTCTTGCTCAACAAATGACAAGGGCGGAGCCTCATACCACGTGATACAGAAGCCAGCTGGAAGGGAAAAAACAACGGAGAGCACGTGGGAGAAACTGCCTGAGGGGAGAAAACACAATGAGTGCAGAGGAAAAGCTCGCTGATGGTGGTGAGAATGACAACCCCACTGTAACATTAATTCCAAGAAAAGGTTCTCGTTCCTCTGTGTGGAAGTTTTTTGGTTTCAAAGAAGATGATGAGAGTCAAAAAGATATCATTTGCAAGCTGTGTTTTGCCATAGTAGTAGCACCGCAAGCTAACACTACGAATTTGTATAACCACCTTAAACGTCACCATAAAGTGCAATATGACGAAGCTGTAAAGGCCAAGAAAGTGACAGGACAAAAACCGTCCCTGTTAACTACCCAAACATCAGTAACGGGAACCCAATACAGCACTTCCCCATACCCGTCAAACTCCCCCAGGCACAAAGAAATTACGGCGGCTATCACTTATCACCTGGCTAAAGATATGGCTCCCATCAACACTCTGCAAAACGAGGGATTTAGGAAAATGATCAACACCCTAGACAAACACTACACAGTTCCGTCCTGCAACTATTTTTCAAATGTTGCACTACCTGCTCTATACACGCAGTGTCGGGCAAGTGTGGAGATCGAATTACAAGCAGTACAACATTTCACGGCAACGACAGACTTAGGGTTAGTGTTATATTTTGTTAATAATTGTGGTTTACATTTTAAGAAACATACCTAATACGTACCTCTCTCATCAGCTTACACACGGAAAGAATACTGTTCAAAATGTTATTCTTAAAAGTATTTATTCTTAAAAGTAAAGCTGAATCGGTTCTACGCCCGTTTCGAGGTTAGCCAGGCGGCTAATGCTATCTACCGCCTGACTACCGAGGACAGTGACGTCATCAGCGAGAGACCGGTGACCAGCATCGCGGAGCATGACGTCCGAGCGGCACTGAGGAGAGTGAACACAAGGAAAGCGGCGGGGCCAGACGGCATCACCGGCCGTCTGCTGCGCTGCTGTGCTGACCAGCTAGCAGGTGTGTTCACTTACATCTTCAACGAGTCCCTGGCGAAGTCTGTGGACCCCACATGCTTCAAAAGATCCACCATCATCCCTGTGCCCAAGAACAGCAAACCCTCATCCCTGAACAATTACCGGCCAGTTGCACTGACCTCGGTAGTAATGAAGGTGTTTGAGAGGCTGCTGAAGAACATCATCTCCTCCTCCATCCCAGACACCACAGATCCGTTGCAGTTCGCCTACAGATCCAACAGATCCACAGAGGATGCCATCGCCCACGTCCTACACACCACTCTCAGCCACGTGGACAAGAAACAGGGTAACTATGTGCGAATGCTGTTTGTTGATTACAGTTCAGCGTTTAACACAATAGTGCCCTGCAGACTGTTCACAAAGCTGAGGGATCTGGGACTTAACAGCCGTCTGTGTGCATGGGTGTTGGACTTCCTCACTGGCAGAACTCAGGTGGTGAGGGTGGGCAGGTGCTTCTCCAACAGCATCACCATCAACACAGGAGCACCACAGGGATGTGTCCTCTCGCCACTGCTCTACTCCCTCTACACTTCAGACTGTGTGGCCACCCATGGCTCCAACACCATTGTGAAGTTTGCTGACGACACAGTGGTGTTGGGTGCCATCTCCAACAACGATGAGGCGGCCTACATGGACGAAGTGAACAATCTGGCATCGTGGTGCCAGGACAACCACCTCCAGCTGAACGTCAGCAAGACCAAGGAGCTGGTGGTGGACTTCAGAAGGGGTCAGCACAGAGACTACAAGCCCATCATCATCAATGGAGCTCCAGTGGAGAGGGTGCAGTCCTTCAAGTATCTTGGTGTCCACATCTCCTCAGACCTGACATGGGCTGCCCACATTCAGGTCCAGACCAAAAAGGCTAGGCAGCGCCTGTATCACCTACGACAACTGAGGAAGTTCAGGGTCTCTCCAAAGATCCTCAGGATTTTCTATACAGGCGCTGTGGAGAGCATCCTCACACAGAACATGACATCGTGGTTTGGGAACAGCTGTGTGAAGGACCAAAAAGCTCTCCAGAGAGTGATCCGTACAGCAGAACGCTGCTGCAGGATTGCTCTCCCCCCGCTTCAGGACACCTACACCAGGAGATGCCGGACTAGAGCAGCGCAGATACTGAAGGACCCGTCCCATCCTGGCAACAAACTGTTCCAACTTCTGCAATCTGGTAGAAGGTTCCGCATCTTCCGGGCAAGGACAGAGAGACTCAAGAGGAGCTTCTATCCCCAAGCCATCCGTGCCCTAAACACACACACCCGCCCTCTCACATCATCTATAATTGACTGAGACAGGACTCTCTTCCAGACACTCTAAACCAAGGCACAATGTACATTTCAATTCCTTTAATTTCAAATATGTTTATATTGTCTATCCTGTAAAATAGTCAGATGTCTATTCATATTAATGTACAGAATTCACCTGCTTGCTGCTACTACTGCACATTCACCCAGTGTATATACTATATGTCTGTATATATATATATATAAAATGTTCTTCCTCTACACCCCCCCCCCATTTTTGCACATGTCGAGGAGCGTGTCAGGCTACATTTCACTGTGTGTTATACTTGTATAACTATGCATGTGACAAATAAAGAACCTTGAACCTTGAACCTATTTTAAGGTTTTGTAAGTAAGAGTAGACAATTAAGACATTGTTTTTATGTTCAGTCTCAACTGTTACACTGTTGATGTGCAGTTAATAAGTGCAATAAATATTTATATTGGAAAAGAAAATCATGAGAGAATTGTGATCTCAATTCTAAGCAAAAAAATCGTGATTCTCATTTTATGCAAAATCGTGCAGCCCTGGCATCATTGTCACATTTTAGAGAAATATAATCTACTTAGTTTTAGGAGTTTTAATCATTTGTGTTTTCTTAAATTAGTCTTTAAATGTATAAATAGGATGGCCCCAGAGTGTCTTAATAGACACATCCAGAGACAAGATAGTAATTGCATTACTAGAAGCATGGTGAACGGAAACTGCAAGATATATCGCAGATCTATATTTCGTCAGTCGGCATTTTCCATAAAAGCTTGTAATCTGTGGAACCCACTTCCAACCAAAATCAAATTGATTACAGACATCAGATCATTTCCATTGAAGGTTAAAGTTTGGTTAAAGGGAAATCAGAGATGTAGTCATTTTACTAATGATTTTATTTTTATTTATTGTCTATTAATTGTAGTTGTATTTACGATGTATTTTGGCTTTATGAAAATGTATGTTTTATGGTAAAATGTATTTATTTTGATTGTAAGCCCAACAAGGGACAATTGTTGAAAATTTGCAATGGCCATAAACTTATGTCCGTTACATCAGTTTCATGTTTTGTACTTGGTCTATGTCAAACTGCACTGTCCCTTTTAAATAAATACATTCAAATGCTGTACGGATCACTCTCTGGAGAGCTTTTTGGTCCTTCACACAGCTGTTCCCAAACCACAATGTCATGTTCTGTGTGAGGATGCTCTCCACAGCGCCTGTATAGAAAATCCTGAGGATCTTTGGAGAGACCCTGAACTTCCTCAGTTGTCGTAGGTGATACAGGCGCTGCCTAGCCTTTTTGGTCTGGACCTGAATGTGGGCAGACCATGTCAGGTCTGAGGAGATGTGGACACCAAGATACTTGAAGGACTGCACCCTCTCCACTGGAGCTCCATTGATGATAATGGGCTTGTAGTCTCTGTGCTGACCCCTTCTGAAGTCCACCACCAGCTCCTTGGTCTTGCTGACGTTCAGCTGGAGGTGGTTGTCCTGGCACCACGATGCCAGATTGTTCACTTCGTCCATGTAGGCCGCCTCATCGTTGTTGGAGATGGCACCCAACACCACTGTGTCGTCAGCAAACTTCACAATGGTGTTGGAGCCATGGGTGGCCACACAGTCTGAAGTGTAGAGGGAGTAGAGCAGTGGCGAGAGGACACATCCCTGTGGTGCTCCTGTGTTGATGGTGATACAACAATCGTAAAGTGAGCTTTGGGCACTGGAGAACATCACCTATGTGTCCCTTGTCTAAAAGGATTCAGCAAGGTAATCCATTCTAAATTCTTCTTGATGCATGCTCAATCATCCAGGTAAGTAAATTTCGAAAAGTTGATTCTGTTCATCAGGACGTAGCGTTTTCAGTGGGAGAAACGTTTCGTCACTCATCCAAGTGACTTCTTCAGTCTCAGCTGACTGCAGGTTTCCCCAATCTTATAAACAGTAACTAGAACCACTGAAGGAAAAATGGGCTGGGAGGTCAGTTCCTTCATCATAATTATGTAAATTCTCATGACCACTGATCAAAGACCACTGATCAATGGCCATGAGTACCATTCACAGAGAGTTGGAGAATGGCTGCAATCACAGCATTGTAAGATGGCGAAAGATGTCCCCTTCGGCCCCCTCCTCGATTCAGAGATGGTCTTTCCCTTCTCATGTAAATGGCCTCCTCGACTCCACGCGCAAACCGGCGTTCCTCCCTGTCCAGGATGTGTACATCCTCATCAGTGAAAGAGTGTCCACTGGCCTGTAGGTGTTGTGGAGGCAGATTTTTCTTCTAATGTATTAATCACATATTTAATCATGTCACATTAGTTATAGCAATATCACTTTCTCACTTTACTATAGTAAGAACACTCCCGTCACCAGTTTGCATGCATGTGGAATGTTAACACAGTGAGGCCATTGTAATGGGAGACATTGAACACACAGTGGGATATCAGGGATGTAAATCCTTAGGTGACGATCAAGCAGAAAACAAGGTCATAATAATTCTCTCTGTGAGGGAGGAGGTATAGGTAAGATTTTGGGTTCGTCACATTTCATTGAGGGATTTTTGATGGGCCTCAAACATGCCTGAAGCACCTAAAGAATGAGGTAGTTCTTCCAGTGTTTAATGTGATTGATTTGGTTTCCCCAATCACTGATGCGGGCACAGTAAAGATAATTGTAAATTCCTTTAAGAGGGTTTACACTGTTTAAATGGGTCTATTGCCCTACAATAGTAAAGAGTACAGTACACTGCATAGATATAGAGGAAAGATCTATCAGTCTGTTGTAAAAATTTAGCTCAGAAGTGTTTGATATATGTTGGCTGTACATCACCATCATCATCATCATCGTTTATTTGTATAGCACTTTAAGAACACACCAGGCAGACCAAAGTGCTGAACAACACAGATCAAAACAACAACCAAATTAAAAATACCATAAAATCATTACAAACAATAAAATAAATAAGAAGGTGTCAGTTTCCTACAGAGTTAAAAGCCAGGGAATAAAAATAGGTTTTCAATCTGGACTTAAAGACCTGCACTGATGACGCTTGTCTAATTTGGAGGGGAAGGTTATTCCAGAGCATCGGAGCCGCAATTGAAAAGGCACGGTCTCCTCTGCATTTCAGCCGTGACTTAGGGACCGACAGCAGCAGCTGCTCAGCTGAACGGAGCGAGCGAGGAGGAACATGTGGCTTCAGCAAGTCAGATAAGTACACAGGAGCCACATGGCCACATCTGGGTTTTACCCCAGACTTTGAAAGCACTAACATTGAAGTTAGTTTATGTTTGTGTTATTCGTTTACCTATAGGTTCTAATATAGTCACTGTCCTTTATGGTAAACATCTGGACAGGGCAAAGCAAAAGGCACAAAGGAGTGTGTGTGATGTTTAGAAGTAAGGAGAGCCTTCAAAAGAGTGAACACCAGGAAAGCAGCAGGACCAGACGGCATCCCAGGTCGTATCCTAAGAGACTGCGCATACCAGCTAGCTCCTGTGTTCACTGAGATATTCAACATCTTTATCTCAGTCGGTGATCCCCACATGCTTCAAAGAGTCCATCATTGTTCCTGTCCCGAAGAAACCCCACCCTGCTTCTCTCAATGACTATCGCCCTGTAGCCCTCACCTCAGTAGTGATGAAGTGTTTTGAACGCCTGGTCAGAGACTTCATCATTTCTTCACTACCAGACACACTGGACCCACTACAGTTCGCTTACCGTCCAAATCGTTCCACAGACGATGCCATCTCTCATCTCCTCCACACATCACTCACTCACTTGGACACTAGAAGGGGGAATTATGTTAAAATGCTCTTCATAGACTACAGCTCTGCATTTAACACCATAATTCCCTCCACACTCACCACCAAGCTGGAGCATCTGGGACTCAGCTCATCTATGTGTCAGTGGATCTCCAACTTCCTAACTGGCAGACCACAGGCAGTAAGGATGGGCGGACATGTCTCAGCCTCCACCACTCTCAGCACTGGAGCCCCCCAGGGGTGTGTTCTGAGCCCCCTGCTGTACTCTTTGTACACATATGACTGTGTGGCCACTACCAGCTCCACCACCATCATCAAGTTTGCTGACGACACCGTCGTGGTGGGCCTGATCTCTGATAACAACGCGACGGCCCACCTGAAGGAGATTAGGAATCTGGAGAACTGGTGCCAGAGGAACAACCTCCTTCTAAACGTCAGTAAGACAAAGGAGCTGATAGTGGACTTCAGCACTAAGCAGGAGAGGAACTACCAGACCCCCGTCATCAACGAGTGCCCAGTGGAGAGAGCGGACAGCTTCAAATACCTCGGAGTTCACATCACGCAGGACCTGTCATGGTCCTGTCACATCAACACCGTGGTGAAAAAGGCCCGTCAGCGTCTCTACCACCTCAGACGCTTGAGAGACTTCCAACTGCCCTCCAAGGTGCTCAGGAACTTTTACTCGTGCACCATAGAGAGCATCCTGACGGGAAACATCTTAACCTGGTTCGGGAACAGCACCATGCAGGACAGACGAGCTCTACAGAGGGTTGTGCGGTCAGCTGAGCGCACCATCCGCTCCGAGCTCCCTGACCTGCACTCAATCTACAGCAGGCGGTGCTGGACCAAGGCCAGGAAGATCGTGAAGGACCTCAGCCATCCCAACAACAGACTTATCTTATTCTTTCCCAGTTAAATTTACCCTTCATTCTAATTTGTGTTGTACAGTTATTTCATTTTTAACCTTAATTTATATTTTATTCCTTCCTAGTTAAATTTACCATTTTTAATTTTTCATATTTATTTCCTATCTTATTCATAGCCTTTTCCTTTTTTGTTTTCTTTAGGTCACGAGCAGTTGTCCAAGCATTTCACTACATATCGTACTGTGTATGACTGTGTACGTGACAAATAAAATTAGAATTTGAATATTCATAAACCTGAAGTATGTATCGGCAGCAGAATGGACCTGAAAATAAGTGCCCATGTTTGTTTCAGTTATATGAAGCTTTGAATATTGTGGATTAGTAGTACTGCTGCGTTTGTTGCATCGCATTGCTGTAATTGTTTATATGCTTTATATATTCTGAGGTAAGTTGATCTATAGTGTTACATCATATTCTATAATGATGTTATGTGTTTGTATACTTTTTGCCCAGTTTGACCCATTTAGCAGAAGTCAGCCTGTTTAAGGTAATAAAGCTTTGATGAACAATACTTCAGCCCTGACCTTTCTTCTCCAGCTGGGATATCAAAAGAATGGGTGAGGTCAAGAAGACGTGAACCTCAACAGCACCTAGCCACACGAGAAGTCCAATCACTTTCTTTGTAAGCTTCTTAGACTTTTCCAGCTTTGTGTGTCTGTTAAAACGCTTTTTACAAATCCTGTTGGAATATGTCTGGTTACATCTGCAGTCAAAGCAAGATGGAAATAAGTGAACAAGCGAGCAAACCATCAACTTCTTCGATTAGTTGGTGTTTTTCTCCAAACACTCTTACTCTTCTCCCAACAGGATCACAATAAACTGTGAACAGACACCGAGAAGAGCAGCAGCAGACCTCATTCAGGAGCTGTTGAAGTACGCCGACTTCGGGGGCACAAGTGAGCCGACAATGGAGTAAGGCATGTTGGACTGGGCTCACGCCTGTCTAGCTTATATTTTAATAATTCCAAGCCCCTTTTAAAGGCTAATTTAAATGAACTATCACTTCCCGTAACACCTGTGACCGACGGAGAAAAACGGACCAGTGGTTACAACCGGAATGGCATCTAAACTCTGGAAATATAAGTATACCGGCCCGAGGGGCCTTATACTTAAGCAAGTGGGAGCTCGTCGCCTAGCTCACAGTCAGGAATCGCGATGGAGTATGAAGGTCTGAAATCGGACATCCTCTCCTCTCTGAAAGATGATATCTCCACGATTATCAGGTCAGAACTGACAAGTCCGCTTGCAGAGGATTTCGACTCCCTCAAGTACAAACTAAGAGAAGTTAAGACAGAGATTGCTAACAACACAGCAGCAGTCCGCTCAGAAATTAACAACGTCAAGTCCGCTACTAGCAACCTGAAAGAGAGTTTATCATCATGGTCGGACAAGGTTGTCAGCCTCCAAGAGATGGCTGCAGGATTACAGACTGCTTGCTTAAAAGATAAGAATGGAGATATGGAGTCAAGAATGCGGAGGTGCGATATTCGTATTGTGGGTGTTGCGGAGGATGCCGGTTCCAGCTCGACCAGCTCAGTTTCTACTCTATTGAAAGATGTTCTGCAACTGGATAAAGAAATCCTGGTGGACCGCTCACATAGAGACCTTGCTCCCAGAAGATCTAACGGGAAACCTCAAGTTATCATCGCCAAACTCCATTACTACCAAGACTGCGTCAATGTGCTACGGCAGGCCCGAGAGCGGGGTCAGTTGCAATACAAGGGGAACCCTGTGGCCATCTTCCCTGATTACACGAGCATTGCCAAAGCTGGCTCCGCTTTTAACGACGTGAGGAACCTGCTTTGAGGGTGTCAAGATGTCCGCTACGGAATGATGTTTCCAGAGATACTGCGCATATCTTTTAGGGGCGAGAGTAAGGAGTTTCCAGATAAGGCAATGGTATACGTGAAAAAAGTCATCTTACCAAGTTAAACTGCCAGGTGACGTTCCCCTCCTGACTGAAATTATTACATGCTTTCTCCAATCCCACGGCGCTGTTGACATTTGGCGTTTTCATAACCTTTCATCAAGGGCATACTCCTACTACTCTCCTGTCTACAAAACATTCTCTCGGATAGATTTTTTTTTTATTGATAAACATGCTCTTCCACTGGTTGAAACTTGCGATTATCAATCTATTGTTATTTAAGACCATGCTCCCTTAGTGATGAGAATGCACATCCCAATCGCATATACTGTCCCTGGAGTTTTAATCCTCTTTTACTCTCTAACGAAGCATTCATGAATTTTAGAAAATCTGAGATTAGAGACTTTCTTGAACGAAACCAGACCCCTGGGATGTCTTTTTCAGTCATATGGGAGTCACTGAAAGCCTATCTTCGGGGCCAAATTATCTCATTTTCAGCAGCAAGAAAAAAAGCTGACACTGAGCACTTGAAACAGCTATTAGATGATATTTTGCGGCTAGATATAAACTACAGTCACTCACCATCGGAAAGCATCCTTAAAGAACGTCAGACCCTCAAAATGAAATTTGATCTTATTTCAACACAGCAAGTGGAGCAACCTATCCTAAAGTCTAGATATACTTTCTATGAGGGAGAGAAAATTGGCAGTCTTAGCACATCAAATACGTGCAGATCCAATAGCCCATGGGCGGCACCCGTGGTTCTGGTGGGAAAGAAGGATGGCAGCCCGAGGTCCTGCGTGGACTTTTGCTGTCTCAATGCAGTCACCAAGAAGGACTCGTACCCGCTGCCGCGGATCGACGAGGCCTTAGATTACATTACCAGCTCCAGTTGGTTCAGCTCCCTCGACCTACGCAGCGGTTACTGGCAGGTGGAGCTAGCCCCCGACGCAAGGCCTAAGACTGCATTCACCATTGGACAGGGGCTGTGGCAGTTCAGGGTCATGCCATTTGGGCTCTGCAATGCGCCAGCGACGTTTGAGAGGCTGATGGAGAGGGTGCTCGTGGATATCCCTCGTAGCCGCTGGTGCACGGTGGCGACTTCGACAGTGCACTGTCTCACCTGAGCGAGGTCTTTAGTGCCATCCGACGAGCTGGGCTGCGGCTCAACCCCGCGAAATGCCGGCTGTTGGCGAGAGAGACCACGTTCTTGGGCCACGTGATCAGCGCTCGAGGTGTCGCCACTGACCCCGCAAAAATGGCTGCGGTCCGAGACTGGCCGTCTCCCTCGAACGTCAAAGAACTGCGGAGCTTCCTGGGCCTAGCTTCCTACTACCGTCGGTTCATCAAGGGGTTCGCGACGATGGCCAGCCCCCTCCACCGCCTGTCTGACAAGGGCCAGCCGTTTGGCTGGGGGGAGGCCTGTGCTGCGGCTTTTGCACAGCTGAAGGAGGCCCTCACCAGAGCCCCAGTCCTGGCCTACCCCGACGCCCGGCAACCTTTCATTGTGGACACTGACGCTAGCAGTGTAGGAGTCAGGGCGGTCCTTTCCCAGCAGGACGAGGCTGGAGAATGGGTGGTGGCGTACTTCAGTCGTGCCTTGGGGCGAGCCGAGAGGAACTACTGCGTGACCCGGCGGGAGCTGCTGGCGGTGCGGCACTTCCAGCCATATCTGCATGGCTGCCGGTTCCTCCTGCGCACTGACCATGCATCTCTGACTTGGCTCCTGAACTTCAAACACCCAGAAGGGCAGGTGGCTCGCTGGCTGGAGGTCCTTCAGGGCTATGACTTGGAGATCCAGCATCAGGCAGGTCGACAGCATGGCAACGCTGATGCCCTCTCCAGACGGCCCTGCGTAGCCGTCGAGTGCCGCTACTGCCTGCGACAGGAGGAGCGGGCCCAGGAGGTGCTGGGGGTGGCTACTGCTCAGGCCACAGCCGGCGGAGGGGGGTGGCTCCCATTGACAACGCAGCAGCTGAAGCGGGAGGAGGAGGCCGACGCGACGTTGGTTCAGGTGGGAGCCTGGCTCGAGGCGGCGCAATGCCCCGCCTGGACGGGGGTGTCGGTACAGGAGCCCGAGGTGAAGGCCTACTACTCCCAGCACAACAATCTGGAGACCCACGACGGCCTCCTGTACCAGAGATGGCGGGCCCCCGGTCAGGGCAGAGATCTCCTGCAGCTGTTGGTGCCTCGGTCGCTGCGGTCGCTGCGGTCGCAGGTGCTTGAGCTGGTCCACGGCTCGGTGGGGGCAGGACACTATGGGAACGCCAAAACTCTCCGCCGCCTCAGGGGACAGTTCTACTGGCCTGGCTTGTCAATGGGATGTGGAACTTCATGTGCACTGCTGTGACACCTGCACGGCACAGAAGGGCCCAACTCAACGCTCCACTGCCCCCTTCAGCAGTACCTGGTGGGGGGCCCAATGGAAAGAGTGGTAGTGGACGTCCTAGGGCCTTTCCCCATCACCGAGTCAGGGAACCGGTATATGTTGGTGGCTATGGACTATTTCACGAAGTGGCCAAAGGTCTACGCGGTGCCGGACCAAAGCGCAACGACGACAGCCGAGAAGCTGGTGGAGGAGATATTCACCTGTTTTGGGGTCCCGGCTGAGCTCCACAGTGACCAGGGGCGTAACTTCGAATCGAAGGTCTTCGGGGAGATCTGCCGGCGACTGGGGGTGGAGAAGACGAGAACCACACCGCTCCACCCACAAAACGATGGCTTGGTTGAGTGCTTCAACCGCATGCTGGCCACCGAGCTCGCCATTCTCACCAGCCGCCACCAGCGAGATTGGGACCGACATCTGCCCCTGGTCCTTTGGTCGTATCGGATTGCGGTTCAGGAGTCCAGCCAGTGCACACCTGCCGCTCTGATGTTTGGACGAGAGTTCCGGATGCCTGTGGATCTGGTGTTCGGGTCCCCCCCCCAAGCTGGAGATTGATGGTGGGCCAGAGATGGACTACTACAGGAGGCTAAGGGAGCGGCTGCAGGTGGTTCATGACTACACCCGCCAGGCCCAGGCCAGAACCGGAGTACGACAGAAAAGAGCCTACGACACCAAGTGCCGAGGAGGGGGGTTTCATGCCTGGCGACAAGGTTTGGGTGTACTGCCCGGTTCGCAAGAGAGGAGTGTCCCCCAAACTCTGCAGTCACTGGCAAGGGCCGGCAGAGGTCGTGGAGCGGCTAACAGACGTGGTGTACCGTATCCGCATGCCGGGCCCGGGGCACATGGTGGTGTTGCACCGTACCGACCGCTCGCTCCGGCAGATGCCGGGGCAGGGGATGATGGTGGCACCCCATGTTCTGACCCGAGTGACTTTTCCCCCACCTGCCGTGACCGGCCGGTGCGTCAAAAGAAGGCACTTGGACATTTGCAGGACTTTGTGTGGGGTAATGGGGTCATCGGGGACGACTGACCCCTTAGGTGGGGGCTATGTACCTGGTGGTCTTAGTCCGGAGGCTCCTGTGGCGCCTCCCAGAGGGCAGGAGGGTGAAGAGTCCATGTGATGGGTGACTGGGGTCTTTGATGATTTTCCCAGCCCTTTTCAGACACCGCTTCCTGTAGATGTCTTTTATGGCAGGAAGTGGTGCTCCGGCGATGCGCTGGGCAGTTTTCACGACCCTCTGCAACGCCTTCCGGTCCGAGGTAGAGCAGTTCCTGTACCAGACTGTTATACAGTTGGTCAGGATGCTCTCGATGGTGTACCGATAGAAGTTCACCAGGATGTCTGAGGACAGGTGGTTCTTCCTCAGAGTCAATATATATCATTGTGATATTGTTTATTCTATTACTCTTGTTCTCTTCTGCTTGTTTTCTTTTTTCTTTCTCAGCAGGTGATCCAGGTGATCGATATATGCATTTTTTTTCTGCCCGTTCTGTTGGTTTTTGTTTTTTGCCCTTCTCCCCCGTCCCTCTTCTCAGCTGTTTCTCTTTCCCTCTTTCTTTCTCCCCTTCTTTCCCCGAGTCAAGTCTGTCCCATATTCAGTAAGTGAAAATAAAATAAACAATAAAAGGTGAATCAAATGGACCATTACGGCAAGGCTGGGATGGTCAATTTCGTAAAGTAAATCCGTT
This sequence comes from Aulonocara sp. 'chitande type north' Nkhata Bay, assembly GCF_057382095.1. NCBI lineage: Eukaryota > Metazoa > Chordata > Actinopteri > Cichliformes > Cichlidae > Aulonocara > Aulonocara sp. 'chitande type north' Nkhata Bay. The sequence goes on from NC_141346.1 coordinate 12,958,120, forward strand.
GGGCATCTTTCTTTGCCTTTAGACAACAATTCTAATGGCAAAAGAGCCAAAAGAGCAAAAAAAAATAAAAAAGAATCGATCCGATACCAATGCTGACTTGGTATCAAATCGATAGCAAGTCGGTATTGATTAATAACGCGATGAATAATGCGATATTGATTCATTAAATCCTGAATCGATTTCTAAATATAAATGTATTTTGCCAGAAACGCAGGGAGCTCACAAAACTATTTCAATGACCACCAAACAGCTAAAACAATAAATGAGAGCAGGTGAACAGATTCCACAAAAAGACGTGAACACAAAGCGGGGACCCGATGCATCAGTGACATGTCGTATTTCTCAGCCGATGACATGAACACGGACATGTCGTCAGGGCAGAAAGTCAACATCTCCACTGATTCTGAGCTGCAGCTTTTGTTCCTCTTCGACCAAAAGAAAGCTTCATTTTTACTGTTTAATACATTTTTTTAAAATTATGCCAAATTTAAAAGCGCTTAGCTTGCTGTTTTTCTGTGTTTTATCCTCAGTTACTTTGAAACAGTTACTGAGTCAAAATTGAATTTAATCAAATCGATTATAGAAATCAGTGACGATACCCAGCCCTAGTGAGTAGCCTAAGCCCAAAAGAAGTGGATGTAGATGTGGGTAATGAGAAAAGATGAAAAGGTTGATAACACATTATATGGAGTAAATGCACTGCCCAAGTGTCCCCTCTCCCCACTGCCTGTCAATAAAGAACTTTGTGTTGACGAGATTGTTAGGTAATCATTTACAAATCTATAATATCTGCATGGACAGCGTTAACTGATGAGGTCTAAAAATTCAATACTTACATTGAAAAGTTTACTCTTCAGCCACCACGCTTCTACCATCTGCTGTTTTTTGTTGTTTTTTTAAAATTAGTTACAGTCAAAGCTGCGCTATGAATTCTGGGATATGTTGGGCCGCGAATGATACACCTGACTCATCCTTCAAGTTCGGGGAAATGAAGGGCACATTTCCGGCCGCATTTGGGATTGGGACAGCCTTCATCACGTCGCTGTGGTGTAATCAGCCTCCAAATGGGGTCTCAAAATTGTACCAAAAACTCTGTACCTCTCTCCATCCAACCACACACTTCTTTCGGTTTGCCATCAGCCCTGCCTGCCTCAGGGAATCCGGGACTGTGACCAACCACTGCACATGCTCCACCGAGGTATCACTATGAATGACAACATCATCCAGGTAGGAAACAGCATATGCAGTGTGAGGACGCAGCTATCGCTACAGGAGGTGCTGAAAAATGGCCGGGGCTTCCAACAAGCCAAACGGAAGTGTGACGAATTGGTACGAACCATACAGAGTGGAGGAGGCCGTTTTTGTCTTTGGACTCTGCAGACAAGGGAATCTGCCAATCAGCTGCGTTTCAAATTGGTGCTCCATGAGAGTCGTGCACACGGGCAGGGGGGAGAACACATCTGCAAAGCGCTGTTGCAATGCAGGAACATCTGCTTTATTGGAATGTGTGAGATGTTAATCACAATGCATCTTAAACACACTCTCTAAAAACGTCATGCCCACAGCACATTGTTGAGAAAAATCTAATATTTTTGTCCTTGAAGATCATTTCAGAGTTTTTAATGAGCTGCAGGAACCCTGTTCTGTGTGAGTGGAGAACAGCCAATCTCCTCCTCTGATAAACCTCCACATGTACCACTGAAAACAGTTAAATTAGTTTGAATCGGAAATCAGGGCCCTATTTCAGGAAGCCGGTTTAGAAAACTCAGAGCGAAAAACGATACTCAGGGTTGAGTAACCCCGAACTGTCCAACTCGGAATATTCCGTTTCAGAAAGGCTGATAACAATTAGTTCAGTCAACGCGGAGTTGCTTTAACCCCAAGTTAAGCGCGCGCACGAGGATACATAAAGCCCTGATTAGTGGAGCACAGATTAAGCGAGTCACCATGGAGACGGAGGGAAAGAAGGCGCGGTCAATGTATTTTACAGCGCTTGAGGCCGAAATTCTGATGGCAGCATATGCCGATAACATGCAAATTCCGTGGAAAAAAGTAACGCAGCCTCAGCTGCAAAAGAAAGGGAGCATGCATGGCAAAACATAGCCGACAGAGTCAATGCGTGAGTGTTAATTTAAACATTGATCTAGGGATTTCCACCCATTTAACACGTTATTTTATTATATTTAATTTAATTTTTTAATTTGTACATTTTATTTTGTGATGTGATGTGAGCGCAGGTGCAACCCAACAGGCCCCAAACGTTCCTGGCAGCAAGTAAAAATGAAATACAAAAATATAGTCCAAACAGGTAAGGTGTAATTGTATTATGAGCCATAGTGCTTGGTCTGTTTGTTCTATGTAAATCGATTGCAGTTAGAGGCTACATTAATTTCCCCTCTGTAAGCACTTATTGAAATTATCTGAGCACATTACAAGTACATATTTTCTTACTCTGTATGCTCATATGCGACCCGTTATAGCCACTAGAAAAAAAGCGGAGGCCCGAACAACAGGTGGGGGTCCTCCACCACCACCACTCACAGAGGCTGAGCAGTTGGCTTCCACATTTGCGATAATGTTGGCAGCATCACATATGATCAGTGCAGAGAACACAAATTAGCATCCATTACTATAATGAAATAATTTGTTAGTTTGAAATGCTACAGGGAACTATGTACCTGTACATTAATGCTGTGGAAAGACTTCCTGTTCACATAGTCTCCTTCATTTACTGAAGGAGCAATGATTGGAATGTGAGTGCCATCTATACAGCCAATCACGCCTGGGAACCCTGAAAATAAATGTAAAATTTAAGTAGCAGTTCAAGTATCACCACATTATGAATTATGCCTGACAGACGGTAGCCTTGTGTAACCAGTATGTAACAAATTATATAAACAATGGGCAAATCAGAAGATTTCAGGAACGACAGGAGCCCAGAGGATGGGTAACCACAATGAAAACACAACGGCAAATGATGAAGCAATAGTTCAACTGTATTTGAAATTTGTGCACTGTATTGCATTTACAATAACAACCAAAATTGTGTGTGCGCACAGATACCCAAAATAAAAAAAGAAAAGAATGTTAGACCCGGGTCTTTTAAAGTGTCAATAGGATCCAGATCAGGCCTGTTTGGTGATCTGGTGAGTTATTGGTGTGAGTTCAGTCCACGATCGATGTATGGTTTGCACTGTTTTGTCCTACCACAGTTCAGGCAACCAGACTTCAAGACTCAATTCCAAATGGGCTGTGGCTCACCATCCATTGCAATGGAAAATTATTATTCTTCTGCGGATTTCCACAAAGTCTGTAATCCAATGTTCTCCGAGGAGTCTCGGCTCCTTTCTCCAACTCAAAAAACCTGACCTAAGAGTGAGGTCAGAATTACTTCAAATGAACATGGTTCACACTTAACTAACACTTCTGTTTAAAGTATAAAGCATGAACAAAATGTGTTTCAGTTTCTAATGTTGTACAACTAATCAAATTCTAAACATTTTCATTACATGGCAATGTAGCTATCACCAATCATTAAAGCAATTCACACTGCTCATTAAAGCAGCAAACTCAATATACTCTGCTCACTGTCAAGTAACAACAGTGATGAATAAAAGTAACACAATAAAACATTTCAATACAACAGATAGACATACTGTTTTTTCCTTAACCTAACAACAGCTAATAAGTTCTCAACTAACGCTTAACAACGGGAGTGAGCGTTTAGCACACTCGCTAGCTACTAGCACACTCGCTAGCTACTAGCATAGTACCGTCACCATTAGCGTTTGTTTTTTGAAGCGAACAACATTAACATTTCAGGATGCCAATCAGCGGCTATAACAGTTTCGTTACTCACCAGTGCAAAGCACTTCGTATTCATAAAACTAGCTTCGGCTATCCAAATCTGGCGGCTAATCAAGCAGACACCAACAGCTTCGCTGTTTCAACAGCTACCACGTTTTCCCCACAGGTACAGCTATGGCGCGTGTGGTCTAAGCAGCCTTAGCAGCGCAACCAAACATGAAAAAACAAGGCGGGACAAACAATCCCATTGGTTGGACTGCATTTGTATCCAGGTCAAAAAATAACCTTTGAGAAACAAAAATAAATAAATAACACCAATAATGCAATTCCATACAAAATAATTTGGATTTTTTCTTTAGAGTCTCTCTCCAATCATGAGTGTTTTTAACTGAACAGAATAAAACACCTTTAATAATAATTACAATAAACAGTCTCTAATTCCATCTGTTTGCCACTGGGCTACACTCTCCCCTCCTAAATTCATGCAAGTCCCTTTGCATGGGAGATGGCTGTGACCTCACCACTTGAGAGAGTGGCTCCTGGTAAGTTCCAACCTCCTTACTCTCTTGCAAAGCATCAGTAAAAGCTAAGCTCAAGCCTTGGAATAAGGATTGCACAATAGATATCAGTGGATTACCCAACTGGGTGTACTGCAGTCTTTCCGGCGGACCTCTATTCCTCACTGAACGTCGAAGAGTGTCCGTTTTATCACCTTCCACGCTCTGTTGTGAATCTTCTTTGTTAAAGGCCTCAGGCTCACTGTCAGAGTCTTCTCTGCTTAGAAGAACATCTCCCTGAAAGGTGGATGTGTCTGCTAAGTCATTTCCACTTCCAGGTACATCAGCAGCCGAGCGTTTTTCACTCACGGCATCCAAGGCTGTATCCTCCAGAATGATTTCTGCATTTCCATGAGACAAGTCTTCTCTGACTACCGTATCATTAACAGCTAAGCAGTCTTCAGTTAAATTTATCTGTGCTGCCTCACCATCATCGGTGTCAGGGGATGATTTTGGAACCTCGTACACTGTGGTGAATCGAATGGTTTCTCTGGGATGCCTCTCACGAAACCAAACAGTATCCTCCTCTGTCTCAGAAGGTTCAGTCTCATCATACTGTTTAGCTGATTGCCGTGTTACAGGCTTGCGTGTGGAGTTTGTCATAACAGGCTTCTCCTTAGTGGGTGTGACAAAACCACAAGGGAGTAGGAGATCTCGATGGACAGTTCGCCAAGGAGCGTCCCTGTTCTCAGGTTTTATTGTGTAAACTGGGAGATCTCCCGCCTGCTTTACCACCACATAAACATCTGACTCCCACTTATCAGCAAGCTTATGTTTCCCTCTTAGGCATACAGCACGCACTAAAACTCTGTCTCCTTTTTCCAATTTAGAAGCGGTTACACGTAAGTCAAATCTGGTCTTATTCTTGTCAGCAATTTTTGCTGCGTTTTGTGCCGCGATCCTGTAACTCTCTTCCAGACGTGACTTCAAACTTTGCACATATTGCGAATGTGACTTGTAGCCGTCATCTCTGAGGGGAAGATCAAAAGCCAGGTCAATGGGCAATCTGGGTTTACGGCCATACATTAATTCATAGGGTGAGTACCCTGTAACGTCGTTCTTTGTACAATTGTACGCATGAACCAATGGTTTCACAAAGCTATGCCACTGTGATTTGTCCTTGTTTTCCAATGTGCCAAGCATGCTCAACAGCGTCCTATTAAAACGCTCTACAGGGTTTCCCCTAGGATGGTAGGGCGTAGTACGAATCTTGTGAACACCCAGGATGTTGCATAGTTCTTTGATGATGTGTGACTCAAAGTCAGGCCCTTGGTCACTATGCAAACGTTCAGGAATGCCGTAATGGACAATGAAATTATCCCAGAGGCACTTGGCAACTGTTTGAGCTTTCTGATTGGGAGTTGGGACGGCAATGGCATACTTAGTAAAGTGGTCTGTAAGTACGAGGACGTCCTTAATATTGCTCCTATCAGGCTCAATGGACAAAAAGTCCATACAAACAAGCTCAAGAGGTCTGGTGGACTTTATGGTGACCAAAGGAGCAGCTTTTTCAGGAAGGGATTTTCTCAGAACACAGCGATCACAGGTTTTAACCTTTTTCTCAACATCTGCAGCCATCCTTGGCCAGTAAAACCTTGTTCTCACCAGGTCGACAGTGCGTTCAATCCCTAAGTGGCCCATATCATCATGGAGGCTATGGAGGACTGTGTCTCGAAACTGCTCTGGAAGAACAAGTTGCCAGGTTACACAACCTCCATCTTGTCGTGTTCGGTACAGTATTTGATTGTGTAGCTCAAGGCGACTGAATTCCCTGATTAGTAAGGGAATATCGGGCAGTTGCTTTCTAACGGTGGGTGGAACCTTGTCCCCAGTCTCGAGTTGAGCTATAATTTCCCTCAAACACGGGTCAGCTCGTTGTTCTGCCCTTAGCTGCTCTACTGGCATATGGGGAATAACTGGTAACCCACCACACTGATCTTCATTCACAAACTCATCTGGTATAGCAGATACAGACATGGCCAAAGAGTCTACCAGGGTGAAAGCACAATCCATCTCTTTGTTTTCACTTGGGCTACAGCCAATGAGGTGCCTCTCACAGATAGCTGGGACCACGTCTGGGCCAAGAGTGACTCCTTGACCAGACAGATGTGTTTCAGTGAACCGCTGTATACGTTCCTGCTCTTTTTGTGAAACGGTGTCATTGAGCAGTTCTCCATGTGGTCGTCTTGAAAGACCGTCTGCATCAGAATTTAACTTTCCAGCTCTGTACTGAAGCTGGAAGTTAAACGTGGAGAGTGCTGCTAGCCAACGATAGCTCATTGCATCCAACTTGGCTGTAGACAGAACATATGTTAAGGGATTGCTGTCAGTTACAACCATGAATTGGCTACCATAGAGGTAATCAGAAAATTTTTCTGTAACTGCCCACTTTAGAGCTAAAAACTCTAGTTTGTGGGCAGGGTAGCGAGAGTCACTCTTGGACAAACCTCGGCTAGCATATGCTATTACTCTCATCTGCCCCTCCTGCTCCTGATACAAAGCAGCACCCAACCCCATAGTGCTGGCATCCGTATGGAGAGTGTAGGGCAACTTGGGGTCAGCAAAACCCAAGATCGGAGCAGTAGTTAGCTTTTCAATGATCGCTCGGAAAGCTTGTTCACACTCTGGAGTCCATCGCTCACCAAAGGGTTTTTTCGGATCATGATACTGAGGAGTGTTAGCTTTGGGCTTGGTACCTTTGCGAAGGGGTGGGTAACCTGAGGTCAGATTGGTGAGGGGCTTCACTAGGTTAGAATAGCTTTTAATGAAGCGTCTGTAATACCCTGCAAAACCAAAAAAAGACCTCAGTTCTTTCAGATCAGTAGGCACTGGCCAAGTTTGCAGAGCCTTCACTTTTTCAGGGTCAGTCTCCACCCCATTACGAGATACAACATGTCCCAAGTACCTCACTGATGTCTGAAAAAATTTACATTTCTCGGGGGATAATTTCAACCCATACTCTTTCAGACGGTTCAGAACTTTGATCAGTCGGGTCTCATGTTCTTCCAGCGTTTTAGAGAAAACAATGATGTCATCAAGGAAGACAAGAACCTCCTTCAGGTTCATATCCCCCATGCATTTCTCCATGAGACGCTGAAATGTGCTTGGAGCATTCGTAATGCCCTGCGGCATACGGTTAAACTCCCAAAATCCAATGGGACAAACGAAAGCTGTCTTCGGTTTGTCAGCCTCTTCAACCTCAATCTGGTAGTAACCAGATTTTAAGTCGAGGACAGAAAACCACTGGGAACCAGTCAGCGTGGAGAAAGTCTCCTCCAAGTTTGGGAGTGCATAAGCATCCTTCACTGTTTGCAGATTGAGCTTCCTGTAATCAACACAGAGACGCACATCCCCATTCTTCTTCCTCACCACCACTATGGGAGAAGAGAAGGGTGATGTGGACTCCCTGATCACACCTGCCTGTTGAAGTTCTAGCAAGTGCTTTCGGACAGCTTCCAGATCATTTGGGTGTATGGGGCGTGCCCTGTGCTTAAATGGAGTCTCATCAGATAGCTTGATTTGATGTTTTACCCGATTAGTTCTCCCAAAGTCAATGTCATTTTGCGCGAAGACCTCTGGCATATTGGCAAGTTTTTGTGTTACTCTCTCACTCCACTCAGCACTTATGGGTGAGTCCTCGAAGTTGAAGTTGAGGCCTAGCTTCTGCTTGGTGCTAGAATCTGGTGTCACCACACAATGCTCATGTGAGAGAACACGCTGAAATGCACTGATTTCCCCAATCACACACTTCTGGGGAATAACAACATCATGATCCAGCTCATTAGTCATTACGACCGGCACTTTATATGGTGCTTTCTGGGGCAAGTCAATGAGGCAAGGTTTAACTAACACCCCACCTGGCAGTGCTGACAAGGAGGGATGTTCTAAGAGGACGGATTTCTCAGTGGTAGGACTGTTTACATCAATGAACCCCTCTAACACTACGGTTTGTCCTGCTGGAACTAGCTGGGGGTCTTTTCCGAGCGAGGTGACCAGACCAAGGCGGTTATCCTTGCACTGCCTGTGTCGCAGCCCCAAAATCTTTAGCACTGCTTTGTAACCATATTGTGATGGTTCATACTCTTCAGGACAGGTATCACGATGGAGTTCGTAAAGTAGATCTAGTGTGTTAGTACCTATCAAAACTAGTGGCTGGGGGACTGTACGAACATCTGGAACCACCAATGCTAGTGTGGGGACTTCAACCTCAGCACCCAAAAACTCTTTGGGGAATACAACATTAATCTCAATGTAGCCTAGATAAGGCACAGATTGGCCATTGGCTCCTTCAACCTCCAAAAGCTCAAAGAGAGGCCGGATCTCATGTTGTGACAGGTTCTGATTGTAAAACGACTGGGGAACAGTGGTGACTTGAGAGCCTGTATCCATTAAGCAGCTAACACAATTGCCCTCTATTTGAACCTGTGCTGTAGTTTTTGCCCCTATTAAACCTTTGGGTAATTTGAAATTACCATGCTCAGCATTCAATGTTAACATTGCACCCTTCTTAGTGGTCACTTTAGGCTTCTTATCAGCGGGACGTGTTTGACCCGTTGCAGTCCCCATCTGTCCCACGACAGGGACTGAATTCAGTTTAACGAGGGTGTGGTTCGGTGTTGGCTTTCCCATAACTGCTGACGGATTCTCAGTTCCTTTCTTTTAGCAGCTACCAGGGCAGGATTTGGATCTGACTCACAGGTGGCCACAATATGACCATCCTCCCCACAACGGAAACAGTACCACGGTTTTGGCTTTACAGTTAAAGCGCTGTGTGGAGGGGGCCCTGGTTCAGTCTTTGCATGGTCAGGTTTTTTAGTTTCATCTTTCTGCATGTGTTCTTTCTTAGAAGCAGTGGGTTTTCTTTGTTTCATGAGTGCTGTCAATTGACTCTTCAAGTCAGCAACTTGCTTCTTTAACTTACTTAGGTCACTTGATTCAGATTCAGCTTGTGTTTCGCTTGTTTCCTGAACACTCTGTCTATGGGAGACAACCTTAGGTTTGGTAGTACCAAGGTGCCGTTTCATTCTACTAGTTTTTGTTTCTTTATAATTTCAATAAAGTTTGGGGAAAAAAAAAACAACCTCTTCGGCCGCTCCCTTCTGCCGTATTTTGCGGCAAAATTATCCACACCCACCGCCGCGCTATGAATTGTGGGATATATGGGACCACGAAGCGTGCACCGGACCACGCTTGATATTTGGGGAAATCGACGGCGCATTTGGAGTATTGTCCCAATTTGAAGTACACTTTGAATTGGGACAGCCGTCGTCGCGTGGCGGTGAGGTAATGGTACTTAAAATGCGTACTTCAAGGGTGCAGACCCTGAATTGGGACACAGCCTCTATCCAATTGTTCAGTCTGACGTCACTAGCAGTGTCTGGACCTAAACTCCACTGCAGGTCCATATATCAAACGATTACTATGGCATTACTGAGAGTTGAAAAACTGTCTAAAGTCTTTCATCTTTAATAAAATGATCAGCGTTCTGCTCTACCAGGTGTAACAATTGAGTTTAACATCCAGGCATCTATGAAAACGGAATTTATGACATTTAACGGAGTTAGAAGTTAGCAGGGAGTAAGCTCACTAGCTTCTATCTAAATACAATATAGCATGTCCTGACTGCGGGGTTTTGGAAACAAATTCAAACTTACAGCTCTGTTATCACTTCCAACATAAATGAAGACGGGAAACTAAACAGCAGTGACGTTTGTAGGGTTACTGAAGTTTGGCTAGCTGGTATATAATGATGTGCTACGTGACCGCTAGCGACACAGCTATGTTAGCATAATATAAACAAGCTAACTTTTTTTTCCACTCAATAAAAGTTAACGTGAGTGTTCTCGGTGGTCATGAACAAATGTAATCGCATGGCAGGATGTTGTAAAGGGACCAAACTTCAGCCAGGAGAACAACTGAGATAATCCATCCACAATACGAGGTTAGTCCTTCATATACTGCTGCATGGGATGGGCTGTAGCTACATCCTAAGGTTTTAAAAACTGAGCTTAAATAAATGATTAGCGGTAATGAAAGCCGAGGGAGGTCAACAGTGATCACTGACTGTTTTAGGAGCTTTTTGAGATCAAATAGAAGAAAATACAAAACATTAAACAGGTTAACAACACAAAAGCCATATTAAACGCAGACTACTTTAGGCCCGGAAGTAGGATTCGTCGCGTCATCACTGAACAACCGGATTATTCACCATGGGTTGCCCTCCCCCAGGCTTGTACCTGTGGCTTCCTGTCCTGGGGGTGGGGGTTGACTGTTCTTGGTGGGGGTTGGTTGTTCTCCTGCCCTGCAGCCCATCCTTTTGTTCATATTCCAAGACTAATTTTCTATATGTATTCTTACCCCCTAGCAACCGCCATTTCATAATGTTCCAAGCAATTACAAACTCTACAGTCTGTCTAACTCCAGTGTATATCAAGCAATCTATTATTCTGAACAGAGCTAAACTCAACATAAACTGAACCCACATTAAAGTTAGCTCGGTGCTTACCTTTAGATGAGCCCACAAAAAGCCGAGAGAAACTCCGTGATGAAGGTGGAAGTCTTTCCAAATACAGGAAACAGATCAGGGAGCAGAGACCCACGTGGTTCACGCTGATCTAAACTGCAATCCAGGAGACAAGGGTGTGCAGATCGATGCAGGAATCGATCCAAACGTTGATAGTGGTATATGTTCCTGTAAGTTCACTACTTTACTCACGTTTCATGAAAAAGCAGCTCTCTCTGCTGGACTCCACTCCTGCACAGACACTTTGCTCCGCCCCCTTTTCCCGGCTCTGCTGTGATTTGTGGCTGTGCGGTCACATGACTCAGTGTCACAAGGTAACCACGTGGAGTGTTATTTCAAAATTAGCGCCAATCTCCTTTCTAGTGATGGTAAATTTGATTCTTTTTACTGAATCGAGTTTGAATGAGTCACTCACCAAAGCGAAACGAATTTTTGAGTCATTTGATTCACTGAGTCAGTTGACCAGAGAGTGCAAAAATGTACATTTTCACTCAAACTTAATTTGTTTCTCTTTTCATGTAAATCCTACTGCTAAGATGAGTGATTCTAAAACAAAAAAACTATTTTATAGAGCAAAAAAGAGCAAAACATTTCTAAAATTAAGCAATTTCCTATCAAAATTTCTTAATAAACATTTATTTTGTTTATTTTTATTTTATTAGTATTTTCCTTAAATGTGTCAAATATATATTTTCTCATCTAAATGTCCACTGAGCTGTGAGCCAGTGGGCGGTAATGCGCCTTAACATTGGTTGCCAACCAAGAAGAAGAAAAAGCTGTGAGCCAGGAGGGAGGGGGTGAGCGAGTCCTGAGTGATTCGCTTATGCTTACGATTCAGCACAGGAGGGAGGGGCTTAGTGAGTCCTGAGTGATTTGCTTACCCTACGATTCAGCACAGGAAGGGAGGGGATGAGTAGCTCAAATGTGCTGTTAGCATGTTAGCAGAGCGATGCTACTGTGAACTGAGGAGCTATTGTCTTGATGTGAGCTTCTACTCAGGGGTTTTTCTTCCAGTTCAGAGCAGAAATTATTTTGTTAAGATACTGGATGTTGTGTTTTTCTCCACAATTTTAATTATAAGCTAGATATATTGCTGCTAACAGCAACAGAGATGAGTCAGTTGGGCTTGTGAATCATGATTCATGAGTCAGTAAAGTGATTCTCGAGTATTGAACAATTCGTTCATGATTCGCGCATCACTACTCCTTTCCCTAAACTCTTTCCTTGGCCTTGAGTAAAACGTCATCGTGAGAGGGAGAATTGCTAAGGACTCAGGGAAAGAGAGGAGCGATGCTGAGAATTAGAACAGCCTTTTTTTAGTAGTGCACACAGCTAACTCTCTCTGCTGAATATGTAAAAAAATAAAAGTGTTACTGTGTTACATGCCTAAATGTTGCTCATGGTCTGATGAGAAATAATGTTTTCTATGAAAAGGGAAAAAAAAACCCAACAACGCTTGGACACTGCTATCATGGGGTGCCTACACAAACGCAAAGCAGGAGATAAAGCATAGCTGAATATGTTTCCAAACCAACTTCCTTCTAAGCCAAAGACTAGAAAATATGGTGAAGCATATCTTCCCTTTGGTTTCACCTGCACAAGTGCCAAGGTAGGTCAAATAATATCAGGCTGATCCTGCCACGATTTGTTCCCCCTGTTCAAATCAAGGAAAAACAGTATCCCACAGCTGTTCATGTTTTTAAACCCATTTTGCACAGAGAGGCTTTTTTTTTAATTTATTGATAGCAATGTTGAATATTATTACACAGGAAAAAAACAACTACATGGAAAATAATTACACCGTGATTCCTCTGCCTTTCTAAATAGAGGGACAGTAACTGCGTGTTTATATGTAAGCGTGTAAAACCTGAAGATAGAGACAAAATACTGTTAATCTGACTATCTGCCATTCCTCTCATGTAAGCAATAACATGGCGCACAGCGTGACATGAAAAGAGGCACATACCTTTAACGTTGCATGACAAACAGAACAGTTGTTCACTGTTGTTCCTGTTCAAACAGGACGTTGCATTCCTCGTCCACACATAAAGGTAAAAAATGAGTTAAAAACATCTCCGTTTTCGGTGATTCAAAACACCGTTTACGTGTGGACGAAACAGCTGCATTTTCAAAAATACCCATGTAGGTGTGGACGTAGCGTAAAATAGTTAGTAGTTTATTTTATTATTACCTGCAGATTACTTGTATTTGCTTAATTTTTTTTAATAAATGTTTGAGGTGTGAAATAAACCGCAATTGAGCAAAATATGGGTGTGTGTGGTTGGAGGATGTGTTAGTGCGTGTGTGTGTGTGTGAACTCGCGAGGGGGGGGGAGCGCGAACATTTTTCTGTAAAACAAAGGGAGGCCCAGTCAAAAAAGTTTGGGAACCACTGCTTTAGCACATCGAACAGTCGGCCGTTCACAGAGTCCAGGTTTAAAGAATGAAATCGTTTGCACTGATGCATCTCTCCTCTGGATAAATCTGTTCAATGACAAAAAGACTGAGGTGATGGTTTTTGGTAGCCCTAAATGTGTATTTAGATGCCAGCTGATGACTGTCCCTTAATGTAATCAGAACTGAGCATAAACATAGAAGAGATTGTGCTTGTGCTGTAGCAGCACCAAAACGGTGGAACAATCTGCGTTTACAGATAAGACAGGCCTCTTCTGTTTGTTTGTTTGTTTGTTTGTTTGTTATTATTTGATTCTATGCTGTTTTATCTTGTTTTAAATATAGGGCTGTTTCAATTTTGATGTTTTTTGTTTTTTACCATTTTGTTTTATTCTATTAGTCCTGTGCTGGGTATTTTAAAGTGCTTTATGAATAAAGATGGTTTTGATTGGATAAAATTAAATACATATTGTTTTCTTAGAATTTATCGTTGTGATCCAGTGTTACTCTTTTTCTCCTCCCTGTTAAGGATCTCTGTGACTACAATAAAATTCCCTCCATCAATCACTGAACTGCACTGAAGTAAAACTTAATCCTCTAAATATTACCTGCCTAATTCCAACTTTTTTCATTATCTTCAGGCTAGAGATTTTGTAAAAACGCAGTTCCCTTACTTTTCCAATCGGCCTCCAGAAACAAATCTGGATATCATCCTGCAGACGAACCCTCATTGGCCTTGTATAAAATACTAGATGCTTTTGTCCCCAAATCAATTTCTCATATTAAGCTGAGTTGGGAGGAAGAGCTACAGACAACCCTGCCAGAACAGCAGTGGGATTCTGCTTTGAAATTGATTCACTCGTCCTCAATTTGTGCTCGTCATGCTTTGATTCATTGCAAGGTGGTCTATAAAGTACACTATACAAACGCAAAATTATCTAAAATCTATCCAACCATTAGTGATGCCTGTAGCAGATGCGGACTATCGCCTGTCAACCATGTCCACATGTTTTGGTCTTGTTCGAAACTGAGTGCATTTAGGAGGAATATATTTGACACACTTAGCCAAGCATATGGCCAGACTGTCCCTCGTGTCATGTCATTGTTGAAATCAATAAAACAAAGTTGGAAAAGTAAAACTTAATCCTAAGGCCTGCAATACACCAAAGGACATCACTAATAAACACTAACTATACAGAACTTTAAGGTCACTTTGATTAGTCAATATAGATTATAATCTTGAGCTCATATTTTGTTCTCTGTTCTTCTTGCACCAACATTTTTTTCTGCAGGTAAGAATAGTCATTAAGAACTATCTTCAGTGTAAAGAAGAACAAGAAGTATTGGAAGTGATTGTACAGCCCCCACAGAGCACATCATCAAGTTTGTCTGGGATCACATGAAGAGAGAGAAGGATGTGAGGAAGCCTACATCCACAGAAGGTCTGTGCTTAGTTCTCCAAAATGTTAAGAACAACCTACCAGCTGAGTTCCTTCAAAAACTGTGTGCAAGTGCACCTAGAAGACTTGATGCTGTTTTGAAGGCAAAGTGTGTTCACACCAAGTATTGATTTGATTTAGAGTTCTCTTTTGTTCATTCACTGCATTTTGTTGATTGAGCTAGCAGGGCTCAAACTAGAACACCGATCAGTCATATTTGTAGGTTATTGCCAATAACATTCAACTATTAAAATACATTTTGCTAAAGTGACTTTAATGTCTCCTGTATTAGATCAAAATAAGAGAAAACAGATAACCACTGTTGTGATACCCTTTATCTCTCACCTGGGTTTGTTGCTTTTGTCAAGTCAATTAATACAAAGAAGGACTGGCTTTGTTGAGCTTCCTCAGTTAAAACACTAACACAGGTACACACTTAGCCTGTATTTTTGTAGGAAAATTACATTCTGGCAACTTTAGCTCACCATCTGCAAACTTAAAATGTGAAGTTCAAGATTACAGAAAACACTCTGAAGCAGAATTAAGAGAAACTCTATATTTGTTTCTTTATCAGTACCTGTGAGAAGACAGTTCATACTGTGTTGTTCTCTCTGCAAAGGTTTCTATCAGTAAATCTCAGAGAGACAAAGTAAACATTTACCGTCAGGTCCCGAGCTACTGCTAAAGATACTGTTAGGATACATCACTGAAGATGCGTACCAGTGCATCCAGGAGATGTGTCTTTATAGTTAAACTCTGGCTGAGCCAGTGATGCCTAGGAAGAGACTAGGTGACAACCAAGAAAGTTTGGTGACTACTGGAGAGACAGATGACAGCTCGGTAAGATGGCTCCAGGGGCAGGGTGGGCTAGCATCCCGGTCTGCAGTTTTCGTGAGAAAGCACCCCAAAAAGCTACGGAAAGCCCTAAAGAAAGATACCCCCAGGAGATCCCGAGAGGGGGGGAGGATGAGGTCTCCAATCGGACGGACTCAAGGTTAACGACCAACGCAATGAAAGGACTACGAGTAAGACATGTATCTGCGGCAAGCTGTGTAAGAACCAGCGTGGCCTAAAGGTCCATTAGGCTAGAATGAAATGTTTGGAGCGGGAGAGTGAGGTGCAACGCACAGGTCCTGAACCTGGTGAGACGCAGGAGGAGCCTGGCCAGGAGGCACCCCACAGAGCCCAGTCCCTCTATGCACTGGACTGTTCCAATCCAAGCAGTGTAGTTCCACAACAGCGGATTAAGTGGCCACAGCCAGCAGCCGGAGCGAGTGGCAGAAGTTTGATGAGGATGTCTCCAACATCATACAAGCTGTAGCAAAAAGAGATGCCGACAGCAGGCTTAAAACAATGACCACCATCATAGTCAGCTACGCCTCAGAAAGGTTCGTCTGATCGAGAAGTGTAACAACAAGACCCCTTACACCATGAACCGCAGGGCCATGAAGATTCATCAACTGCGCCAGGAGCTCAGGAGCCTTAAGAAGCAGTTCAAGAACGCTGATGCGGAGGAGAAGCAAGCTTTAGAGGAACTGCACAACATCTTGTGGAAGAAGCTGATTACCCTCCGTAGAGCAGAATGGCACAGGAGGCGAGGAAGAGAGAGAGCCAGCAAACGTGCAGCTTTTATTGCTGATCCCTTTCGCTTTTCCAAACAATTGCTTGGGGTTAAGTGAAGCGGGCAGTTGGAGTGCTCAGCAGAGGAGGTGAATAACTTCCTTCATGAGACCATGACCCATTGAGGGAACAAGACTTGGGACCAAACAAAGCTCTCATCAACCCTGCCCCACCATCTGTAGAGTTCAAGTTGACGGAGCCAAGTTTGAAGGAGGTGTGTGAGGTCATCAAAGCAGCCCGCTCAGCATCCTCCCCAGGTCCCAGTGGCGTACCCTACCCTGTCTATAAGCGCTGCCCAGAGCTGCTTCGCCACCTGTGGAAGATCTTAAAGGTGATATGGCGGAGAGGGAGAGTTGCTGATCAGTGGAGGTGCGCAGAGGGAGACTGGATTCCCAAAGAGGAGGATTTGAAAAACATAAACCAGTTTCGGAGCATTTCGCTGTTGAGCGTGGAGGGGAAGGTGTTTTTTAGCGTTGTCTCCCGGAGACTGACTGAGTTTCTCCTTAGAAACAATTACATTGATCCATCAGTTCAGAAGGGGGGGATCCCAGGAGTTCCTGGTTGCCTAGAGCACACTGGTGTAGTTAAACGTTAAAGAGAAGCCCATGAGAACAGAGGCGACCTAGCTGTATTGTGGCTGGACCTGACTAATGTGTATGGGTCGATCCCACACAAACTGGTTGAGCATGCTTTACACCTCCACCATGTCCCTAGCAAGATCAAGGATCTGATCCTGGACTATTATGCCAATTTCAGGCTTAGGGTCACTTCTAGGGCAGTTACTTCAGACTGGCACCAACTCGGGAAAGGTATAATAACAGGCTGTACCATCTCAGGTACGCTCTTTGCCCTGGCAATGAACATGGTGGTAAAGGCTGCGGAGGTGGAGTGCAGAGGGCCGTTAACAAGGTCAGGTGTTCGTCAGCCCCCTATCAGAGCCTATATGGATGACCTCACCATTACAACATCATCAGTTCCAGGGTGTAGGTGGATCTTGCAAGGTCTTGAGAGACTCATCTCATGGGCAAGGATGAGTTTTAAACCTTCCAAGTCAAGCTCCATGGTACTGAAGAAGGGCAAGGTGACGGACAAGTTCCGGTTCTCAATTTCAGGAACCATTATTCCATCCATAATGGAACAACCAGTTAAGAGCTTGGGGAAACTCTTTGACTCCAGCCTGAAAGACTCTACTGCCATTCAGAAGGCAAATGAGGAGCTGGGAGCGTGGCTCATTAAGGTAGATAAGTCCGGCCTGCCTGGAAGATTTAAAGCCTGGATCTACCAGCATTCCATCCTGCCCCGAATCCTGTGGCCCTTGCTTGTCTATACAGTTCCAATAACTACTGTGGAATCTCTTGAAAGGAAGATCAGTGGCTTTCTTCGTAAGTGGCTGGGACTTCCCCGCAGTCTCACAAGCACTGCCTTGTATGGGGCAAGCAACAGCGTGCAGTTACCCTTCAGTGGTCTCACAGATGAGTTCAAGGTGGCTTGCACACGAGAAGCCCTACAGTACAGAGATTCTAAAGACTGCAAGGTGGCATCAGCAGGTATTGAGGTAAGGACAGGAAGAAAGTGGAAGGCTGAGAAGGCAGTTGAGGTGGCGGAGTCACGCCTAAGGCAGAAAACACTGGTGGGGGTCTTAGCAACAGGGGTAGCAGGCTTGGGGTACTTCCCAAAGGCCCAGGTCAGCAGGGCACAGGGAAAGGAGAAACACCAGCTACTCCAGGAAGAGGTCCGAGCAGGTGTGGAGGAGGAGCGAGTAGGTAGAGCTGTAGGCCTTAAGCGGCAGGGAGCATGGACAAGGTGGGAGAGCACATTGCAGCGCAAGGTCACCTGGGCATAGATCATGCAGGCAGACTTCCACCGGATCCGATTCCTAGTGCAGGCAGTATACGACACTCTGCCAAGCCCAGCAAACCTCCATCTGTGGGGAAAGATTTATTAAAGCTGGAGAGAAACCCCAGGTGCACCCACATTTGACAACTGGCCTCCTCAACACAGCCTCTGATTGGCAGCTACAGGCTGACCTGGGTAAACAACTAAAGTTCCCTCAGAACATTGCAAAAACATCACTCCGGCCAGACATGATAATTATTTCTGTGGCCTCAAAACAGCTGATCATGCTGGAACTCACAGTGCCCTGGGAAGAGCGGATTAAGGAGGCCAATGAAAGGAAACGAGGAAAGTACCAAGAACTAGTGCAAGAGTGCAGGGGAAGGGGCTGGAAGACTTTCTATGAGCCCATAGAAGTGGGTTGTAGGGGGTTTGCAAGACGATCACTCTGCAAAGTCCTAGGCCGGCTGGGCATGGCTGGGGCAGCCAAGAAGAGGGCCATCCAGGCTGTGAGTGAAGCGGCAGAGAAAGCCACAAGGTGGCTGTGGATCAAGAGGGCTGATCCGTGGGTAGCTACTGGTACGCAAGTCGGGGCCTGATCAACCCCGGCTGGGTCGCCTGGGCGAGGGTGTATGATGTTGTGAGACCCGAAACACCTGATGACCCCAGGATACATCACTGAAGATGCATACCAGTGCATCCAGGAGATGTGTCTTTATAGTTTACTGTGCCACATGCATATCTTTGGAAATAATGAATTAGGTGGCAAAATTTGAGAATTAAAATCAGTTAATTAACTAAAAAGATAGAAAACAAGTAGAAAACCAAATTGAAAGGAAATATGTGTCAGTGTGTCTCCTCCTGTGATAAAGCTCCACATGTACCACTGAAAACAGTTAAATTTGTTTGAATCTGAAATCATGGCTCAAACTACTTGTTCTGAGACCATTTCTTCATTTTTCACATCAAACTGTTTAATAAGACAAACTTTACACAGAGTTCATCAATGTACTGATGATGCCATAGCCCTGACACTACATACTGCCCTGTCACACCTGGAGAAGAGAGACACGTATGTGAGAATGCTGTTTGTAGATTACAGCTCAGCATTCAATACCATCGTTCCCTCGAAGCTGGACAGGAAACTGCAGGATCTAGGACTGAGCAGCTCCCTCTGCAGCTGGATCCTTAGCTTCCTGTCTGACAGACGCCAAGTGGTCAGACTGGGCAGCATCACCTCAATGGGGGCGATTGTGGCTCAAGAGTTGGGAGTTCGCCTTGTAATCGGAAGGTTGCCGGTTCGAGCCCCGGCTTGGACAGTCTCGGTCGTTGTGTCCTTGGGCAAGACACTTCACCCGTAGCCTACTGGTGGTGGTCAGAGGGCCCGGTGGCGCCAGTGTCCGGCAGCCTCGCCTCTGTCAGTGCCCCCCAGGGTGGCTGTGGCTACAATGTGGCTTGCCATCACCAGTGTGTGAATGTGTGTGTGAATGGGTGGATGACTGGATATGTAAAGCGCTTTGGGGTCCTTAGGGACTAGTAAAGCGCTATATAAATACAGGCCATTTACCATCCCCCATCACACTGAACACTGGTGCTCCACAGGGGTGTGTACTGAGCCCTCTCCTATACTCACTCTACACCTACGACTGCACAGCCACTGACAACTCCAACATCATTGTGAAGTTTGCGTACGACACTACAGTGGTGGGTCTTATCATCAATGGTGATGAGACGGCCTACAGAGAGGAGGTCAGCGCCCTGACCCACTGGTGTCAAGACAACCATCTCACCCTCAACGTCGCAAAGACAAAGGAGTTGATAGTGGACTTCCGGAGGTGCAGAGAAGTACACACCCCCATCACCATCAACGGCGCTGCTGTGGAGAGAGTGAGCAGCTTCCGGTTCCTTGGTGTACATCTTGCTGAGGATCTTACATGGTCAGTACACATAAACAAAACAGTGAAGAAGGCGCAGCAGCGCCTCTTCTTTCTCAGGAGACTGAAAAGATTTGGCATGAACCCCCGCATCCTCAGGACCTTCTATCACTGTGCCATTGAGAGCATCCTCACTGGATGCATCACCACCTGGTATGGCAACAGCACCGCCTACAACTGCAAAGCTCTCCAGCGAGTAGTGCGGTGCTCTGAACGGATAATTGGAGGTGAGCTTCCCCCCCTCCAAGACATCTACAGGAAGCACTGCCTGAGGAAAGCGGGGAGGATCATCAAGGACTCCAGTCACCCCAGCCATAAACTGTTCAGACTACTTTCATCAGGAAGGAGGTTCTGCAGCATCCGGTCCCGTACCAGCAGACTGAGAGACAGCTTTTTCCATCAGGCCATCAGACTGCTGAACACTTCATAGACACCTCAGCTTCACTACTGGAACTTCAACATTATGCACTCCATACTGTACAGTAAATGCCACTGTTTTGCACATGTCTCAACTCTGTATATTTTTATATATTTATTTATTGTTTACTCTATTTAACTTGTAAAATATGTGTGTACACACACACACACACACACACACACACACACACGTAGAAAAATATTTAGTATACACATCCAGGAATGCATATACTATTATATACTGTACATATATTTATTAGTTTCAGATGTAGCCATTCTTGTATTTTTCTTGTTTACGTTATTGTATTTGCACAACTCTGTTGCTTGTGAAGCTCGCACACAAGAATTTCACTCACATGTACTGTACCAATGTACCTGCACATGTGATGTGACAATAAAAGTGATTTGATTTGATTTGAAATATAACTAACGCTTTAACATTATCAGGATTTCATAATACAAACTTCAAATCAACAGGGAAACAGCTGCAGAACATGTGGATCAAAATGAATTTATTAAAAAACAACATGTGGACTTCAAGGATATAGTAAATACACTAAAGTGAAAGGAGGAGCCAAAATTTGAAGGAATTTGAATTAAGTAAAAGTAGTCATCTGTGATCTTTAAAATGGTCCTGATGTGTGCTGCTGTTTTTAACTTTCAACATTTCTTTGCTGCCACTGTGAATACGAATGTGGTCTTTGCCTAATTGAATAAAGATTACACTGACTCACTGGTTCATCTTCTGGTACAAACTGGCATTATATGGAAATACAGCCCAAAACCAGTTTAGCTTGAGTTTCTTTTTTCTGGACATAAAGTCACAGCAGGTGTCGTTTCAAAGCTGGTGGACAGATTTAGTTCATTTTGGAAGTTTTAGAGCAATTGCTGTGAAAACATTTGCAGTTTTGGGAGAAAATGATTTAAGAGAAGATTTTACAACAGCAAAAGATTAAATATGAATGAAGGATTGAAATTTAACTTAGGTAACACATAAAATGAATACAACTACTAAACACTACTGTGTCCTAAGGAAACAAAGAATAAAATGTAACAGGGATAACATTTTAGAGAATTAAAATCCCTAAAAGTAAAAAAAATAAACTTGATATACATATCTATACATGCAGCTTCCTAAATGTAACATTCAGAATTATTCACTGCAGGTTCAGAAATCAGAGCTACCTCATCAGATCCAAGTGTGACATCAGCTGACACTCTTTACAGGAGATTCCATCTAAACTCTGTGGAGCCTGATCTCAAGGTTTTTAAGTCTGACCCTGAAACCAGAAGAGGATCTTTCTCTCTCTTCAGATTCATTGTGATCCAGTGATTTCAGTCCTGCATGATCAGGCTGATGTTTGCACAGAGCAGATAATGAAGTGAATGTTTTTGCACATTGGTAACAGTGAAACAGTTTATTTACAGTGTGGAATTGTTTGTGTTTGAAGTATGAACTGAGATTCCTGAAGCTCTTGTCACACTGGTCACAGCTGAAGTTCACTTCCATGTGTGTACGTTCATGTTTGTTACGATGACCTGATTGTGAGAAGCTTTTGTCACAGTGTCTGCACTTGTATGGTGTCCCTCCTGCAGTGGTGAAGGATGACCCACACTGGTCACAGATGTGCTTTTTGACTCCACTGTGGAAGAGTTCATGTATTTTTAATGTACTTGGTGTGTGGAAGCCTCTCCCACATTCTTTGCAGTAGTTCATTTTGTCTCCAGTGTGGCTACGTTGATGTGTTTTTTGGTCCCGTTGATGATTAGAAGTTTTTCTACATAGGTCACAGAGAAACTCTTTCCCACCACCACAGTGACGACAGGGTTGAGAAATGGATCAGTGTGCTTCGCTCCGCTTCTAAACAAAGACATTGTAAGTCAGGGAATTCCTTCAACATTTTTATCCTGAACGTTGCCTGAAATAAAAAGCATCTCTGCCAACGTCCAATTACATTTTACTGTTTACATTACAACACTCAGCTTACTGAGTGAAAATGAGTCTTCATTTTTCAAAACAGTTCATTCAGTATAACTCCATAAGTTTACTGATCAGACTTGTTCCAAGCAATCAGGTTACAATTACAAGATAAAACTAAATACATACCTCACAGTAACTGCACTTGTAGAGTTACTTCCTTGTGTGGATCTGTTGGTGTTTATTCAGCTGATGTGGAGATTTAAAAGTCTTCTCACACAGGTCACATTTATAAGGTCTCTCCTCAGAGTGGCTAAACATGTGTCGTTGTAACTGTGCATCTGTTGCAAACAGTTTCCCACACTGGTCACAGCAGGAAACATCAATTCCAGTGTGAATCCGTAGGTGAATATTTCGGTACTGTTTGTCGCTGAACCTTTTTCCACAAAAGTCGCAGCTGTACGCCTTAATTCCAGAGTGGGTAACTAGATGCCTCTGTAAGTCGCTATTTTGAGCAAAAGACTTTCCACATAATTTACAGCTGTAAGGTTTAACTCCACTGTGGATGAGTTGGTGTGTTTTTAAGTGTCCAGCCTGGGTAAAAGACTTTCCACACAAATCACAGCTGTAAGGTTTAACTCCACTGTGGATGACTTGGTGTCTTTTTAAACCTTCAGACAGGGTAAAAGACTTTCCACACAAGTCACAGCTGTAAGCTTTAACTCCACTGTGAATGATTTGGTGTCTGTTTAAACTTTCAGACAAGGTAAAAGACTTTCCACACAAGTCACAGCTGTAAGCTTTAACTCCACTGTGAATGATTTGGTGTCTTTTTAAACCTTCAGACAGGGTAAAAGACTTTCCACACAACTCACAGCTGTACGCTTTAACTCCACTGTGTATGAGTTGGTGAGATTTTAAGTCTCCAGCTTGGGTAAAAGACTTTCCACACAAGTCACAACTGTACGCTTTAACTCCACTGTGGATGAGTTGGTGAGTTTTTAAGTGTCCAGCCTGGGTAAAAGACTTTCCACACAACTCACAGCTGTACGCTTTAAATCCAATGTGGATGAGTTGGTGAGTTTTTAAGTGTACAGCCAGGGTAAAAGACTTTCCACACAAGTCACAGTTGTATGCTTTAAATCCAATGTGGATGAGTTGGTGTGTTTTTAAGTGTCCAGCCAGGGTAAAAGACTTTCCACACAAGTCACAGCTGTAAGGTTTAACTCCACTGTGGATGAGTTGGTGTTTTTTCAAGTCTCCAGCCCGGGTAAAAGACTTTCCACACAAGTCACAGCTGTAAGGTTTGACTCCACTATGGATGAGTTGGTGTTTTTTTAGACTTTGAGCCTGGGTAAAAGACTTTCCACACAACTCACAGCTGTAAGGCTTTACCCCACTGTGGATGAGTTGGTGTTTTTTTAGACTTTGAGCCTGGGTAAAAGACTTTCCACACAAGTCACAGTTGTATGCTTTAAATCCAATGTGGATGACTTGGTGTTTTTTTAAACCTTCAGCCTGGGTAAAAGACTTTCCACACAAGTCACAGTTGTACGCTTTAAATCCAATGTGGATGACTTGGTGTTTTTTTAAGTCTCCAGCCCGGGTAAAAGACTTTCCACACAAGTCACAGCTGTGAGGTTTAACGCCACTGTGGATGAGTTGGTGTCTTTTTAAGTATTGAGCCAACACAAAAGATTTTCCACACAACTCACAGCTGTAAGGTTTAACTCCACTGTGGATGAGTTGGTGTGTTTTAAGGTGTTCCGCCCGGGTAAAAGACGTTCCACACAAGTCACAGCTGTAAGGTTTAACTCCACTGTGGATGAGTTGGTGTTTTTTCAAGTCTCCAGCCCGGGTAGAAGACTTTCCACACAAGTCACAGCTGTAAGGTTTAATTCCACTGTGGATGAGTTGGTGAGCTTTTAGACTTTGAGCCAGGGTAAAAGACTTTCCACACAACTCACAGCTGTAAGGTTTAACTCCACTGTGGATGAGTTGGTGTGTTTTTAAGTTTCCAGCCTGGGTAAAAGATTTTCCACACAAGTAACAGCTGTAAGGTTTAACTCCACTGTGGATGAGTTGGTGTGTTTTCAAGTCTCCAGCCTGGACAAAATACTTCCCACACTCATCACAGCTGTAGGTTTCCTCTCCCTTTCTTCTGTAAGGTTTGTCGGCCTCCTGAGAGCGCTGACTTCTTGCTCCATGTTGGTCCTGCAGTGACAGAGATACAAACACAGGCAGTGAGTGAAATTCAGTCGTGCAACAAACTGAAACTCCCTCCATTGGTGGAATCAAACATGTCAAAAAACACATTGTAGGTGTGTTACCACCACCTTCTGGTGATAGTATCACATTACAATGATCTGCTACAATGAGAGTTGTACAAAATGACATTATTGAAGAAATATTGATCATCAGTGAAACTCTTTTACTTCAGAAAAAAATCAGAGTTCAACTGATGATATTGTTGTTTCAGTGTGTGTAGGAAATATGATCTTTGTATTTTCTTGTAACTTCTGTGGTTTTTGGTTGTGAATGTAGATTCTGTATATATGGAGGAGCCCAGGATGGAAAAGATAAAGCTGCTGTTAACAGGTTTTTAAAAACCAACAAGCTGTACACACAGTTTCAATAACAGAGTAACTGTGATGTTTTTCTCACCTTTTGTGTTGAAGACATTCTTTCCTCTGTAGTGGCTGAGCTGAGTCCAAATGGCTGAAATTTATCCTCTGCTGCACCACCAGACTCTTCTCCTCCTGTTACTCAGCTGGGACACAAAAAGTATATATTTGTATTTTATCCCTGACAAAAAGAAGCAGAGCAAATAAACATGACTAAACTCCTCAGTGACAACAATACCTATGAAGCTTCAAGGTGAAACCCCAGAAGCAACTACAAAAAGAAAGTCATCAGTTGCCTACAAGAACTTGAAAGGAAACATCACTGACCCCCCTGCATATCGCCGCTTTTACCCAGGGGATGCTACACCCTGTATATTTGGACTTCCATAGATCCACAAAGACGGAGTCCTGATCAGTCTCAATGGTAGCAGTATAAACTCAGCCACCTACAACATCTCCAAGCACCTCATTACCATCCTAGCTCCCCTAGGATGGTAATGAGGTTTTTAAAAAAACATTTCAAAACTCACTTTGTTAATGTGGAATTCTAAAATTATTTTACAAATGGAGAATTTATTCTACAATTCATCATCTAAGAATTCTGTATTTCGATGTGTGTGTGGCTCTTGCGGTCCTCCATATGGTGGTACAAATAGAGGACATAGAGGAAGTGGCACACATCATGAGTTGGTACATGTTGAAGGCGTTAACAACACACAGTGTGGTTGGCTAGGTTAACTCACAAGCAGAATTTAGCTGTGCCTGACTACAATAGAGACTTTCTTCTTTAGATGTTTCTGAAACAAGGTGTAGTAAAAAGAGATTTGTTTCAGAAAAAGGGGAAAGTAATTAAAATGACATACATAAGCACAGAATGTTTTAATCCTACTAACACATACACACACGCAATGAAGCTCATGAATACCAGATGGTATTTTAAGCCTGTGTTTCTGATTTTATTATGTTGTTCGGTTCACTTAGTAAGATGAGAAGCGATATATGAACTAGTGGACTAATATTATATTAGGAAAGATGATTGAATGATAGCAGGGGTGAACAGAATGCAGCAGAGGGTTTAAATGAGTGAGACTAACAGATTCTTAGTTTCTTGTTCCTAATGATCAGATAAACGATGAGTTTCATATCCAGTTAAGGAACGAAGAAATAAAAGAGGTCAAAGATTTTAAGTTTTTAGGAATAATTTTTGATCTACTTCTTAAATTTGACAAGCATGTAAGGGAGATTGCTAAAACGTTCAAGGCTAATCTGAATTGTTTTAAGTTAATTTAATTTTAAGTTAATTCGGCACTATATACCTGCTTCAGCAGCTCAGTTATTTATGCATTTGTCACGTTCCTGGGTCTTTTGAACCAGTGTTTTGAATTCTAGTTCATTTTTGATGTTTATGGCTTATGTTTAAGTTCTTTAGGTCAGCGAAGTTCATTTGGTTATTAGATTCCTCTTTTATTTTCTTCCCCTGTATTTAAGTTTCCCTCACCCTTTGTGTTTCATGCTGCGTGTCTTATGTTATCAAGTTTGTAATGTCATGTCTGCGTCTCATGTTTCCTGTTTTATTTTGAAGGTCTGTATCCTATGTCAGAGTAGTCAGCTTTGCTTCCTTTGTCTCGTTATGTCAGACTAGTGTCAGCTGTTTCCCCATGTGTTTCCACTTCCCCCAATCACCCATGTGTGTATTTAGTCTGTGTTTCTGGTTGTTTTTTGTCAGGTTGTCTGTTGTTCTCTCCATGCTTTTAGATTTCATGTTGTTTGTTTAGTTCTTTCAGTTTAGGTTAATGTTAGTTTTACTTCAGTTTGCCTTTGTTGTATTTTTTTTTTCATTTTTAACAGCCTCATTAAACGGCTCACTTTTTGCTAATTCAAGTTTTGTTCCACGTTCCATTTTTGTCAGCATTTTGGGTCCTCTATGTCACTCCATACAGTCTGCCTCTGCCAGACTGTGACAGAGCCATCTGACCATGTGGGACCCAGCAGACATTCATTTCACAAACTTTTTTTAGTTTAGTGTCCACGTCGCACAGCTCCATGGATTTTGGATTATCTTCTCTGCAGAAGGTGGAGAAGGAATCTATTCAGGTCCAGCTATGTTGGATTATTGCTGCCAATCCGTTTTTTGTGGAGCGTTTATCGGAGCATCACAAAAACTGTTTTGGCTACAACTGGAGGAGTTTCCCATTCACTGCCAAGGCAGCAGCCGCCCAGAATGCAGACTGAACCACTCCATCCCCTGTGTGACGCAGCTCTCCCTACACCAGCTACAGGAGTTAAAGTTGGCATGTTGAGTCTCCCGCCTGTCTCCATGTCCATGTCGATGCAGCAGTAGGGATGGGTATCATTTAGGTTTTATCCGATACCCGTACCAAACCGGTACTTTTGAAACGGTGCCGGTGCTTAAACAGTGCTCGAACCAGTGCTTAAAGAATGGAGAACACACACTTTGTCCAAAAACCTCATGTTTAGCTGGGGGTTTTTTTGAATTTTTTTTTCTTCTTAAAAAGATAACAATGTTAGCCTTTTCTGCAGGTATAGGGCATTGTGATGGCCGGGACCCCACCAAGCCACCCGAGGGTCCATGTACACGCCCACATCACCACCGGCCGTCAGCTAAGCTGTCCAGCCGTGCCTGCTTCGCCGCTGCCACCTTCCACGTGGTCGGCCCCCTGATCTCCTCCGTCGCCACCGTTGGACTTGTGGCCGACCCCGTGAACCTTTGAACTGCTATGCTGTCGACCTCCGGGTCGGCCCCCCTGAACGGCTTTGCCATGAACCTCTGTTCTACCGAGATCGGGGTCAAGTTTTATTTCACGTTCCATTTTGGCTCCTCTACATCACTCCATACAGTCTGCCTCTGCCAGACTGTGACAGCATTCCATGATATTCTCATTTTTCATATTGTATGACAGTTTGGACCCAAGCAGCACCATCTACAATTCAGCCTGTGGTATCCTTATATAACAAATCTTTAAAATAAAAAAATAAAAAATCTGTTTGTGCAGCCCTAAATAATGCTATCAACTAAATGTTAGAAAATCGCGATTTCAATTCATACTTTTATGTGATCTCATTTCCAAATGACAATGTTTTTTAAAAAAACAAAAAAACCCACAATTGCACCGCATTTTGATCTGGGACATAATCTACATGAAAATAAGCGCTCACTCTTCATGCTCAACAAATGACAAGGGCAGAGCCTCATACCATGTGATACAGAAGCCAGCGGGCAGGGGGGAAAAAACAACAGAGCACGTAGAGCTGGGCGATATGAGATTTTTTCATATGACGATATGTTTTTTCTTTTTTCATTTCAGACGATAATGATATATATCACGATATAAGCCAAATAACTATATTTGTAAGTAAAATGTGAAATAATCAGCAGCTTGTTTTGATTTAAATATTTATTTCCCATAATAAGTTCAACAGGGTAGATGTACTTAAGAAACATGAGACTTTTTCAGCTAAACAAAGGCAAATATTGCAAACTACACAAAAGGCAGCCGCTAAAGCGTTTAAGTTTCAAAATAGAACAAACAAAACAGACTACTAAATTGTCAATTCCACTTAGAAATTATTAATTCTAAAAATAAATCTTAGTTTGTTTTACAGAAGAACAGACAAAATTGACTAACTTTTGTCAATATCAAATAAACTGAGAATTAAAAGGAAATTCTCAATCTCTCCTTGTTGTATAGCTTAGCTTTTCAAACAGTTTTAACAATGTTTGACGAATGACGAATTAGCGCTTTCAGTCAGAGATTGAGCATGGACCGGTTTATTGTATTTCCAGACTTGCTTTCGGCGCAATTTACAGTGCGCGCTACTCTGTTTGACTTGAAATAGCTGAAATACCTTCATACTCCGGAACTTCTATGGCTCTTCCGTTCGACAATCTCTCCGGCATTGGAACCATCATTGGTTTTATTCTCCGATAACCTTCGATCATGCTCTCGGTTGATTTTTCTCTAGTTGGCACACTCATTTCCTCCATTACCCGGGCAACACGGCGGCTGGCTGCTTCCCAAAACAAATACACATATGTGGCTTGGCACTTGTGCTGTACGTAACAAGTCACGTGACGTGACGCTGCGGCTGTGATTGGTTCAGCTCTGCACTACTTAATTTGGATTGGCTGTTCTTTTTTTTTTTAAAGAGGACTAGAGCGGTGAGGCCTATTGCAATAGTTAAATTTTTCTATCGAGAAAAAGTTATTTCACAATACATATTGTTATCATTCTATCGCCCCGCTCTAAGAGCACGTGAGAGAAACTGCCTGAGGGGAGAAAACATAATGAGTGCAGAGGAAAAGCTCGCTGAAGGCGGTGAGAATGACAACCCCACTGTAACATGAACCTTTTCCAAGAAAAGGTTCTCATTCCTCCGTGTGGAAGTTTCTTGGTTTCAAAGAAGACGATGAGAGTCAAAAAGACATAATTTGCAAGCTGTGTTTTGCCATAGTAGCAGGACCGCAAGCTAACACTACGAATTTGTATAACCACCTTAAACGTCACCATAAAGTGCAATATGACGAAGCTATAAAGGCCAAGAAAGTGACAGGAGAAAATCCGTCCCTGTCAACCACTTGCTCCCCTCAGGCAGGAGGCTCCAGTCCATTCGCACCAGAACCTCTCGCCATAAGAACAGTTTCTTTCCCTCTGCTGTTGGACTCATGAACAATAACCACATGACATCCCACCACTAACACATGACCCTACACTGTGTTCACTGCATCATTCCATGTTTGGCACTGATCACCACCTGCACTCATGTATATATCATGTATATATCTATCTATCTACTTAGCACTTTTAATTTTTATATTTATGTTTATTTAAGCATTATATGACAGTATTTTTGCACTAAGTACCGCAGCAATTTCCTAATGTTGTAAACCTGCTCAACATTTGGCAATAAGACCCTTTCTGACACAAACACACACATGCAATGAAGATCAGCTTGTTATCTGTCGTCAGTGTTAAAATAGTGTAAATTGTATCCACTGCTGGCAATTAACTCTCCAGGTTGCAGGACAATAGGTGAAACTTTTGGTGAAAGGGGGAAAAAAAGAAAAAGAGGAGAGATTCTGGTTTGACCAACCAGTGATCAGACAATACATTTAGTTGTTAATATAGTAAATTGTCAGATGCTTTCTGCTTGATTGGTGCAGGACAAATAATTTACTGTATGGACCAAATTCTCTTTTGTGATAATATATTGAACATGCATTTCTGTTGTCCTGTCAACTTAGTGGGTTATGAGCTGATATGCAAATTACTTGATTGTTACTAGATCAGGGAAAGATGACTGGATTATAAAACAAGTGAATAAGATGTAACAGAGGGTTGAAATGAGTTTCTTGTTCCTGATGTATGGGTGAAGCTTGCACGACAACATGTCACATGTTTTGTGTTGGGGGAAAAAAAGAGAAGAAAAGTTAAATACAATGATTGGGTCTGTGAAAATGAAAAAGGAGTGAAAAAGCACAGACCTGGGGAAGGAATTCACATTCTAGTGATGAAATACTGCCATGAAGTGTTTAGGAAGTGTTTAATGGCGAAAATTAGTGTCGTGTGAACTGTGCAGCTGCTAATAAAAAGGGGGAAAAATTTATCTGTGTATCTTGCAGGTGGAACTAGGTCAGTTGGCCCCAGACTTTCCAGAATCGTGTGATATTCTTGAGCACTTGTGGGCAACCAGTAAATATGATGTGGGGAACATGAACAAAGGTAGTGACTCTTAAGTCTGATTTCAGACCATGTAAGCATCAGTCATCAACTAAAGCCAGAAGCAGCGACTGCAACACTGCATGGCAGATTCTAATCCCTACAGCATGTTGTTTCACCAGGAAGCAAAACTTTTCCTGTGATTTCTGGCGGATTTGGGGGTTTTGTCATAGTACCAGACTGATTCTGCCAGTTAGGTTTGGGTTGTTTTCTTTGTGTAAGAGAAAGACAGTTTTTTTAAATATATATTTAGACATGTCCTGAACAAGGCCTAATATGGTTTTGTTTTGTTTTTTTGTAACAGTGCACTTACTTCCTTCACAGAAAAGGAGGGTTGACCACATGATTTACAGCAGCACCTCTGGAGTCTGATGATCCAGACCTGACCGCCAGGACGCTCCACTGCTATTGGTTTTTTTTCTCTGAGGGTCTTTGTAGAGGATTCGGCACAGACAGACATGAGTGAAGGTGAAGCAGGATGTGCAGTGAACACAGAACATCTTAGTGTTGGGCTCATTATCATATCACTGTTGAGCTCATAGTGTGAAAACAAGTGAGTGACAGTTTTGATTGAACAGATGGAATGATCCATAATTTGGGCAAATTATGGCAACAGGAGTGTTTTTAATGATTTGGGGAAATAACTGCACATGGCACACTTGTGTCTGTGGTGTGGGATGCCTCATTACTCCTATGACCCAAAAGTTGTTTGCAAGTGTGAAGTTTGTATTTACTCACTGATGTTTGTTTCTAGGTAATTTTGGTGTGGATGCGAGCTCCAGGCAGACCCACTTAACAAGACATTAATACTGATTTTATTCTCTAACACAGGGTTTACAGGGCTGGAGCGAAATTACTCCGGAGGAGAAGCCCTGATATTGCCTGAGGAATGATCTAACTAACCCTTTTCTAACTAACCCTAGTTCTGATGAGTTGACTCATGGGAGAGACCATGTGTCAAAAGGAGGGATTCCAGGTTTATCCAGGTTTAACATTAAACAATGCTTTCTATGTTTTCCATGAGTTTTTTCATGATGATTTTTTTCCATGGCTTTTTTTTAAACTATGATTTGTGGGATTAACCGTTCATGTACAGGTATTAAACCTCTACCCTATGCATTTACATGACTCTCCGAACATCAAACTCTTTTAGATTCCTGAGCCTGAGTAAAAGTGACTGGAGTAATTATAGCATGTGCATTTCACAGTTAATTGACTAATAATTACTTCTGTACATTTTGCATGGTAGTGAGACTGTTTTCCTAGCATGTAAGTTCCTGATGCATAAGTGCATTAGATCCTCATTGTCCGAGGAAACAATAATAGTTGTGAGTTCTTTTGACATGTGTACTGAATTCTGACACATTGTTTGACACCCTAAACGTAAGATTTGGGGTTCGTCACATTTCATTGAGGGATTTTTGATAGGCCTCAAACATGCCTGAAACACCTAAAGAATGAGGTAGTTCTTCCAGTGTTAAATGTGATTGTTTTGGTTTCCCCAATCACTGATGTGGACACAGTAAAGATAATTGTAAATTCCTTTGAGAGGGTTTACACTGTTTAAAAGGGTCTATTGCCCAACAATAGTAAAGAGTACAGTACACTGCATCGATAGAGAGGAAAGATCTATCAGTCTGTTGTAAAATTTAGCTCAGAAGTGTTTGATATATGGTGGCTGTACATGGCCACTTCTGGGTTTTACCCAATGACTGTATAAAAGATGGACGATGTGACAGCACCCCAAAAATGAAGCCAAAACGTCTCTATTGCCCCCTGGTGTCTGGCTGCAGTATAGATCATAAACCCCACTTGCTCCATGTTAGCGGGTGGGGTGGGGGTCCGATGGGGGAAGTGTTAAATAAATTTATTCTCCTCAGATAATTCTTTTCCAAAGATTCTTTCTTTAGTTTTCAATAGTTCTCATCACGCTGATTTCTGTCCAAGGGGTCGCCATTCCCATAAGTTTGATTCTAATTTCTACCGCGGCGATGTTAAATTGGGGGAAACATTATCATAACAGCTTTGACTGGCAGCTGAAACTTGTGTATCTCTGTTTGGGAGATAGAGCATAGGCTCTGAGAGGAGGGCCAGCGTTTACGCTACGAAAACATGACCGAGTGTTTTAACCTGACATCCTGAGGTGTTCTTCAATAAACTGGACTACCCGACAGAAGGACCCGAGGCCCCGCTGCACTTTTTCAGTAAGTTACATGTGTTTGTCAGCTAATGCGTAACTACCGTCCTTAGCTAGGTCCTGAGACCTAGCTAGCTAAGATGAGCACGCGGCTGTCAGGATTCGTTTAGCTGCGCAGGTGAATGAATTTACACCGACTAAAGAAATCAAGAGAAACGCTCTGGGCTACTCAGTCACTAATTACTGTTACTGTACTTTTATTACAAGTATTATACTGTAAAAGCAACAGGCTGCACCCTGCTTCAGCTCCTGTGGAGAGCTGATTATTAAATATCTTAAAATTACAGCATGTTTTTAGTCTCTTGCCACATCTGTAAAGACAGTAACATTTTTTTTTTTAAAGCTTGTACTTCAGTAACTCCTCATTAATCAGGAACTATGGATTAATGTACTGTAGTGTACTGTAATACTGAAAGAAAATGTAAGAGAAGAACTTCAGATCCTGAGTGTGTGAGGACAGAAGAATCAGCTTTATGATGAAAACAGTACAAAGGTTAAAGTACCACATGTGCTGTCGGTGAAAGCTGCAGCTGTTTTATTGATAAAGTTAAAGACAAAAAAACAAAAGGATTAATCACCCCTGTTGCTGTGTCACTGTATATCAGCATTAAAAGGACATGTTTGGTGTTTCAGAGAGCTGCAGATCTCAGACCTGCACAGCTTCTGTTTTAAACACTTGATGTACTCAGCTGCATGAAGAGCACGTTTGAGTTTCTCTGACACAATTAAATAAAACCCAATGAAGGTCAAAGGTCGTCACTTGTATGTTGAACTACAAACTTGTGTAACACCCGTCCCACGTTCTATTGAGAGGGGCCCTGGGTTCCTGTTGTTACTTTCCTATTGATACTCCCTTTTTAATGCTTATGGTATTAAATATGCAATAAAACTACACTATATGGAAACAAATCACACACAAGCAGGTCAATTATAAAGTTAACTCCACTTTAGTGAATGCTTAATTAACAACACAAAAGAAAATAAGCAAAATCAATAAAGTTTGTTAAACAATGGTAAGGTATCTACCTCAACAGAAACAAAATAATCAAATCATATTGTGGGCCCACACGCACTCTCACCAAACACACACACCTCAAGTGCTACAGTCTTTCTGCTAGCAAACCCCTCGTTGCAGGCCTGAGTCGTGGCTCGGGTGCGTTGGGACCTAAAACAATATGGTCGCTTCACTTGTTGCCAAGCAGTAAAAATAAAAAGCACGTGCAACAACAGTACTCACACCTCCAGGCAGTTCAAGAGGATAGCAGTGAAACTGGGTCACGGCTACCAGCAGGCCGCGGCAGCAGCACTCACAGTCGTCCTTTCCACGTGCTCCCACTTGAACACATAACTTCAGCACACCAGCAGAAGGGACCTCTCTGACACGCCAGCAAGATGTCCGTCTCCTCCTACTCACAGTAGGGTACAACAGTTCTCGACTCCAGTTAACTATCCGTCAACCCGAAAATACGTCTGTCGCCCTTCTATGAACTCTGCGTTCACTCGACACTGTTCAGCTCTCGTCTCTCTCACTTCCTGCAGAGTGCACACGGCTCCCCACTTACTCCAACCCCTCTACCTGAGACTACTTCAGGTCTCACTGGAGCTGTAGTACATATCAATACCATATCAAAAATAATGACATAAACCTCAAAATACAAATAAAAAGGTTGTGCATTTAACTGACACACATCACATACTTTGCAGGCATTTGTATACATTCTTGAACACATTAAACATTTGCAATTAACTATCAATATTAATGAACAAATTTAAATAATGAACTACTTATATAGCCAGGGCTACACTTGTGATCTGGAATTCTTTCACAGTTTTTTGCAGATGGTGTGCTATTTACTATAAAGTGATTCAGAGTTATTCATACCAGAGTAACCAGAGAGGATCATATATTTTAAAATACTTAAATATATAACTTTCCACAGGACTAAATATAATATCTTTATGTAAAAGTCCGGAGCCTCTGGGGAGTATCAGAGTATTTATAACATTACACAAACCAAAGGTCTCCATCACAGTGTTCATGAAATGCTGGGTTTATCTCCTGCAGTGGGCCTACGGAGGAGTGCAGAAAATTTCCCTGTGAGGGAGCTGCTGGTGAAGATCATGAGTCCTGCTTGATCAATGTGATGAGCTTCAGTCTCTCTGGTGTTTCTTAACCCTTTAAGACCTACCATAGAACATAGTCCACCAGAGTTTATATTATATTTTTACATGCTGTGGAGCCATTTTTGGGAGCATTTCAAGTTGCTATACATCAATACAACCATTATAGCCCAGATTTTAATAATATGTATGCATTAAGTGTGTAGTAATTACATAAATTGCAAAAAGTGCAATAAACTAGTAATAAACTTTATTAAGAGTTTTAAATAATGTACAGAAATTGAGAGGAAAGCAGAGAGACTCAAAAAAGGCACCGGTAATGATTAGTGATGTTCAGCTCATTGTCAGAGTAGCTGATATTAGATGTTATTAATTGTAGAGCTCTGTTGTGGTTGTTCTGTGTAATATAAAACTGCTTAATGTTACTCTAATCAGATGTGGTGACGTAATTATATAAATTACACATGTGCACTTTTAAGGCAGTATTGATTATTTTCAGTTGCTTAGTTTTGCATAGAAAGGGTGACACTGAGTAACTAATAGTTAATCACATGTTAGAATTGTATATACAGTTGCTTGTAGATGCCTATAGCACCTGCTGCTTATTGCATTTGTGTATACCATAATACGTAATAAACATTAAGACTACATAGTGTTAAAAAAAGAAGAAGAAGAAGAAGAAGAAGAAGAAGAAGAAGAAGAAGTACGGCGCTTTCACGGATTCTTTTTGATGGTAGCGATCAGGCGGAGACTTTTACTTCAAAAAACAGTCTTTATTTTCGCGCGAAGAAAATAAAATACAGATGCATCTGGAGATCATCCTATGAAGTCCTATTGTAAAGGCTGATTTCCCTCCCCCAGGCTTGTACCTGTGGCTTCCTGTCCTGGGTTGGCTGTTCTCCTGCCCTGCAGCCCATCCTTTTGTTCATATTCCAAGACTATTTTTCTATATGCATTCTTACCCCCTAGCAACCGCCATTTCATAATGTCGCAAGCAATCAAACTCTACAGTCTGTCTAACTCCAGTGTATCCCAAGCAATCTATTATTCTCAACAGAGCTAAACTCAACATAAACGGAACCCACATTAAAGTTAGCTCGGTGCTTACCTTTAGATGAGCCCACAAAAAGCCGAGAGAAACTCCGTGATGAAGCTGGAAGTCTTAAGAAACACAGAGACGGAGCAGAGACCCACGTGGTTCACGCTGATCTCAGCTACAATCCAGGAGACAAGGGTGTGCAGATCGATGCAGATATCGATCCAAACGTTGGTAGTGGTATACGTTCCTGTAAGTTTAGTATTTTACATCCCGTTTCATGAAAAAGCAGCTCTCTCTGCTCGACTCTCCTCTCCTGCACAGACACTTTGCTTCGCCTCCTTTTCCGGCTCTGCTGTGATTTGTTGCTGCGTGGTCACGTGACTCAGCTGCACAACGTAGCCACGTGGGGTGTTATCTCAAAATTAGCGCCTGTTCTCTTTCCCTAAACTCTTTCCTTAGCCTCCAGGAAAACGTCATCGTGAGAGGGAGAATTGCTAAGGACTCAGGAAAAGAGAGGAGCGATGCTGAGAATTGGAACAGCCTTTTTTAGTAGTGCACACAGCTAACTCTCTCTGCTGAATATGTAAAAAATAAAAGTGTAACTGTGTTACATGCCTGAATGTTGCTCATGGTCTGATGGGAAATAATGTTTTCTATTCTTTAGCACATCGTACAGTCAGCCGTTCACAGAGTCCAGGTTTAAAGGATGAAATCGTTTGTACTGATGCATCTCTCCTCTGGATAAATCTGTTCAATGACAAAAAGACTGAGGTGATGGTTTTTGATGGTTTTCCCTTGTAATGCCCTACCTGGCCCCTGGCAGAATCCACTCTGGCTGCAATCCGGTGGATATGCAGTGTGTACAGGTAAGACCATTTGTTCTGTCCTCACTAGATGTGGGCGTGATTTAGCTTATCCAGTTTGACAGACAGTGAACAGAATGAGAAGAAGAGAATGCTTTGAACTGAGATTCTTCTTTACTTCGATCTGCATCTCCAGTTTACAGGCCATGTTACTGAGGCTTCTTATACATGGTATCCTTTATCCATTTTCATTACTCTCCTTTCTCTTTTCTTTTTGTAAAACTAAATAAACACAAAACAGATAATTACCTTCTCATTCACTGAACATACATAATGTACTAATTGAAACTTAGTTTTCATGACAACCAGCAAAAAACATAAATCTTAAGGTTGCCTAAATTAAACATAAACATCACCTTCAGTTAACTAGCATTATTGATCATAGCAAGTTAGCAAACACATGCTAATATACAGTCGCTAGCACACAAGTAGCTTTACAAATGAGTAATGACCACACAGCTGAAATAGTAACTCAGTATATGCACATTACACATGCATCACAAATCAGATAGTTAAGGTTATAGTATGTAATGAAAACTTACAGGCATGCGTGGGCAAAAGTTTCACCTCCACTGAGCACTTGTAGCAAACTAGCTGGGCATAACAACTTCCCAAGTACCAACTGTGGCCACAAGAGGGTGCCAAATCATACAAACAAAAGCATATCACCACATTAAAGTTATACCAACACACCATTTAAACGGACAGCATTTATAATCTATTTATAATCTATTTATAATCTATTTATAATCTATTTATTATTATATTATTATAATCTATTTATAATCTATTAAAAGTCAGCAAGTGTCAGTAATGTTAATGTGGTTATGTTAGTAATACACAGAGTGCTAATATAACAGCTTTAAGATGCATTTGTAGATATTATTACGTGTTTTACCGTCTTTATGGTGCTAGCTTAAAGTTACGGTGTAAATGTTAGCTTATATTGGAGTAAAGCTGTTACTGTTTAAACGATGTTAGCACAGAAATATTAGCTTCTGTCATGACTGATGAAGTTACTGGTTAATAAAATTTCCAGTAAAGTGTTTAATCGCAGCCACAGGTTGACAGCAAATATCTTGATTAGCTTCAGTGCATCTGTAATAAATATGTGCAAGTTTCAGTGCTTCGTTTAAACTGTATGATACTTATACTGAACCAGGGTCAGTGTAAAATACAATCCCAGCTGTGTGAACAAAGCCTGGCTCCTTTAATCCTGCATGACAAACCTCAGGATGCAGGTTATTATTACTCTTTCCTGCTGGCACACCTGTCACACCTGAGAGTCAGCTAGAAACTTACAGTGACGTGGACATCATGCAAAGACTGCCAGACTCTGTAATACTGCAAATGATCAGTGACTCAGGTTAACACTAAACTTTAAACGGCACTTCTGTGTCTCTGTGTGCTGAACATCTAGGATTGAGTCAGGCTGCATCAGCTGAAGCTGTTATTTGTATATATCAGTATTTTTTTATTCAGGTGTGGGGAAACTACGTAAGACTGCAGTGAAGCGATGTACCAGAGTAATCCCTGGCCAAAGGTATCGTACTTAAATCAGACTACTGATCCAGCCACATCAGCCTTTTGTGAGGTCTGTTTAAAGTTTACTAAAAGTGAACTGCAGGTTCCTGAGAGGTGGACTGTGAGCACAGAAACACATGTTCATACATACAGCTGCAGCAAACTTACATTAATTTTAAATAGATTTGTTACTCTGATGTCTGTCTCTGTGTTAGTCCTCTGACAGACTCGTGACCTGTCCAGATGTGTTCTACCTATGACTACTGGGACAGGCTCTAGCCTCTGTAATAGAAATTTTCTGTTATTCTCATTTAAAGTATTTAAGTGCTTATGCATATGCTTAGTTGTGACACTGTTATAGACTGTTCAGTGAAAGTTTCTAAAACTAGATGAACTTACTTCAGCGTCAGCAGTTTGAGAAAACAACTCCCTTTACAGGTGCTGATAAGGCCAAGGGCACCAAACAGCATAACCATTGATCCGTTGAAGTGTGGTAGGATCAGTTTGTAACTTCCTCCCTCTTCCTTGGAATGCATAAAGGAGTAGGAGCACCACTTCTGTGGCAGCGCTGATATGACTGAACTGTGATGTTTGATGTGTGTTTGCTGTCCTGTGCGCAGTAATAAATAGCTGGATCACAGCTCTTTCTGTGTTGCAGACTTTATTTTAAAAATTCCATGACCCCCCCCCCCCCCCCCCCCCTCCCACTGTGAACATGAATTGAATATTCAGAAGACATTTGTTTAAATAGTTCTAGATATCTGAGCTGTTGGTGTGTCCTTGGATTGTGTGGTAATAATATTAGAGCCTGCAATCTTTCTTACTGAATCTCTACTATGAGTCATGTTACCTGAGATTAATTCTATGTTTACCTGTCAGCCTGGACGAATGTGCTGTGTGAAGGAAATTAAATTAAATCAGATCTGAACTGCGTACATTTGAGGAACCTGTTCATATTTAATTGAAATATGAACCAGTGATTTTTTGATTGCTGATTCCAAGAGAGTCTTTGTGGAAATCCTTTTTGGCTTTTTGTTATTTTAATTCTCTTCTCTGTTTTCCAGAACAGTTCTCCACAGTCACTGTCCACATGGGTCAGTGGGACCAAGAAGCACTCTGCTAATGTGGGACTCTGACTAGCAACATCCAGCAAGACCCAGACAGCGTTTTCTATCTCCCAGCTGGAGTTTTTGTTTGTCAGTGACTGGAGAGTCAGATTTTTGTTGAGCTTCACACTTGCAGAGGTAAGTCAGTTTGCAGAGATCCCTCCCACCCTGGCTTTCTTATCTGAAACAGTAATATTTCAGTGACTGCTGCTTATACCACAGGTTAACACACTCTACTGATCCCTGATAGGAGAATCATCAATTTTGGCAACAAAGAGCCTGGTGGATGTTTGTTTACAGTCTGATGATGGGACATCATGCTCTGCATCTTCAAAGTTTGCCTCCTCATTATTATTCATACCCAGTAATGTGAAGTATGCTTATATCTACTATAACTGAACCAACCTGGTGCTCTTCATTTATGGAGGCTGTTGAGTCTGAATTTTGGATGTTGTGTATCTCGTGTTCTCTGGGCTTTGTTGTCCTCAGTCTTTTTGCAGGATCAGAAAACAAAACCAGGAGGCGCGTAAATGTTTCTTCTCCATGATGTTTCTTCAAATATTTCTTCTGGATGATGATAAGACTGTGACACGGGATGCCACCTTTGGTCTTGTGATGAAGCAAAGCTCAGGAAGAAGTGGGATTAAATGGTACCCACATGTGTGCTGCTGAGAAGGATGTACAGGGGCACCTGCAGCCAAATCCAAGCCTCAGGTTAGTTGTAGTTGCAGAACGCTATAGACTGAGACAGCTGAGGCATCAAATGTTTGATTAAATGGATGAAAAGGAGAAGTTTCTTCCCTATAATTATCACTTCTTAAAATCTGTAGCAACTTCAAGTCTGTCAGCGTGCTGAGCATGCTCAGAATGTGACAATATATTTTTGTTCAATATTTAATTTCTTTCAGTTGCAATTGTTAAATGAAAAAAAATATATATATATTCTTATAATTTAGCAAACTAATTTATCAAAAAATATATATATACATTAGGGGTGCAACGATATTCGTATCGATATTGAACCGTTCGATACAGTGCTTTCGGTTCGGTACGCATATGTATCGAACAATACAACATTTGTAATTTATTTTATCAACTTTCCTTCTGACGATGCTGTCTGTGTTGAGCGCTCAGTGAATCTGCGTTCGACTACTCCGCCTAGGCTGCACTGTCGAGCGCAGATCCACTGAGCGCTCAACACAGACAGCATAGTCAGAAGGAAGAGCTCAGGGCAAGCTAGCAAGACAGAAGTTAAGCTCTCCTTGCAACATGGACCTCCCCCACCCTCATTCAGATCTGGCGTTTGGAATTATTTTGGTTTTAATGTGACGTATGACCCTGAAGGTAAGCGAGTCATGGACTAAAGTAAAACAGTATGTTGGATGTGCCATGCAATGCTCAATTACATGGGTGGGAACTAGTGTGTTAGCGCAGTTAGCTCGTTAACGTGTTGGCCGTCTAGCCCCATGCACGGGGTGATCGGCGGTAGCTCGTTAACGGAGATTTGCCGTGTTGTGGCGTTAAGGTCATTTCAACGAGATTAACCTGAAAGCACTCGTGGGAACACAACGAATATGACTGCACATTTACGCCGACATCATCCTAGTGTAAAGACAAAAACAACAAGCATGCTACAAACTTTAGCCGAGTCATTTAGACAGCCGTTAGCACATGATTCTCCTTATATGTTTAATATGCTGCTGAGAATATAGCCCAGAAGAAGCGGATAGTATAGCTTTTATTTTGGAAAGAGACATTTCTCTGTAATAAACTCTCTTTTCCACAGATGAGTGATTCCTCAATCAGATACAGGGCTTGCAATATCGCTAGCCCGACGTCCTGGGGCTAGCGATTTTTTCAGTCGGGCTACCACAATCTATCTCTTCCCTGCCCGTCGGGCTATTGTAGGAAGGAAAAATATATGTCAATGCTTTTGCATTCTTTCAGAAATGTAGCTGGGTAATTATGTCATTGGCATCGGTGAGCCACTGTCAATATGTGACATATTGAAATCGCGTTTGAATTTGCGCTTGTTTTTTTGCTTTCACTTTGCAATCGTGCGAACTGTGTATAGAGAGCGACAGCACTGATCTGTGAGTGATGATAATTTGTGCACCAATTCCTCTGACATCGTCTTATTAATCGTTAGCTTACTATGCAAACATGACAAGTGAAATCTCCCGCAGCAAGCTTAAACATGTGAGAGGTTGATCGCACAGAGAATCGCTGAGCTTATGTGAGTGCGTGTGTAAAAGCAGCAGGATATATATTTCAGTTCTGCTGAGCCAAATAAGACAGGTCAGGGTGAAGAAGTGACAGCCAAAGAAAAGCTTACCACAAAACGGAGAAGTTATGACAAATCAGACTATAAGGCAAAAAGAAAGTGCAGCTTTATGGTTTCATGGACAAAAGAATTTCTGTGGCTGCAATATGACGAGCTAAATAACCAGGGCTGCACATAAGTGGTCCGCAGGTGCGCATTCGCTGTCAAAATAAAAAACACGTACAAGGGTTAGGGTTAAATTTAAAAACTGTACTTTTGAGTTAAAATATATATTTATAATTTTAATAAATGACAAATTAAAAAGGCATGAACATTTTTTTTGTATCGAAAAAATATCGAACCGTGACACCAAAGTATCGAACCGAACCGAACCGTGAATTTTGTGTATCGTTGCACCCCTAATATACATATATCTGTATTGGTTTTAATAAATTAATTTGACACCTGTATTGAAAATACCATATTGTATTCATACAGAATCAGTTTGGTATCATTGTTTGTCTGCTCACTGATTGTTGAAGCTAAGAGCTGCTTTGATCTGTTTAGATCTAAAGTATCCAAAGTTGAGCTCTGATGTTTCTTCACCCGTGTGTGTTATATGTGATTCCTACATGCTGGCAGAGCAGCAGTTTATGAAATGTATATTTGTTTTATGCTTACAGATATGTTTTTCTTGACAGAGCCTCTGCAGAGGTTTGACAAAGCAGAGAAAACATGTGCTTTACATTTTACTGTGATTTATTGAGATATTTGTTTCCTGATGTTCAGCAGGAATGGAGAAATAGAATCAAAGGCAGATGTTTTTGCTTTTTTTGTAATGATGTAAGTAAATCTTCAATATTATTTATTTGCTTGGTTATATTAGGAGTGTTTCTGAGTGAGGGGGGAGGAGTCATCATCCAGGTAAAGTGACGTAGATCAGTGGATACACTTGTCTCCCCTTTAAAAGAGACAATCCAAGTCATCCTTAAATGTTAGTGCTTTCAAATACACAAACATTTTTAAAGGACAAAAATGAACATCCAACTTTGACTGTAATACAAAATAAATCTTTGCATGTGTTTTTTCAAACTCAGATGGGCAGCATATCAGTCTTGGACTGTCTAACCTGCCGGAGCAGCACTGAATGACCACCACACATGTGTTACGCCCCTAGTCTAGGCGTATAGGGACGCACATAAGGTTGGAGGAGAGAGAGACAAATCCCCGCCCTGGTTCCCAAGCCAAACATCCAAACCAGTTGTGAGTAAAAAGGTGATTTTATTTAAGGAAAAGAAGCATAGCTCCAGGGTGAGCCCAGGCCAAAATAATAAACAAAACCAACTAAGTACCACCAGAGAA
This sequence comes from Aulonocara sp. 'chitande type north' Nkhata Bay, assembly GCF_057382095.1. NCBI lineage: Eukaryota > Metazoa > Chordata > Actinopteri > Cichliformes > Cichlidae > Aulonocara > Aulonocara sp. 'chitande type north' Nkhata Bay. The sequence goes on from NC_141346.1 coordinate 13,001,398, forward strand.
AAACTAACTAAACCCTAGGAAAGAAACAGAACAAACAAATGACAGAGCTATCCCTCGCTCCCTACCCGGAAAACAGGAGAAAACGGTTCCAAAAGAAAAGGCGGCTTCCGCTTCCGCCCAAGAGTGCCTACGCTCTCAGCACCAGGAGCGGCTTTCACAATTCATGCTCACACAAATACACAATAAGAATACAGGCTGGGAAAACCAGGGTCAGGGCCGCGTCGGCTGTCAAGCTACTCGCTCGCTCCACTCTCTCTCCCTCTCTCTGTGGATCTGTCAGAGCGGCTTTTTGAAGGTAGTCACCTGCTCCATGGTCCAATCAGCCGCTCACTACTCTTCATTAGGGGAGGGACCTGGAAAGAGTCTTAAGCACAGTACAGAAACACAGGAAGAAAACAGCCCACACAGGGTCCTCATGGCCACAGCCGTAACACATGAGCATGTTCCTGCAACATTCAGCATCTGATCCTTCATCTGTGTGCTTCTGCTTTTGGTAAGTAGAGTTACCCAACTCCAGTAACTCTAAACACATGCCATCCATTTCTAACGGCCTGGTTACTTCCTGTCAGTTACTTTAGAAACCATGTGGTCACCTGACCTAACACTGTTTCTTCTTCTTCCCCTTAATGTTCAAGTGTCACATGTCCAACAGCTGGAGAGGAAACTACACCAGTGTACTGAGATGTTTCAGCAACACGTGCCAGATGCTGTTCCTTCATGGTGACATCACCAGAGACAGCCCCGCCCACCTCAGGACCTCGCCATTGATCATGATGATTAAAATGATGACAGCGAGCAGAACTAAGACTGTAAAAATCCACGACCAGAATGTTTCTTTCTAATTATTAATGAATACTGAGAGCCTCTTTCTGTGTTTTGTCTGTTTTGGTTGTTTTTTTACCTCATTTGTTACTAACAAAGTTCACAAACTCACACAGTTTACATTCTGTATGTTTCCATCTTTACCAGCCACACTCTAACTGCATTTAAGAAAATAATCCTTAGAAATCGTCGTTTTTCTCTTTTGTAATTGATGATAATTCAGTGAATATACTGCGCTGCTTCCTTTTATTGCGTCACATATTGCTTTAAGTTTTTCAGTGTCCAGTTATTTTTTACTGCTGTTTGAATTCTCTGTATGTTTGACCCTGTAGACTGTTTGATGGACTGCTTGTCTTCCTGTTTGTAACCGCCGCCTGTTTTTTAATAAAGATTTGGATTTCTGACTTCAACACAGCCTCTGCGTGTCCTCCCTTTGTGTCCTCTTCCTCTGTGAATGTGTTGCATGTGTCACAGATTCATTTTATTAACAGCTTTCCCACAGTGAGTTGCATCAGCATTCATTCACAGCACATTTCAGAAGGATTCAGATTAATACAGTGATCTTACAGTCAGAATGATCCTGACAGAGTGCCACTGTAAATGATCTTTCATCGGGTAAATTTTAAAGTTCAGTATTTCAAAGCAGGAGTTATGAAGACTCATACTGGCATTAGGACTAATAATATGTACTTACAAAGTCAAAGTTTTTTAATTATGCTAGAATATTGGAAGACAATCAACTTTTAGTGTTTTCCGCATATTAATTATTCTGAAATAGAGACGTGACCCTAACTGTACAGAAGCACTAAACAACTGACAATCTAACAGACATCATTGGCCTGAGCCGTCATGCACAGTGAGTCTGATCCTTTGCTGTGAGAGTCTGACAAGCATGTTTCTGGTCAGTTTGGAAGAAATAATATCACAATGTTGATCTTTTTTTCAATATTCCTTCTCTTTTACAACATAAACTGTGATCAAAGCTACTTATGTTCACAGCATGTAATAATACTGACAGTCCAGGGCATTGTGGTCTGTTGAGCTAGGGTTAGGGTTAGCAATTCAGACATATGTAATCAATATTAAATGTCTCTGACGTGGGCCACTATCCGCAGTGTTGGGAAATCCGTACCAGGCTGGAACGAGTCAAGGTAGGTGAGCATCCACGAGAAGACACAGCAGATGCATCCTACTAATACTGACAGGACCAGGAGACTCCAGAAACCGAGCATCTTCTCTTCAGTGCCATCCTCGCCTGTCACCCTCTCTGCCCGCAGCTCTTTGAGTATGGGGTAGATAAGGGCGCAGAGAAACCCTTATTACTAATTTGTATTATAATTTGATTTTCATGAAATATTCATATTCAGTATCAGTCCTTTTATATTAATAACCACGTATCCACCCAGGCTCATGGTGGGGCAGGGCTCTGTCCTGGGATGCTTGAGTACAAGGTAATGTAGACCTGACCAGGTATCCAGTCTGTCAGAATTGTTTTCAATATTTGGTTCAAAAACACGAGTGACAACAAAAATCCAACTAGGATTCTTGCATATGATGAATGAAGTCTGTCTTTGACTGTATTGTCCAGCTGATCCATCAAACCCCCAGCAGGTGAACCTTATTCATGACATAACACTGCAACAATGTAAAAAATGAAACAGCAACAGTCTAAATGTAAAGTGCATTCTAAAGTCCTCTTCAATAAATCATATGCAAAGAGTCATTCAGGACTGTAAAACGTGAACTACAGAACCCAGAGTCTTCATCATTAAATCTCTGGTTGCTTCATTTTTCTATCCTATATCAGACACTTTAAGGTTAGGTTAGGTAAAGTTGCATTGTCGTGGTGAGGCAAAGTGCTTTATGTGTGTGTGTGTGTGTGTGCGTGTCATGAACGGCTATAAAAGGCCTATAATTAAAGAACAAAGCGGGTTTGAGTTCGAGTTGCGGCAGACTGTCACTACTTGTAAGTGGAACGCAGCCTTCCTACGGCGGACAGCTAATAACAGGAATCGGACGCGGTCCACCCAAGTCCACAGCAACCACCATAGCAACCGCCTAGCATGACCTTAAAAACATATTCTGTCTTCATAACTATCAAACACGTGAAATGATTTGCAAAGTGTGAAAGTGTTACAGCTGCAGAGAGCTATGGCGGCATCTTTGGAAGCTGTTTACACAGCTAATAATATACGATGTAACCATGGAGACAGTCAGTCACGTGAGCTAGCGGTGCACGTTTACTACAGTGAATAAGGTGATTGCGTCCACACGCTGCAGAGGGTAAAGACATTACTTCAATATTGTTTTATATTGATATATATTTGCCTTCTGTTGACCATCACCTCAGGTTCACCATCACAGTTTCAGCAGACAGATGCACACTGTCTAAATATGAACACATTCAAAAACTCATGTCTCAGAAATAACCACAGCTGTTCATGTTTGTCATTAGAATTTTATTTGTAAGAAAATTATAAGCTTTATATTGTGCATCAAATAAAAGAACATTTCACAACTCTGAGTCAACAGAAACAGGTAACAGAAATGTCTCTAATGTGTACAGTGTAGTGTAAGCATTAAAAGATCATAAAGGAAACACTAACATTTATGTGAAACTAATTGTAATAAAAAAAATGAACAGGTGGTTTATAGATGTAAAAGAAAGAATCTGAAAACAACACTTTTTTGGTCTAAGTGATCAAAGTAGAAAACAGAACTGATGTTCAAAAACAAACCGTAGCTGCACTAATATTACACATCGTTGTACTGAACAGACATGTTGCTTTTAAAACCACATGCAGTGTGTGACCATGACTGTTCACTGAGACCATGAACGCCACTTCGCTGAAGCCTTCACCTTCTTTTTCTTCTTCTTCTTCTTCTAAATTGGAAGCAGAAGGAGCATGAGCTGCTTTGATCTACTGAAAGGAAAAAGAAGAACATCTGAGCTGAAACCAGTCAGCTGAAATCAATAAGACAGGAACAAATTCAATGCAGTGTCTCAGGTGGCTTAGCCTGTTACAACTGTTGATACAAGCTAAATACGGTTAACACACAGTGTCAGGGAGCTCCAGTGTGGGAACTAGTGGCTTTAGGTTTGTAGTCATTTAACTTTCATCCATTCATTCATTTAATTCAGGAGGAAGAAATGTCAGGTTGGTGCAGGCTGGTTACATGCATTTGGTCCCATGCTGTCTTTAACTAAATGACTTGGTTCACTTTATGGCTGGGCTGTATGTGGGGTTATATCATGTTATTTGGGCAGGAGTACCTGTCCTCTGTTAGACTTAGAAAGTTTCTCCATAAGTAGAGTTTCTAACTCTTATAGCACATCTGTGGCTGACAGCTTTTTGGTGGCTCTTTTTACCCCACACTGGCTGTGAGTGTGTAAATAGCCCCACTAGTTCTTTTGGATTGCAGTTAACTTGGGAGGAAGAGGTAGGTCTGCCATGACTAGATGAATAACAATTATCTGGGATACATAAATTTCAGTCTTGGCAGCCGGGGGTCAGTCCGCCAGGGCCTCCGCTCCTGGCCGCCACCCGGCACGCAGATCGCGGATACAAGCGGCAGAAATGAGCTTCCTCCGAAGGGTGGCTGGCCTCTCCCTTAGAGATAGGGTGAGAAGTTCGGCCATCCGGGAGGGGCTCAGAGTAGAGCAGCTGCTGCTCCACATCGAAAAGAGCCAGCTGAGGTGGTTCGGGCATCTGACAAGGATGCCCCCTGGGCGCCTCCTGGGTGAGGTGTTCCAGGCATGTCCCACCAGGAGGAGGCCCCGGGGCAGACCCAGGACACGCTGGAGAGATTATATCTCTCGGCTGGCCTGGGAACGCCTTGGTATTCCCCCGGATAAGCTGGAGGAGGTGGCTGGGGAGAGGGAGGTCTGGGCCTCTTTGCTTAGGCTGCTGCCCCCGCGACCCAGCCCCGGATAAAGCGGATGAAGATGGATGGATGGATGGATGGATGGTTGGACATAAATTTCATAATGCATGCATATATATCTATAAACCTGCCTGAGGGCTGCCATTTTTTACATTCAGTTATTTCTTTGTTGAATCTAAATAATGAATGTGTTACAGTTAAACTGACACTGGTCAGTGTAAATGGCTCATTGTGACACAGAAACCTTTAAATTAAACCTGATATCGAGTGTCAAACAATATCAAAGCTGTAAAAGCTGTTTACAGTCAGAATTTATAAAACTATGATTGTAAATAAATTCAAACAAGTGAGCTTTTCTCTTTGTGCTGAATATCAACACTGTGACTTCTTAGACTGTAAGCTTTACTTCAGCACAACCAGTTGTAGAAGCTGCCACTCCAAATGTCTTTTGATAACAAGAAAAAAATACCTTTTCAGTCCACGGCCTGAAGTTCTTCTCCGACATCTTCTGCCATCGGCTTTGTCTGCTGGTTTGAAGACAATAAACCACAAAAAAGATGATTGAGTCACTTTGTCTGCGTCATGCAGCTCGAATGTGTCGTGTAACGATGTTGAATAGCCGTCGTTATCCCTCTGCTGTGTCAGTAGGATTGTACTGTACAGCATCTCATTGATATGTGAGGAATGCTAATGTAACACGATAACAGACTTACATCATTAAAACATAAAGGACAGGAGATATTTAGATATTTTTATATTTATATTACATTTTATAGCTGACGGATATTACTAAATAGATAGAATTTACTAAATAGCTGGATGAAGATGAAAAATATGTCTATAATAACAAATGACCATGAGAGCCAGTAGAATTAATTCAACTGGACACTCGAAACATGTCCTTAAATGCTCTTTAAGTGGCAGAACAGATGAACAAACAGTTAATTGCTTACTTGAGATGAAATCTGCTCAGCTACTTTGAAAACAGCTTCTAACTGGTTCCTCCTTTAACAGGATGACTGCTCAGGGGTAAGGCCATCATGCAGTCCAGCAACCTTTATGGTTCTGCTTTGATTCACCAGGAACTATTAGGGAAACCTTCCAGCGCCTCCTGTGAAAGACACAGGCATAAACACACAAACATTTATTAACATGTTCCACAGTCTTCCAGTTTGATTTTCTCATCCTGTGGACAACAACGTACATGGATGCAGGTTTATTGTTAACTGTTGTAAGGTTTATTTAATGAACATATCCAGCTGCAGCTCCACTGTGATCCTGAACTGGATAAGCACTTAAGAAAATGTGTCAATAAATGGACAAACATCAACATACTATAATTATCCAAACAGACGGGACCAATAATGCTTCACTGAGTCAGAGACTTTAACGTCTCTTCTATGTAAGAATGTCTCGTGCTGATATACCTGCAAACTTGACAACAAAGGTTTTTCAGACTACATGTAGCTGTCCTCTATGTCAGCTCACACATTTACATTTATGTCACACTTATTTCTGCATTTTATAATTATTACTTACATTTTGATTAGATAGCTTGAGTTTGTAAATGATCAGATTACATAATTGGAATACAATGTATCCAGTTCAGGGTCGCGGGAGGATGAAGCCTATCCCAGCTGATACAGGACAAAGACAGGCTGCCAGTTTATTGCAGGGCTAACACAATATGTGTAACAGAAAATCCACTTAAATGTTTGATATTTCTTATAATAATCATAATTATGACTATTATTTAAAGATTTCTTTATAAATACATTTTGATTTTTTATAACCTCTAAAATATAAACCTGAGCTGTTTCAGATTCTGACCTCTGACCTCACTGTAGCTCCCTCTTGGAAGTACGTCTGCTTCTTGTCCCCAGTGTTGACCGCCTGCCCTTGATATCACGTACTGTACCTGAGGAACAAAAAAGGACAAACACTTGCCTTCATTTAAGAAGTACATTCATACAGAGGTAATCTATGGAAACACACTAGTTCACCCTTTGGGAGAAATCAGTTCCTGTGAAACATTTCTGTAAATGAACATCATGTGGAGAATGAATGAAATGAGTTCTTCAGGTGACTCAGCAGTCCCACACTGACAAATGAAATCTAGTTAAACTATTAAGAATATTTGCCCTTCTGAAATCTGTGTTAAACAACAACAAACATAAATTAGTAACAAAAATACAGCTGAGTAGAGGCTTTACAAACCACCAGCAGCCATAATGCTAAATTTTAATCTTCAAATGTTTCTGAGCCGTCTTCAACCTGCTTTTAACACATTAAAGTCCCACAGTCAATGCAGCCTGACTTAATCCTAAATGTTCAGCACACAGAGACACAGAGGTGCCGCTTAAAGTTTAGTGTTAACCTGAGTCACTGATCATTTGCAGTATTACAGAGTCTGGCAGTCTTTGCATGATGTCCACGTCACTGTAAGTTTCTAGCTGACTCTCAGGTGTGACAGGTGTGCCAGCAGGAAAGAGTAATAATAACCTGCATCCTGAGGTTTGTCATGCAGGATTAAAGGAGCCAGGCTTTGTTCACACAGCTGGGATTGTATTTTACACTGACCCTGGGTCAGTATAAGTATCATACAGTTTAAACAAAGCACTGAAACTTGCATATATTTATTACAGATGCACTGAAGCTAATCGAGATATTTGCTGTCAATCTGTGGCTGCGATTAAACACTTTACTGGAAACTTTATTAACTAGTAACTTCATCAGTCATGACAGAAGCTAATATTTCTGTGCTAGCATCGTTTAACCAGCAACAGCTTTACTCCAATATAAGCTAACGTTTACACCGTAACTTTAAGCTAGCACGATAAAGACGGTAAAACACGTAATAATATCTACAAATGCATCTTAAAGCTGTTATATTAGCACTCGGTGTATTACTAACATAACCACATTAACATTACTGACACTCGCTGACTTTTAATAGTCATTCTATAAATGCTGTCCGTTTAAATGGTCTTACCTGTACACACTGCATATCCACCGGATTGCAGCCAGAGTGGATTCTGGAGTCTTCCACGCTCCTGTTAGTGATCCTCCATCTGGATGGATGAGAACAACCTTCTGAACAATCTAGCAGGAGATGGCCCATATCTATGGGACTGGTTTGTGCTAATAACGCCCATTGTATGGACTGATAACAGCCGAAGCGGGTGAATAAAGTCACCCAGTAGCTAGCTGTGCCATTACCCAGCATACATCACTCCCTCCGTAAATGCAATAAACCATACAAAAGTATCGTTCTACCTGTTTTTCAGGTAGTTGTTTACATTATATAATTTATTGTGTTCTGTATACGTCACTACAATGTGATTTGGAAAATGTCTAAATATACCGACAGCAGGCACTTCCGCGGCAATCTCTTCAATCGGAGGACCCTTCACGTCAATTCCCGACGCGAGAGGGGTAACCTGCGCGTCCATAAGTGAAGCAGAGGGAGCCTGACCATGCGTCACACGTTTGACGAGTTGGGAGTGAGAACGTGTTGGCCACACCCACTTTAACCTCTGACTACTTTTCAGAGTCCTTTTCACTTTGACTTCATTTCTACTTAACTACAGATGAACTACAGAAGTGTCTGATTATCAGTAATAATCTATAATTTACTGAATAATATGTAGAATATAAAGCAGAATCTGTGGGATGACTTACTGTAGTCAGTTCAGGAGAATCCTCAGAGTTTCTGCTCCTCATCATGATGGAAAAATGAAAACATGTTGATGCTCTTTGAGCTGGAATCAGTCCAAAGCAGCCGTGAGTGTGAACCAACAGACATCATTATAATAACTCTGACATGAATCCTGATAGAAATCCTGCTCACTGACCTCTCTAACTGTAACTCTGTCACTGACACATCTGCCAACATCTGTTCCTGTAACAGCTTAGAGGAGTTCAGCACTTTCTCTCAGATTATTATGAGAAAAGTTAATATGACCCTAAATGTGGCGCAGCAATAAACAGATTCCAAACAACAAACTCACAGACTATGAGATCTGCTCACAGATGTCTATGAGGTGTGTGTGAAACACATTTTCAGCTTTTTAATATTCTGAATAATTTAGCGCCCAGCTATCTTTCTGAACTACTCCATTCATACAATCCCAACACAGCACTTAGATCGTCCAATCACAGGCTCCTAGCACAACCTAGGACTCGAATGAAGTCGAGAGGTGACCGGGCCTTTGCATCCGTGGCACCTAGACTCTGGAATAACCTCCCTGTTCATATTCGTACTGCTGAGTCTATCCAGTCTTTTAAATCACGTCTTAAAACTTATTTTTTTACTTTGGCTTTTGATTCTGTCTAGTTGGCTGGTCTAGCTTGTTGTGTTGTTACCTATTGTTTGTTGTCCTCTTTTATTGTTTGTTTTAACTGTCTCATGCTTTTACTGACTGTGAAGCACTATGGTCAACACTGTTGTTTTAATATGTGCTATATAAATAAATTTTGATTTGATTTGATTTTATGGACACATTTCATAAATCTGCATATTTTTCCCTGTTCAGCAGTGTAAGAATCTAAATTGTTGTCTGAAGGCCAAAAGATGCCAAACAGATTTAGGTTCCCAAGTCGACCATTACAGTATAACACTTCGTCAATTGTTCGTCTGTCCTGCTCACATCTCCAATTGTTGTACACGTTGTCATTAACGTGGCTTCACTCCACATCAGTCACGCCGCTTTGCTCGCTAAAACACATAAGGACGCTGTCATAGCCTGTCAACAACGTTGATTGGCTGCGTATATACGAATGTGAATCACATTAATGGCTGGACTATGGGATAAGGTGGCATCGTTCTAATCCCATGCAGGAGCAGCCAGTCACTCACTGACTAACACTGCAAAACAGAATTGTTAAAGTTTTAATTTTAATTTCAATTCAGGTTAGATTTTTTTCTGTGCGCAGAGACCGTGCCAACAGTGCGCAGCTTAGAGGGAACATTGCTGGGTGATACCAGCTGTTTTAGCCAACTTGCTTTGCATTTTAAGATAAAACCTCTTTTCACTGAAATTCTGGTGTTCGACTCCTTATTTATGTTGCAGCTTTTGAGCCGGGTGGTAACATAAGGGAGAAAGTTAACAGAAGGAGAAGGCAAGAGAAAAAAAATAACACAGTAGGCAAACCACAGCAACTACCAACATATGCATAAATAACAGTAAATAATAAATAATAATAAGTGCTCACCGGGCAGCCAAGCAGCCACCAGGAGTGAACTCAACCAGATGGCTGGAGTCCTTCTCCCAGCCTCCAGCCCCAGAATGGGGAACGCTGGTGTGTCAAAACCCCATTCCTCACTCTGCTCGCTCATAAATCTTAACATAACAAAGCAGAAATAAAACTGATGAAAGACGAGCAGCAGAAAATAGTCTGCAGGGAGAGAGCATGCAGCGCTGCAGCACTTCCTGGAAATCACATGACTGTAATGAGAGTACAGGAGAGTAACTGAGTACACTTCCTCTTTGTGATGGAGGTGATTTTTTTTTCTTTATATTGTGTCAGATAAAGTCTGACAGCTTTTCTTCAATTCATTTCACTTGATTTGATGATGAGATGAGAAAGCCTTTATTTGTCAGTTGCAGGTCTTGCCCACAACCGAGATGACAGACCTTGCCGACCGTACATACAATACACAAACATCACATTGGGGAGACAGATCAGGCTAGGTAGCGAGGAAAAAAACATCGAAATGTGTAACACAAAAGGGTAATACAGGAATGCACAGATATCAACACACCATAGCACAATAAACACAGACAGCAACATGGGAAAGAGTTCCAGTGTGTACATCTGATCTGGGACCGCTGTAATCTTTCGACTGCGCCTCCAGCTGACCCGATGGCCACATCAGAGGGGAGGTAAGCGTTGGAGGTGGCGTTGGATCCGGGGTAGGGAGGGTGATGCGTCAGTGAGTGCTTATCAGTATCAGTATATGTATGTGTATGCGTGTCCATAGTTCAGCTGAGACAGTGTCCTTCGCCCTGCCAGGCTAAGTAAACAGTCTTCCAGCCAACCCAGGTGGCCTTGCAAGGAATGGGAAGGAACAGACTCAACACAGTCGTTATCAGGGTGTTTTTGTTCAGCTCCAGCCTTGAGCCCACGGCTGGCGCCGAAGGGGTAGCCAGATTAGGATAGTAATTTTTCTTTTGCAACAACTCATGAGAATTTGACAGCTGTTCTTTGAAACAGACTGAGAGAGTGTTCCAGGGAAAGTAATACAAAAAAACACGAGACTAGACAAGGATATAAGCAGGGAAGATAAGGGAGAGGAGAAAAAGTGCGTCCGCCTCCTCCGAGAGCCAAAAAAAGTTTGTTCATTTGTTTTCACAGATGAAACCAGTCAACAGTAAATCAGATGTTAACTCCACATAACCTTCATCTGTAAGCAGTAACCGCTTCCTGTTGTGTGTGTGTACTTGTGAAGCAGCACTGGATCAATGCATATAACTGATGTGCACATGTCCAACAGAAGAAGGTCGTCATCGTCTGTCCTGCTCCTTATTCTGTCATTATTGCTCCCAGAAATGTGTTATTATTTCAAACATGTGAAGCTGAACTCTGACACATAACATCAAACAGCTCAGCAACCAGTCACACATTCAAATGTAACGCAGCTCTTTGAGTGTTTGAACCTGCTGTTGTGTTGCTTTTGTGTGCTGGTGTCACTGATGGCTGCTGCTGCTGTGACAACAAACACACAACCACTGTCATGTTGTCTGTCTGTGTGTTAGCAGTGTAGACCTTTGTTGTTAGGGCCAAAGGTCAAAGTTGACTTTCAAAATTAATGTAAAGAAACCATGTGGAGTTTAATATCTGATATGAAAGGATACAAAGAGAGCGGAACAACACACAGTTTATTTTTTCAATACGACGTCACAATGATGCTATAAAGTGTCACAAAATCACACACTGCATGAAAACATCTTAAAATCTGAAGTTTTACAGGTTATAGAAGCCAAAGATTTCCAGTTCTGCTCCAATCATGTGAGTAAATATAATAAATACAAAGGTCAAAGGTCAGGGTCACACGAATGAGGACAAAGCTTTCGTTTCCATCTCCAAACATTAAAACAATATATTAGTCATTGGAGGACATGAACACTCTTTGTTTGAGCTTTTCAAAATATTATTTTTTCAGTGCAACATTATGTGACTTCACACTGACACAAAGATGAATATACTGCACTAGATTTACATATTAACACTGCTGACATCAGCACATGATCTATAAAACCTGATGATGTCATCAGGCTGACATCAGCATGATGTCGCAAATACATGATAAAACATGTTTTAGTAGAGCCCTCTTGTTCTCTCCTGTAGTCTGAGTGTAGCCATTACAACAGTGAGACAGCACTGCCACCATGAGGTCAAACTGGAGCATTGCAGGTAATAGGGAAAAGGAAAACACACAAACCTCTATTTCTGATGTGTTTGACTGGAGGTTGTTGATGATTTCACAACATTGTATGTGATGACACTGGTGATGTCATCTCCATCTGCTGAAATGAGTTAAAGTAAACACTTTTATGATTTAGGAATCTAAATGGACCAAATTATGACCAATTCAATTCAATTCAATTTTATTTATATAGCGCCAAATCACAACAAAAGTCGCCTCAAGGCGCTTCATAGATACAGAGAAAAACCCGACAATCATATGACCCCCTATGAGCAAGCACTTTGGCGACAGTGGGAAGGAAAAACTCCCTTTTAACAGGAAGAAACCTCCGGCAGAACCAGGCTCAGGGAGGGGCCACAGAATGGAAACAAAATACCACAATGAATAAGACTGAATATGTAAAAACCTTCAAGTTTCCTGTGAACACATCGTCTCACCAGCAGAACCAGTAACACCAGTAGAACCACAACATAGACTGATCCAATGGGCAACAGCACAGAGAGAAGAACAATGGTGTGTTTGTCTAAAATAAAGCAAAACAGTCATTAAGTTGTCGTCACATTGTGAATGTTGAAACCTGCGGAAACACAGACAGGTGAGTGTGTCACCTGTGACAGTGATCCAGCTGTTAGTGAGGGGAGGGGCTGTGTGTCTGTGAAGTTGTGTAATGGTAAATGGCCTGTATTTATATAGCGCTTTACTAGTCCCTAAGGACCCCAAAGCGCTTTACATATCCAGTCATCCACCCATTCACACACACTGTCTCAGCTGTAGGAGCCAAACATGACATGATGGTATCCATATTGTTGCAAATGACGATCTGATTATATATTAATTTTAATATTGATTTCTTTTGAGAACCAGTGTGAGTCTGTTTCTATTTTCAGTGACTAACAGAAAGCATGAGTTTACGCCTGAGTGTAAATGTGATCAGATGAAGTGTGAGGTTGTGAGAAAGTGTCTGACTGCATTCATAGATGTGTCCTTTCAGCTGCTCGCTCTGATCCAACCTTTGGTCTCTAAGAAGAGGCTTCAGGGAGACGTTTGCTACGTTGGACTGTAGGACCATCAGAAATGTGTGCAGTAACAAAACAGGCAGCACTGAAAGCAGCTCTAAGTGTTTGTGTTGTTCAATGATTTGTGCACAACAACAACAATGGGACCTCTCTCATCCATCAGTCACCATGTGGACATTTTTCTGACACACTTTGAAGCTGATGGACGTTTTGTGTCTGCACTAAGTACGTTTTCAGCAGCTATGGCACTGGCAGGATTCACTGAATGTGTGTGTGAATGGGTGGATGACTGAATGTAGTGTAAAGCGCTTTGGGGTCCTATGGACTAGAAAAGCGCTATACAAATGCAGGCCATTTACCATTTACCATTTACTTTCACAGACTCACAACCACCAGCTCCACCCCTCCCCTCCCCCTCCAGCTGTAGGCTTTATCATTGAGTTTCCCCACACATGTTTACAGACGAGTTAGAGAGCAAGAGAAGAAGAGACTGATTCATAAATGTCTTTGTTTCTGCTCTAACCAAACAATGCTGCTCTACAACTCTAGACTACCAGCCACAAAGACAACAGCTGGAGAAACATCTGTCTACCTCTGACATCCACCAGCTCATCCATACAACAAACAAACATCAACAACCAGGAAGCAGCTTCACCTCTGATCACACACACACTCAACTCTACTCACTCACCTGGAGGAACAACAACAGTCAGGTAGATGATGCTGATGAGCTCCCATGAGTCTCTTCCCATGTAGACATGACATTCGTATGTTCCAGCATCATTAATTGTCACATACTTCACAATCAAGGACACGTCTCCATCCTTCATCTCTTTGTCCTGCAGATCCACCCGGTTCTTAAAAGATGGATGCTGGTCATCTGTTTAAAATCGCTCATCCTTGTACAAAAGCACATATTCATCTCTCAGGTCAGCTCTGCTCCATTTTACAACACTGATGGGATTATTATTTAGAGCTCGACATGTCAGAGTGACCTTCTGTCCAGACTCAGCTGTGATGTTTTTCTGGTCTGAAAGAGGAAACAACACAGAGCAGAGAGGTTAAAGGTCAAAGTACAATTATGATCAGAATGATTGACTTTAAATATTTTGTTTATTTCCTTTGACATTTGAGTTTTTAGTCATGTTGGATTTAATGAACCTCTGAACATCCAGCAGGTCACCAGTGACCCACTGAGGGGGAATTTTAGCCTCATGCTAAACATGCAAAGTGTCAGAAACTACAAGATGTTAGCTTCCACAGAACAACAACATGTGCTGATAATAAGCGAACATAATGTGTGAGAGAAAGCAAGTGTCCACCCAGCCTCGTGTCTCCTTCACACACAGACAAACTGAATCCAGATGAAAATAATCCTCCTGTACTTCTTGTTATCTCAGAGAGAACCTCAGTTTAGTTCAATCTCACCTGCAGAGACGAAGACAAGGACAAACAGCAAAGTGCAGCAGAGCAGCGCAGTGCCAGCAGCCATCTCTGTGTCAGTATTTGTGCTGATCCGACTCTTAGTTTGTTCTAAATGTCTGAGTCTGTCGGAGTTTTCAGTCAATAACAGACCCTGACTTTAAATACTGACTACATCAGATTACATTTAAGCTTGAAATAAAGCAGAAAGTCTGCTTTGAAGAACAGATCTGACTTTCAGCGGCTCACTCGACTCTGCGGTTTGTGGTGCATTCAAGAACCTCGGAGACCTCGCCCTCGGTTTGATTAAGCAATAGGCCCACGTAACCTGGTGACAGTCACAGTGTAACAGCTGCCTGCTCAGTGTAACCAAACATCGTGGCGTTATTTGTGTCTGATCTGTGATGAAGCTTCTGCTGTGGATATGTGATAAACATCAGGAGGCAGGTTCACTATAACCAAACCTCCAGACTCACAGTAAACATCATGGCAGTGTTATAAGATACAGCATCCACCGTGTAGAACAAACCTGATGACACCAACTAAAAAACTGAAAAACCAACCAGACATCAGGCTGACGTTGTCATGACGTCACAAAGACGTAATAAAATATCTGTGTTTTCGTGATGCTCTCACTTGTTATCTCCTGTATAACAGTGAGACAGCACTGCCACCATTAGCTCAAACTGGAGCATCGCAGTTAATAATTCTCAGCCTGAACACTGTTGGAACATCAGACCTCTTCGCACTTTGGACTCATTGTTATTCTGAATGTTTGTAGTTTCACTTTGATTCTGTTATGTTCTTCTCTCTGTGGTGATCCTTTGGTTTTCTTGGTGTTTCTGTGCCTCCATGTCTGTGTTTGCTTCAGTGTTTCCTCTGTGTGGCTTATGGAAGAAGCTTGATCTGTGTTTGGTGTTTCACTGACTGAACAGACAGCCTCAGGATTCGTAACACTGACAGCAAACACACGGGCAGGAAACTCAGGCTAAACTATCAGCAGCAACAAATGAGAACAATGTGAAGCTGTTGTGTCTCAGAAGATCCTCGTCTGTGCTTTCATGTGCTGTCCTTGGATTATTGACTATTATCAGTTTTCTTGTTTGACAAAAAAAAAATCTATTAATTCTGTCCAATATGCTGCTGCAATGTTTTTATGAATCTTTCAAAGCTTCTGCTTTGGCTCCCTGTCAGCTTCAGACTTCAGTTTAACGTCTTGGTTCTTATATTTATGGTCTTGTTTGTGTCATGTGTTCATTTTGATTTTTTCTGCTGGCTTTTTTTAAATTACTCATGTAATTTAAAAAGTAAAAAATCACAGATTTCAGACCCTGAAGAAGTCACATGATCACAGAGTCATCAGCATATTTATGTAAAATCCTGATCTTGTTGTACAAAAGAAATAATGATGAAATCACAGCGCTTTGAGGAATCAGAGGGAGATTCATCTTCACATTACATAACAGTAACATTTGAATCACAATTCAAAACAGTGTCATGTAAACTGTGTCAGACCTCTTTGCAGAGCCCCTTAAAGCCCTGCTGCTCAGTGCTCATGGCTTTTTGTTAATCTTGGTCAGTTTAGTCAAATCTAACCGGTGTCTGCACGTTCTGGAGTTACATGGAAGTCCAGAATCCAGCAGCTTGTGTCGTGTTCTCACTGGAGAAGTGAGAAAATTCAGGGCCCAGGTGAACAGATTCAACTTTTGGACACATCTATATGTGTTTTGTGGACTTGGAGAAGACGTTTGATTGATCATGTCCCTTTGGGTGTTCTACGGGAGGTGCTTCGGGAGTATGAGGTGTCTGGCTCATTGCTATGGGCCGTTCGATCCTTATACAACAAGCTATACAAGAGCTAGGGCTGTATAAGACAGACTCATTCCCTAAGGGCTGTTCTTTTCACCAGTTCTCTTCATTATTTTTATGGACAGAATTCCTAGCCATTTCTGCCAAGTGGCAGAAGGCTTCCACTTGGGTGGTTTTAGAATTTTTTCTCTGCTTTTTGCAAATGATGTGGTTCTGTTGGCTTCATAAGATGTTGGTCTCCAGCTCACTCCACCAAATATGTGAATTGGCCATGGTCCTCAGCCAGAAAAGGGTGAAGAGCCCACTTCAGGTCAGGGATGAGTTACTCACCCAAGTCTTGTTCATAAGAAAGGGTAGAAGTGAGCGCGAGACAGATTGGTGCTGTGGTTTCAGTGATGTCGATGCTTGGTTTAAGCATCTAACAAGGATGTCTCCTGGGTGAGGTGTCTCCTGGGAACACCTTACTGGTCCCAGGCTGTTCCATCCACGACCCAGACCCTGATAAGCGAAAGAAAATGGATGGATGGATTGATGGAAAAATAAATAAATAACCTTCCCTTCTATCTGGTGACAAGTGTATATTTTTTATTTCTTTTGTGATTTTTGGATTTTACTTTTCTTTTCTTGGACTAAATTCAATTTTTAGATTTGGATGTTTTTGACTTCTTTTTTTTTAAACCTCTAGCGTCCTGCATCTGAGTCCTATGTTTCACAAATCAATGAAACAAATCTTTCCTCATGCAAAACATCAATGGTTTTTGGCTTTGTCCCAAAATAAAGAGCAGTTGTACCTGGGCCTCCTTGTTCTGTTTGTCCATAACAGACATCGTCATCTCTCACTGCTGGGTAGACCACAGCTGTATCAGTCTTTGCAAGGTAAACCACATAAAATTACCACAGCAACAGCACTGTTACAGTGGCTTGCAAAAGTATTCGGCCCCCTTGAACTCTTCCACATTTTGTCACATTACAGCCACAAACATGAATCAATTTTATTGGACTTCCACCTGAAAGACCAACACAAAGTGGTGCACACGTGAGAAGTGGAACGAAAATCATACATGATTCCAAACATTTTATAAAAATAAATAACTGAAAAGTGGGATGTGCATAATTATTCAGCCCCCTGAGTCAATACTTTGTAGAACCAGCTTTTGCTGCAATTACAGCTGCCAGTCTTTTAGGGTCTGTCTCTACCAGCTTTGCACATCTACAGACTGAAATCTTGCCCATTCTTCTTTGTAAAACAGCTCCAGCTTAGTCAGATTAGATGGACATGCAGCGTTTGTGAACAGCAGTTCTCAGATCTTGCCAGAACGTTCTCAATTGTGGCTCCAATGCTTAGGAATAACCTTCCCCTCCATATTAGACAAGCATCATCAGTGCAGGTCTTTAAGTCCAGATTGAAAATCTATTTTTATTCACTGGCTTTTAACTCTGACACATTTCTTATTAATGTTATTGTATTTTTAATTTAGCTAGTTGTTTTGATCTGTGTTGTTCAGCACTTTGGTCTGCCTGGTTTGTTCTTAAATTGCTATACAAATAAACAATGCTGATAATAATGATCATAAATATATTTTATATTTATTACTTATTCTTATTACTTATAGCACCAGGAGTAAATAATAAGGAGAGGACTCTGGATAAGAATCATGATGCAAACTTGTGGCCATAGTATATACAGTATTCTGGAGAAGGTATAAAATGTCACTGTATGTACATGTGCGTGCTAAAGCTAATGTGCCAGAACAAGGGCGTAGATTTGGTTTTGGCATTGGTGGGGACGGATGATTCAACCATCGAACCCTGCCCTGTTTCTCCCCCCCCCCCCTTTTTGTCTTTGCTTCTTGATAAAAGGAGAAATATACTTGCCTACATATGCTAGTCTACATGCTTTTAAACCATTTAAAATCACAATTCATATTTTTACATTTGAATTATATAATGTTAAATTACTATTAAACAAATGACTGACTAAGTATTTTAGGCTTTAGTTTACTTCAGCCATATTCCATATAAATCAAGTATCATACAAACATAAAAATAGCTTCAAATACAGTCATGACAATAAAAGAAAATGACTTTAAGGACTTAACAACATCACTTCAGTTACACCAACATCTCTGACACATTAGCACTAAGGGAACACTGAATGACCTGCTGGGTTTTGTCCATAAAACTACTCGTCTAAGATTACCACAAAGTAAAAGATCTCTCTGCAAAATTATGCAACATTTTAGGCACTGTTGCCCCGATCAAATCAGTGAGCTGGGATTTTTCATTCTAAACATGAACTACTGTTACAGCAACAGACATGGACCACTGGTGTCCCACACAACAACTCAATGTGCACTATGTGAAGCAGCCAAACACATGCCTGCTCCTCTCATTAACTGAGATAAACTGCTGGCATATTGGTTTTACATCTATACTGTCCAGTCTCTCCTGGTGGACATACAGCAGCATTGTTTAATCTCATTTGAGTCATTGTTGACCTTAGCCATCTTTTTAGTCTTCTGAGGGCACTGAAGCTTCTTTCAGCCTCAGTACATGCGTTTTATCCTCAGATTAAAAGTATCATTATTCTGTGCTTGATGTGCCTCACCTTTGGCCCTGGCTCCTCCCCTCTGACTGCAC
This sequence comes from Aulonocara sp. 'chitande type north' Nkhata Bay, assembly GCF_057382095.1. Classification (NCBI taxonomy): domain Eukaryota; kingdom Metazoa; phylum Chordata; class Actinopteri; order Cichliformes; family Cichlidae; genus Aulonocara; species Aulonocara sp. 'chitande type north' Nkhata Bay. The sequence goes on from NC_141346.1 coordinate 13,020,421, forward strand.
TAGGTCATATTGCCACCTGATAAAATAACACATTGATTCGTACCATATAAAAAGTGAGACGTGTCAATTCAGATTCTTTGTCCAATATACACTAATGAAACAATTTACATCAGCAGCCTGACAATTGTCATGATAATAAATACTAGTTAATCTATAGCACCAAATCATCAGTCAGTCACCTGTGACCTTGCCTCTTCACCTCTGTCTGAGCTACAACATGGCAGAGCTGCTTCTGTCACCTGATGAATAACAGTGAGACATTCCACATACATGCAGCCACACATGTGCTTCAAATACAGTCATGAACCAACAAGTCATCATCCAGTTTCACCTGTGATCTTGTGTCACCATTACTCTCTGAGCTCTGTGTTGGTTCTTCTGTCATCTGACAAATAGGACATAGATGACAATAAGAATAAAATGTGGAGCTGCTTCAGTGTTTCTGTCAATTTGTGCAGATCTTGACTCATCAGTAATGTTTGTAGGATGAGTGCATTTTTAAAACACTTTGTGCAAACTGCACTACAAGGTGGAATATTTGCAACATCATGACTACATCGTGATATTTGTCTCAAAAATTAACACTATGAATATTCCAGTGCCATTAGGATGAAATTATTGAGTCACCAACATTTTAACGTTAGACATATAATTCTAACAGCCTCTGTGAACTAATATCCGGGCTGCTCAAAGCTGCCGTTTTCTCTGACAGTTTCAATCAAAATTAGAAATGCTGCTCTGAGACTGAGAGAACTAATAGCGCTGCCTGTTGTGCAGTTAGTTTGCAAAACACGTTATGCTAAAACTAAACAGAGCTCCCTGAAGGGCACAGCCAATCACATTGGTCATATTTGTCACATGACGTAGGACGCCAGTAGAGAACGTAATTCAACTCTTTCTGTACCGCTGGGTGAAGGAGACGTTGACAGATCGGTTTTTCTTTCTATTGGGTTTGATTTCTTTACTCGCAGAGATCAAATTATTGGTGGGGACATGTCCCTTCTGTCCATGCCAAATCTACATCCTTGGTTATAACAGAAAATCTGTCACTCTCTCTCTCTCTCTCTATCTTTCTCTCACACAGACACACCACCGCCATCAACTTTGCTGAATTGCTAATGAAAAACATTGATCAGGCAGCTGTGATTGAGCAGCAATGTCTATCCAACTATTTTCACGGTTGTTGTGGTCGTGATTATTTTGTGAGGCCACATCGAAAAGGCTCGGATGAGCTTTCCAAAGTTCTATAAGTTGTGCCTCCATCGCTTGTGTCCGGATCACACGCTGCACTGCCGTGCTGCTCCGTCTTCTTCCACCGACATTTACGTGTTTGCGCGTGCGCAGTGTGAGAAGTTGCGGACGCGCAAATGGGCCAAAAATCGCACAGTATAAGCCCAGCATTAAGGAGATAACACATATCCACAGCAGAAGCTTCATCACAGATCAGACACAAATAACGCCACGATGTTTGGTTACACTGAGCAGGCAGCTGTTACACTGTGACCGTCACCGGGTCACGTGGGCCTGTTAGTTCACCAAACAGCTGAGATTTCCGAGGTTCTTGAATGCACCACAAACAGCGCAAAGTCCGAGTGAGCCGCTGAAAGTCAGATCTGTTCTTCAGAGCAGACTTTCAGCTTTATTTCAAGCTTAAATGTAATCTGATGTAGTCAGTATTTAAAGTCAGGCTCTGTTATTGACTGAAAACTCCGACAGACTCAGACATTTAGAACAAACTAAGAGTCGGATCAGCACAAATACTGACACAGAGATGGCTGCTGGCACTGCGCTGCTCTGCTGCACTTTGCTGTTTGTCCTTGTCTTCGTCTCTGCAGGTGAGATTGTGGTGTGAGAGCTTTCTCTCACACATTATGTTCACTTATTATCAGCACATGTTGTTGTTCTGTGGAAGCTAACATCTTGTAGTTTCTGACACTTTGCATGTTTAGCATGAGGCTAAAATTCCCCCTCAGTGGGTCACTGGTGACCTGCTGGATGTTCAGAGGTTCATTAAATCCAACATGACTAAAAACTCAAATGTCAAAGGAAATAAACAAAATAGGTTCTCTCTGAGATAACAAGAAGTACAGGAGGATTATTTTCATCTGGATTCAGTTTGTCTGTGTGTGTGAAGGAGACCCCAGGCACGAACTTTAAACTCAGCTTTAGACTCAGGTTGTTTGTTAGTCATTGACAATACCAACAAACGCAGACATTTATAACAATCTCAGTGTCGGAGCAGCAGAAGATAACACGCTTACAATCTGTAACATGTCTACTGCTCTGCTTAACTTTCCCATTTCAGCCTTTTCGTGAGATTTAGATGTTAGAAAGCAGTGTAGAACTGGATCAGCAGCTCCTGTGGAAGACTGTACTTCCTCAGTTGTCTCAGGAAGTACATCCTCTGCTGGGTCTTTTTGAGGATGGAGGAGATGTTGGTCTCCCACCTCAGGTCATAGGAGATGGTGGTAAGAACTTGAAGATCTCCACAGTCGACACAGGGCTGTCTGATATGGTGAGGGGGAGCAGAGTTGAGGGATGTCTCCTGAAGTCCACTGTCATCTCTACAGTCTTAAGAGTGTTCAGCTCCAGATTGTGCTGACTGCACCAGAGTACCAGCCGCTCAACTTCCTGCCGGTATGCAGACTCATCACCATCCTGAATGAGGCCAATGACAGTGGTGTCATCTGCAAACTTTAGGAGTTTGACAGCCAAGTTCTTGGAGGTGCAGTCGTTAGTGTAGAGGGAGAACAGCAGTGGTGAGAGGACACATCCTTGAGGGGCACCAATACTGAGGGACCGGGTTTCAGAGGTGATCTCCCCCAGCCTCACTTGTTGCTTTCTGTCTGTCAGGAAGCTGGTGATCCACTGACAGGTAGCTGGTGACACGCTGAGCTGGGAGAGTTTGGAGGAGAGAAGTTCAGGCACAATGGTGTTAAAAGCCGAACTAAAGTCCACAAACAGGACCCTGGCATAAGTTCCCGAGTGGTTTAGGCATTGCAACATGTAATGCAGCCCCATGTTACTACATCATCCACCGACCTGTTTGCCCAGTAGGCAAACTGCAACTGGTGGCCTGTAATGTCCTTCAGATGGGCTAACATCAGATGTTCAAAGGATTTCATGACCACGTACATCAACGCGACAGGTCTATAATTATTCAGTCCTGTAATGGCAGGTTTCTTGGGGACCGGGATGATGGTGGAGGGTTTGAAGCAGGAGGGAACTTCACACAGCTCCAGGGATCTGTTGAAGATGCGAGTAAAGATGGGAGCCAACTGCTCAGCACAGGTTTTGAGGCAGGAGGGTGAAACACAGTCTGGTCCGTGGCTTTCCTAGGCTTCTGTTTCTGAAACAATCGGCTCACATCCTGAGTGTATATTCTGAGTTTTAGGGGGCAGGAAAGGGGGGTGAGAGGTGTGATGAAGGTCATTGAGTCAGGATTGGGGAGGGTGATGGTGGTTAGATGGTATTAACTAACAGATAATTTTTGTATTGGTCCAGCTTGTATGTGTAGGACATACAAGGCTGGGTATACTTAATATCTGTTATCCACCTGTGACAGACACAAAGAAGTGTAATGTGTGTGTCAGTGTGATGTGTTGTAGTTTCAGGAGTCTGTATACAGCTACAACACATTATGTTCACTTATTATCAGCACATGTTGTTGTTCTGTGGAAGCTAACATCTTGTAGTTTCTGACACTTTGCATGTTTAGCCTGAGGCTAAAATTCCCCCTCAGTGGGTCACTGGTGACCTGGTGGATGTTCAGAGGTTCATTAAATCCAACATGACTAAAAACTCAAATGTCAAAGGAAATAAACAAAATATTTAAAGTCAATCATTCTGACCATAATTGTACTTTGACCTAGAGCAGGGCGATATGGCCAAAAATATTTATCACGATATACATTTGAAAATTTGCGATAACGATATAACTGACGATATAATTGATGCGAGACAAAATACAACTCCACAACATTACTAGCGCAAAAAGACAACCTTCCATTTATTTTCACTTAAACAAGAAGCTGGTTTTTATGTACATTAAAGCTTTATAAAAATGTAACAGTGCAAATGCAAATTCCTTGCTGAAAGTTTAACTAAAAGGCATTTCCAGTAGAAATGGGCTGACATATCCTGAGCATAACCATGTATAATATCCACTGAAGTTAAAAAGAGGTGCTTTGCAACATTAAACTGCAGTGTGCAGTACGTATTTTTCGGACCATAAGGTGCACGGGATTATAAGGCACATTAAGCGAAACAAAGCAGTCAGATAAATCAAACTTTATTCAACTCATTCTTGCTTCCTCCACTTCTGTACCATTGATTCATTAATGTTGAATTCTCTGGCAGCTGCTCTATTCCCATGTTGTTGCAGTATATTAATGACTAACCTCGTATTGCGGATGGATTATCTCAGTTGTTCTCCTGACTGAAGTTTGGTCCGTTTACAGCATCCTGCCATGCGACTGAATTTGTCTCTAACTATCAGGAACCTTAACGTTAACTTTTATAAGTGGAAAAGTGTTAGTGTTCGTCCTCCAGCTTCACTGTTTATGTTATGCTAACATAGCTGTGTCGCTAGCGATCACGTAGCACATCATTATATACCAGCTAGCCCAACTTCAGTAACCCTACAAATGTCACTGCTGTTTAGTTTCCTGTCTTCATTTATGTTGGAAGTGATAGCAGAGCTGTACATTTGAATTTTTTCAGAAATCTCTCAGTCAGAACATGCAATATCATGCTTAGGTAACTAGCGAAACTAGCGAGCTAACTTCCGCTAGCTAACTTCCTGCTAACTTCTAACTCGTTAAATGTAATAAATTTTGTTTTCATGGATGCCTGGAAGTTAAACTTCATAGTTACACCTGGTAAAGCAGCAATGCTGATCGTTTTATTAAAGATGAAAGAATTTAGACAGTTTTTAACTCTCAGTGATGCTGCAGTGTTGTTTGACCTGAAGTATACGGAGTTTAGGACACAGATTACTCCCAGATTTAAGAGCATCTTAGTCCGACAAATACGACAATAACGACAGCCGCTTGCATGTTCTGCAAAAAAATGTGCTTTGTCGTGTATCTGACGGACAAACACCAAACCAGTTCCACATCACTGAAGTTGCACCATTTTTTACAAACCAATTCTGGTTCATTTGTTTCACTCAACAATCGGCCATGTGCGTATGAAAACAAAGGAACTGCGCATGCGCGTTTTACTCATATTCTATCACGATATTTCATTTTCCTATCGTTGCCTAACATTATACCGGTATTACCGTGAACGGTATAATATGGCCCAGCCCTACTTTGACCTTTAACCTCTCTGCTCTGTGTTGTTTCCTCTTTCAGACCATAAATTCATCACAGCTAAGTCTGGACAGAACGTCCCTCTGACATGTCGAGCTCCAAACAGCAACATCACAGTTGTAAAGTGGAGCAGAGCTGACCTGGAGTCACAAAATGTTCTTTTCTATTGGACTCGTGACTTTGTTCCAGTCAACCAGCATCCATCTTTTAAGAACCGGGTGGATCTGCAGGACAAACAGATGAAGGATGGAGACGTGTCTTTGATTCTGAAGGATGTGACGATTCATGATGAAGGAAGATATGAATGTGGTGTCTTAATGGAAGAAGCAATATCATGGGAGCTCACCATCATCTACCTGAGTGTTGATCCTCCAGGTAAGTGAGTATTGAGTAGGACGATCCAACTGTCACAGGCTGGGTCTCTGACCCAGCATTTTGAGTTTTATTTTTGTAATTTTTGAAGTTTTCATGTTAGTTTGGCGATTATAAGTTTGCGTGTTATTCTTATTTAGGGTTTAGTGGATGTTTAGGTTTGTGATTATTTATCATCTGTCTCCTTGGTTTCTGTGTTTGGGTTCTTGTCTACTCTGTCATGTGTTTTAGGTCTGTTAAGCTTGTGTTGTCTAAGTCTTCATGTTTCCTGTTTTATTTTGTGTTCTGTGTTCATGTAGTTAGTTTTACTTTCCCCTGTGTCATTATGTTTCATTTTGGTCAGCTGTGTCCTCATGCGTCTTTACTTCCCCTGATCACCTCATGTGTGTATCAGGGGCGGAGCGTGGGGGTGGCTTACTGGGCTTAAACCCAGGTTGTTTTGTCAGAAGCCTGGGGTCTTTTGGAGTGTAATTTTTTCATAGTTAGATGCCTGGCTGACAACTGTATAAAACAAAAAGTGCACACAATATTCGAAGCACATAGTGCACACTGTGGGAATTTAGGACTGTGCGTGAATCCCCCCCTGATATTGGTATGATCCGAGCTCAGGCACTAAGCGACTGAGCAAGAGGGCGGGGCAGCTGCTGCCTGTGAGTGCGCTGTTGGAGAAACGGAGCCAGCCATACTAAGGAGAGCTTAAGTTTGACCAGGTACCAACGCAAATCATTCATACCGTACAAATAATGTAAATATGACGGTGCATCACGAAAGATTGATATCAAACTGATCACTTGACCCATATTACGTTACTTGCTCTTCAAGTGAATCAACAAATGACGAAATGAAAAGCCGAACAAATGCTATTTTTTTAGAGAGTCTTAGCTTACGTGTGTTTATTTCATATTTTCAGTTCTTACCCTCCCCGACTAAATCGGTTTCAGTTATGTACTGAAATATAAGAATGGACATTAGAGGGTTCTTTCAAAGAAAAAACTCAGGTAAATGTTATTTTATATATTATGCTTTGTATGTTGTTCCCCCGGATAAACTGGAGGAGGTGGCTGGGGAGAGGGAGGTCTGGGCCTCTTTGCTTAGGCTGCTGCCCCCGCGACCCGGCCTCGGATAAAGCGGATGAAGATGGATGGATGGATGTTGTTCAGTATATTTCTATGCAAAACAAGAGGGATTTCAGTACACAGCAGTATATTCACATTTGTAACCAGATATTTACACTTTAGGGAGAAAACATAAAACATTTTTACTGCACAACATCAATTTAGAGTAAACTTTTGTTTTAGATAAATATTGAAATATATTTTGAATTAGTTAAATGTCAGAATAAAGAGAGACAGAGCTGTCTATTTTTATCACTTTTCATCAAATTTAGGAGCACATATACACTAAGTTTGTTAATTAATAAGAAACTCCAGACGATTCCATTCTGAGCTGAAGAAGCTTCTGATAGGTTAGTAGAGTCCATGTGAGTAAACTGGTGGCACAGCTGTGGATGCATATAAGGCAAAACACAGAGCCTGTTTCTGTGACATGGGAAAATCAAGAGATGTCAACCAAAACACCAGGAACAGAATTGTGGAGCTCCATAAGTGTGGCTCAATTTTGAATACAATTTGGTGCCATTTGCAATTAAGAAATACAGATAGTTTCTGTCTTTACTCTTAAAGTTAACAAATATGTTTTTATATTTATCAATCTAAAAAAAAACATTTAGTCTGATTTGATGTTACAATTAAAAAAGTGTTTTTATCTGAAGAGTTTGTAAATATCTGGTTTCAACTGTATATTTGATGATTGTCAGCACAAAGAGAGAGAGAGAGGAACAGAACAGAGATGAACAAGAGCAGGTGAGACAGACATTTTAGTCAAATGGTTGTTTACCAAAAGTATCACCAAGGTCCTCATGTATCTCATACCTAGTGTTTCTTTTTAGGTTTGTTATTTTTCAATTTCTATATTCATTAAGTTCTGCAGGCTTGTTTGGACAACAAGGCTAAATAATTATATAAACGTTCTGATTGTGGTTCTGTCTTGGTTAAGTCCCAAGTAGTCCTGATTTTGAACTGTTGTAGTCCAGTTTTAATTCCGGATCAGTTCTGGGTCTGGTTGAATTGGGGTTTAGTCCTCGTGTCTTGATACAGCCCCGACTTTGTTCTGCCTTGCTGCTTAATTAAAAAGCTAGTTTAAGGTGTCCAGTTCAGTGTTGCATTGGCTGTATTAAATCTCCTACCTCTTTTCACAGTTTCCCAGTCAAGTCAAAAGAAGTCATAGTTTTTATGTTGTCTAGTCATAGTTTCAAGTCAAAGTCATAGTCGTAGTTTCCCAGTTTACGTTCAGGTTTCCCCTCAGTTAAGCCTTGTGAAAAAAACAAAAAAACAAAAAAACAAAACACGAGTTTTCAGCCCTAAATAAAGGCTCGTCTTTTGTTAAGTCCAATTTTGTCTCCTGGTCTCTGTCTGGACATGGGCCCTCTATCCTCTCCACACGCCTGTGACACCAACGTAGCAAACATCTCCCTGAAGCCTCTTCCTTAGAGACCAAAGGTTGGATCAGAGCGAGCAGCTGAAAGGACACATCTATGAATGCAGTCAGAGACTTTCTCACAACCTCACACTTCATCTGGTCACATTTACACTCAGGTTCTCTGTTAGTCACTGACAATACCAACAGACTCAGACATTTATAACAACCTGAGTGTCAGAGCTGCAAAATAACACGCAGATAACACGCTTACAATCTGTAACATGTGTATTCCTCTGTTTGACTTTCCTGTTTCAGCCTTTTGATGAGATTTAGATGTTAGAAAGCAAATGATGCTTAAAGAGGAATAGAATGTATGAGCCTGGTTGACATGTTAACAATATTATCTAACAAATATTTTCATATTAGTCCAGTTTGTGTGAGAAGGACATACAAGGCTGGGTGGACACTTAACATGTGTAATCCAGCTGTGACAGACACAAAGAAGTGTAATGTGTGTGTCAGTGTGATGTGTTGTAGTTTCAGGAGTCAGTATACAGCTACAACACATTATGTTCACTTATTATCAGCACATGTTGTTGTTCTGTGGAAGCTAACATCTTGTAGTTTCTGACACTTTGCATGTTTAGCCTGAGGCTAAAATTCCCCCTCAGTGGGTCACTGGTGACCTGCTGGATGTTCAGAGGTTCATTAAATCCAACATGACTAAAAACTCAAATGTCAAAGGAAATAAACAAAATATTTAAAGTCAATCATTCTGATCATAGTTGTACTTTGACCTTTAACCTCTCTGCTCTGTGTTGTTTCCTCTTTCAGACCATAAATTCATTACAGCTGAGTCTGGACAGGACGTCACTCTGACATGTCGAGCTCCAATTAACAAGATCAAAGTTGTAAAGTGGAGCAGAGCTGACCTGGAAGATGAATATGTGCTTTTGTACATGAATCAGCACTTTTTTCCAGAGTACCAGCATCCATCTTTTAAGAACCGGGTGGATCTGCAGGACAGACAGATGAAGGATGGAGACATGTCTTTGATTCTGAAGGATGTGACGATTAATGATGAAGGAGCATACGTGTGTCGAGTCAGCGTGGAAGAAAAACACTCATGGAAACTCAGCATCATCTACCTTCGTGTTGTTCCTCCAGGTGAGTGAGTAGAGTTGAGTGTGTGTGTGATCAGAGGTGAAGCTGCTTCCTGGTTGTTGATGTGTGTTTGTTGTATGGATGAGCTGGTGGATGTCAGAGGTAAACAGATGTTTCTCCAGCTGTTGTCTTTGTGGCTGGTAGTCTAGAGTTGTAGAGCAGCATTGTTTGGTTAGAGCAGAAACAAAGACATTTATGAATCAGTCTCTTCTTCTCTTGCTCTCTAACTCGTCTGTAAACATGTGTGGGGAAACTCAATGTTAAAGCCTACAGCTGGAGGGGGAGGGGAGGGGTGAAGCTGGTAGTTGTGAGTCTGTGAAAGTGAATCCTGCCGCTGCCATAGCTGCTGAAAACGTACTTGGTGCAGACACAAAACGTCCATCAGCTTCAAAGTGTGTCAGAAAAATGTCCACATGGTGACTGATGGATGAGAGAGGTCCCATTGTTGTTTTTGTGCACAAATCATTGAACAACACAAACACTTAGAGCTGCTTTCAGTGCTGCCTGTTTTGTTACTGCACACATTTCTGATGGTCCTACAGTCCAACGTAGCAAACGTCTCCCTGAAGCCTCTTCTTAGAGACCAAAGGTTGGATCAGAGCGAGCAGCTGAAAGGACACATCTATGAATGCAGTCAGAGACTTTCTCACAACCTCACACTTCATCTGGTCACATTTACACTCAGCTTTAGAGTCAGGCTGTAGTCACTGAGACTACAGACACACACATTTTTAATAAGCTAAGTAGTTTCAGAAGTCAGTGTACAGCTACAAAGCTTTTTGTTCAGTGTATACAAACAGCTGTAGCTACAGAAAAGGCAGCATGCAGAGACTCACAGTGTCTTATTCAGCAAAAGAATTGATGTTACAATCCCTGATAATGCATTGCTTCAAATGGAGAAAGTCTTGAGGGATGGCTGCTATGAGGAAACGTGGACCACAAACCAACCCACTTAGTCAGAAGGAACAACTCATATGGCTCCTACACCTTCCTTGATTAGATTCAGGGATTAGAAATCTGACCTAGATTATAATATTAAAATTTTAGGACACATCAGCAGTAGTAAACCTTAGATTCATCCGGTGTTTGGGCTATTATCACTAGACACCCTCATCCCAGGTGGCCCTGCCTGGGTTGACTTCTGAGGACCTGGTTGTGTCTCCATGTGTATCTGCCTTGAGTAAGGCTAGTCCTACAACCAACAGAGATGTGCTTGAGTGTTGCTGGGACTGTAAACGGGGAGCAAGATGGGTTATTTCCAACACACAACTACAGATTTATGGGGGAAGGCAGCACATCATATGTGGCTCGGATGATGAAACTTAGCCTATTATCCTCCATTCCCCAGATTTCTTCCAGATTCATCCTGGACCCTGCTTGGCCAATGCTACAGCTCTGGCATATCTGGCTGTTTCCTCCTGTTGACACAGGAGAAGTAATCTGATTGGCATGGTGGTATGTTTGAAGCAGGTCCCTTGTGTAGCGCTGGAACCCAGTCACGATGTGTTTCATCCATTTCATAGGCTGGTTTGCTAAAATAATGCCAAATAATTAGCAACTCTATAAATAGAAGGTAGTTCTGCAAAATCACTCAGTAGGATGTTTGTTCTAATCTGCTATGAGCTCAGAGCGCATAGAAAATAAAACTAATAGGCTATAAAGAGAGATATGAACATATTTAGAACTTACCGGAATGAAAATGTCTGGAGCACCAACAGATATCTGGAGATGGAAGAGAACTGGATATCAGCTCGTCTCACAGCTGCTATCCAGGCTGGACGCCTTCGTTTGGTAACATCGATACACGAGCCGCCTCGTGTTGCTTCCAGGTTGGGAAAGAATGAAAAGACAAACCCTTTTCAAGCTTATTCTCTTGCCGGTCGTGTGATCGAACATTGCAGCCGACCACACAGCAAATATGAACGGTGGCTGTTGTGTGTGCCTTCGCTCCTTTTTCGCTTGCGCTTTGTTTAGACCCCCAAAATGGCGGATCGGGCCAAAATCCTTTCCACGCCCACCCCCGTGACATCACGCTCCAAAGCCCTATTATAGTGAGAGGGGTGCTTTCTCTCACTGATTATGTTTACTTTTATCACATGTTAGCACATGTTTTTGTTCTGTGGAAGCTAACATCTTGTAGTTTCTGACACTTTGCATGTTTAGCAAGAGGCTAAAATTCACCCTCAGTGGGTCACTGGTGACCTGCTGGTAAGGCTGTGCGATATGACCAAAATCTGATAACCCGATATAAGACATTTATTGTCCTGACAACGATATATATCCCAAAAATGTTAAATTTTCTCTCAATTCAGTGAATCTCAGATCAACTCGACTTGCATGAAGTGTTTTCAGCTGGGTGTACCTGGAGTCAAGGGTTTTGACCAAAGCATGAAGCTATACATTTGTAGACATTGAAATGGTTGCTTTTTTCTTTGTCAGTGTTTATTACACGGCGTGTAAGGTTCTAAGGTTTATTTTTTAGCACCTGACGTTTTTTTTTTTGCTTCTCATCCGTAAACACTCTGCATACTATTTCATGTGATTCATTTTATTTTGAAAAATCTCAATAGGATCTTCAGCTTTATTGTGAAAGGTTTATGTGGAAAACAAACAGGCGGACGGCGGAGGCACGCGAGTGTTGTTGCTAACGACAATACATAAAAGCAGTCGCTTGTCTGTCTGTAGTGTGGTTATTTTAAATATAAGAGAAAGAGAGAATTTTAAGAAATGAATTCTACAGTGACCATCAAAACGATGAAAAAAATATTGCCGCAAACAGTTTATTTTGCGACGCCATGAAGCAAGGGATAGAGTAATATGAAACGATAGACCTTTTTACATTGTCATCTGTTGGGATTTAAATATATAATCATAATACTTATTTGCTGATTAGATTGTTTTATGAGAGGCCCAGACTTGACTAGGTCACAGGCTGACAGGAAACTGCATGTTTTTGTAGAATATGAGGAGCTGCAGGCAGAAAGTGAAACTAAGTAGAGTGTTTGATCAAAACGTAAAGTGTGTGTGACGTCTAAAGGAAGAATATAAATAATCAGGCTTCCTGTTTTCTGTCTGAGACTTCGGCTGGCGTGTCTGTGTGCTCAGTCTCCATATTCCGGAATATGTAAAATTAAAGATCATTTTTTAAGTTGGACCACTTTGAGCTGTGTCTTTCTTGGCCGTTGAAGAATACAAAGAACTGGATTTAATACATCCGATATATATTTTTTATATCGAACAGCCCTACCTGGTGGATGTTCAGAGGTTCATGAAAACCAGCATTACTAAAAACTCAAATGTCAAAGGAAGCTACATAATTGTACTTTGACCTTTAACCTCTCTGCTCTGTGTTGTTTCCTCTTTCAGACCCCAAAATTCTCACAGCTGAGTCTGGACAGGACGTCAGTCTCCCATGTCGAGCTCCAAACAGCAACATCAGAGTTGTACAGTGGAACAAAGCTTATCTGAAGTCAGGAAATGTCCTTTCATACCGGAATGGTCAATTTGTTCCAATTTTCCAGCATCCATCTTTTAAGAACCGGGTGGATCTGCAGGACAGACAGATGAAGGATGGAGACGTGTCTTTGATTCTGAAGGATGTGACGATTAATGACACTGGAGCATACATGTGTGGTGTCAGCATGGCAGAAAAACACTCATGGGAGCCCATTAACATTGTTTATCTGATTGTTGTTGATCCTCCAGGTGAGTGAGTAGAGTTGAGTGTGTGTGATCAGAGGTGAAGCTGCTTCCTGGTTGTTGATGTTTGTTTGTTGTATGGATGAGCTGGTGGATGTCAGAGGTAGACAGATGTTTCTCCAGCTGTTGTCTTTGTGGCTGGTAGTCTAGAGTTGTAGAGCAGCATTGTTTGGTTAGAGCAGAAACAAAGACATTTATGAATCCGTCTCTTCTTCTCTTGCTCTCTAACTCATCTGTAAACATGTGTGGGGAAACTCAATGTTAAAGCCTACAGCTGGAGGGGGAGGGGAGGGGTGAAGCTGGTGGTTGTGAGTCTGTGAAAGTGAATCTCTGCAGGTGAGATTGAACTAAACTGAGTTTAGAAGTGATCTGAGAAGTACAGGAGGATTATTTTCATCTGGATTCAGTTTATCTGTTTGTGTGAAGGAGACACGAGGCTGAGTGGACACTTAACATCTGTAATCCAGCTGTGACAGAGACAAAGAAGTGTAATGTGTGTGTCAGTGTGATGTGTTGTAGTGTCAGGAGTCAGGATGCAGCTACAAAGCTTCTTGATCAGTGTATACAAACAGCTGTAGCTCCATAAAGGCAGCATGCAGAGACTCACAGTGTCTTAAAATGAGAGGCTGCTTTCTCTCACACATTATGTTCACTTATTATCAGCACATTTGGCTCGGTCATGGGGAATGAGACAAGATGCAGAAAATACTTTTTCTGTGAGGTTGTTTTATTCTTCAACTGTACTCAGAAAAGCACAGTTTAACATTTAACATTTAAGTTGAACTATTCCACTGGCTCAGCCTAAAACTGTCTTTCAGGATCTGTGACAACAGTAAACAGTAGGGGTGCAACGATGTACAAATTTCACGGTTCAGTTCGGTTCGATACTTTGGTGTCACAGTTCGATATTTTTTCGATACAAAATAATGTTCATGCTGGTTTAATTAGTCATTTATTAAGATTATAAATATATATTTTTAACTCAAAAGTATAGTTTTTAAATTTAATGTTGCTGAATCAACAAAACAATAAAATAAAATGAATCTATCTGATCGAGAAATCACTCATCTTTGGAAAAGAGAGTTTATTACAGAGAAATGGCTCTTTCCAAAATAAAAGCTATACTATACGCTTCTTCTGGGCTATATTCTCAGCAGCATATTAAACATATCAGGTCCCCATAAGGAGAATCGTGTGCTAACGGCTGTCTAAATGACTCGGGTAAAGTTTGTAGCATGCATGCTTGTTGTTTTTGTCTGCTTCCACTTGTCTTTGCACTAGGATGATGTCGGCGTCAATGTGCAGTCATATTCGTTTTGTTCCCACTAGTGCTGTCAGCGTAAATCTCGTTAAAATGACATTAACATCATAACGCTGCAAATCTCAGTTAACGAGTTTCTGCAGATCGCCCCGTGCGTGGGGCTGGACGGCGTAAACATTTTAATGAACTAACTGTGCTAATGCACTAGTCCCCACCAATTGAGCATTGCATGGCACATCCGACATACTGTTTTACTTTTGTCCATGACGCGCTTACCTTCAGGTTCATACTTCACATGAAAACCAAGATAGTTCCAAACGCCAGATCTGAATGAGGATGGGGGAGGTTCAGTTTCGGGTAGCGTTGAGGCAGTTGCCATGTTGCAACGAGCTTAGCTTCTGTCTCGCTAGCTTACGCTGTGCTCAGTGGATCTGCACTCGACAGTGCAGCCTAGGCAGAGTAGTCAAACACAGATCCACTGAGTGCTCAACACAGACAGCATCGTCAGAAGAAAAGTTGATAAAATGTGCGCTCTGGCTTCAAGTGGCTCTTAAAGGGACAGTATACCCCCAAAACGCAAGGTCTACTCATCACCATGACAACTCTACAAACAGACCTCTCGTAGACAGGCAAATAGTTAAAAACACAACATAACCTTTTTTAAATGCTTTTTATGTTAATTTGTCTACACATGTTGTTGTTCTGTGGAAGCTAACATCTTGTAGTTTCTGACACTTTGCATGTTTAGCATGAGGCTAAAATTCCCCCTCAGTGGGTCACTGGTGACCTGCTGGATGTTCAGAGGTTCATTAAATCCAACATGACTAAAAACTCATATGTCAAAAGAAATGAACAAAATATTTAAAGTAAGTCATTCTGATCATAATTGTACTTTGACCTTTAACCTCTCTGCTCTGTGTTGTTTCCTCTTTCAGACCCCAAAATTCTCAAAACTGAGTCTGGACAGAACGTCACTCTCCCATGTCGAGCTCCAAACAGCAAAATTACAGCTGTAAATTGGACCAAAGCTGATCTAAAGTCAGGAAATGTCCTTTCATACCAGAATGGTCAATTTGTTCCAATTTTCCAGCATCCATCTTTTAAGAACCGGGTGTATCTACGGGACAGACAGATGAAGGATGGAGACGTGTCTTTGATTCTGAAGGATGTGACGATTAATGACACTGGAGCATACGTGTGTGGTGTCAGTGTGGCAGAAAAAGACTCATGGGAGCCCATCAACATTGTTTACCTGAGTGTTACAGGTGAGTGAGTAGAGCTGAGTGTGTGTGTGAGTCTGTGAAAGTGAATCCTGCGGTGCCATAGCTGGTGAAAACGTACTTAGTGCAGACACAAAACGTCCATCAGCTTCAAAGTGTGTCAGAAAAATGTCCACATGGTGACTGATGGATGAGAGAGGTCCCATTGTTGTTGTTGTGCACAAATCATTGAACAACACAAACACTTAGAGCTGCTTTCAGTGCTGCCTGTTTTGTTACTGCACAAAACAGGCTCAATGACAGTAACGTATTCTGAATACTTTGGATTACTTAATATATTATCATGCTTTTTACAACTACATGAATGTACTATTGCTGTGTGATTTATTACTGTTTGTTACAGGCCTTCTATAGGGTCTGTTTATAAACAGAAAAGCAGAGTTTGGAGACATGAGTTGCGCTCGGTCTGCAGGCTCTTCCTTCGTCTGATTTATTAACTGAATTGCACTGTGTTCTTTTCTGTTCATTTAGACACACACATTTCTCTTTTAACACCAAAAACACATTCAATCAGGTCCATATGTTCAACTGTTCAACTGGTTTTTCTCACAAGTATACACTTACAAAATAATTGTCTTTTATCCTTATTTACAATAAATCTGTAATTACATTCTGCTGCTGTTCAGCATCAATAACATTTCTGTGCAGTACTGTTAACACTGCGATTAACCCGCTTATAGTACTATTGTAACCTATTTGTATTTTAACAGATTCAAATATCTAATGCATTTACAAACAATAAATAAACATTTTGTATAGAAACAGTACACACCAGACTATTTACATTTGACACATAACAAGTAGGAAATGGGTTAGGTTGGAATAATCATAATCAGCTGTAATTTCCAATAACGTCAGGATAAAAGAGATGTGCCTAGGAGCTACATTTGTCACAAAATAAAACAGGTAATAAGACCAGCTACCTCTTTAGACTACAAGTGGAATCGTGGCAACTCACACTTTTCCACTCCCCTTTTTTTCCCTTCCTCACTCACAGACACATAACGAGTATGGCAGTCCATTCTCCCTGCAGCACGGACTACTGCCCATGAGGCTACATTCTTTAGGGCGATGCCTGTAACACTCTGCCTATTGCTTTCATATTAAAAAATTTGTTTGAATAATAATTTTTTAAATTATTTCTTCATGTCATTATGCGGTCCGTAAATAGAGATGACATGGGCCACGAGATTGAGACACAGGCATTAGGGCCTCTTAATGCATGTTTTGTTTGGATTTCCACTGGTGTTGAATTATCAAAAATAGAGAGGGCATAGCCTAACATATGAAACAGGAAAAGACCGCCAAGTAATCCATTTATTTCAACTGAGTATCTGCATTGTAAAAGCCACCCTTTAAAATAGTAACTGTAACGGAATACAGTTACTCATATTTAGTATTTAAAATGCGTAACTCCGGTACATGTATTCCGTTACTCCCCAACACTGCTTGTTCATGAATTGCTAATCACACAAATCACAGTAGTCATAAAGAAATCATCCTGGAAAACACTGTTTTATATTAAAGCTGACCTCCCCTTTTTGACACATGGTTTCCCCCATGTGTCAATTCACCAGAACTAGAAGAATAAAAAGGAAAAAGGTTAGTTACATTATTTCCCAACCAACATCAGAAATTTTCCTCTGAAGTAGCTTTGCGCCACGCCTGTAAACCCGTGTTAGAAAATAAAATCAGTATGAATTTCATGTTAAGTATGTCTAACTCCTGGCTCCGCCTGGAGCTTGCATCCACACCACGACTGCCTCAAAACAAACTCTGTGAGTTCATATGAGCTTCACATATGCAAACACCTGGAGGTCAGAAGAGTAATGAGGCATCCGACACTACAGTCACCAGTTTGTGTTGTGCAATTTATTTCCCCAGAAAATTAAACCACTACTGTTGCCATAATTTGCCCAAATCCTAGATCATCCCATATGTTTATGCCAACACATTATACATTGTGACTGTTCTTTAAATACGTCATTCACTTGTTTAATGCTATGAGCTCAGCGACACGAGATAAATAGTGATATAATAATACATAGTACAATAAAACTTCCTGTAATTACTGCACATTCTGCTTTATTAAACCTATGTCTGTCTGCTGGATGCCAAATCCCCCAGATGGACTCTTAGAGTAAAAACAACATTAGAGTCCTGGATGTCAGGCCTGGATAAACAGATTCCAGAGGTGCTGCTGTAAATCATGAAGTTAACAATTTGCTGCTGCTGTGAAAGGAGTGACACTGGTTTCAACACAGTATATTTTCACATTACATTTTCCTCCCTGTAACATGACATTTTCCAACAATACAGTGTCATACCATAACTAACCACGCAGCCAGTAAGAACACCGTTTCCTTCACAAAAAATCAGTAGCAAAGATAAGTGGCAACTAAAGTCTGCAGGGCCCACAAGCTGATGTGAACCTAGGATGTTGCCTTAATTTTCCTCCTCCTGTAAAAAAAACCCAAAACAAAATAAAACCTACATACATGCACCCCTTTCCCACTGTCTGGGTGGAGCAGGTGCAATCTTGCGTATCAGTATCAAGTCAGTCAAACTTTTGTCCCCATTGTAGAGTTGGATGTCTCGAGACCGGTCACTTTTACGTGGTCTTGGTCTTCTCTTGGTCTCAACAGACTTTGGTCTTGGTCTTGGATCACTCTGTCTTGTCTTGGTTTCACTGTCTGGGTCTCGCTGTCTCAGATCGACATAGTGGTCGCGAGATTTGGAGTTGACAATATCCATGACAAACAACGTAACGTTCGATAATGTGTCATGCGCAAAAGCATCAGCTCTAAGAGCCGTGCTTAGAGAGTGCTTTATAGTGAATCAGAAGAGTCGACTCGCATTGAGCGAGAGACGGCTCCTCACTTAATTTCCTTTCGCTGCTCAGCTCTCACACAGCTCAGCTATGCTCCAATCCCTCCATATTGTGGCCAGTCACATGCGAGGATATAGGATAATATCATTGTGTGAAAAACAGAGAGGGTGAGAGATGCGACAGTCAAGTTGAGTGTGCGTCCTCTCAGTACACGAGTGAGGGCTGTGCGAGTGCATTGCAAAAACACACAAATATGCCTGAAACCCGTAAACGAAGCAGCATCTGGCTGCAGTTTAAAGACGTTTTTGTCTCTGTCTGTCTTGGTCTTGGTATTGTCTTGGTTTAGGCGGTCTTGACTACAAACAACCCCATTGTTAACCCAATCAGTCCCCTCATGTTTATTGCTGGCTGCAGAACTTCTCGTGCCACTGAAGTTTCCACTGCCAGCAATATGATGTAATTACAAAAGTTTTTTTTAAAACAATTCTTTATAATTTTAGAATAGATTGAATCGTTACAATCATTTTAGACACAGGGACATACCATCTGATGTGGTCAGTGTCCCAGATGCCTTTCGAATTATGTGACAACCCCTTGGTTTCGATTTACGAAAATTTTCGACTTACGAAAGACCCTCGGGAACAGATTAATTTCGTAAATTGGGGTTCCACTGTAATAAAACAAAACCCAATAATCTGAGAAAAATCTCGGCCCAATCATTCATCCTACACACATCAGCCGATTTCCATCGAGCTGTGAACACACACACTCTCACTCCCTGTTACACAACAACAACAACAACAATCTTTATTTATAGAGCACATTAAAAGCCAGGGGCATGCCAAAGTGCTTTACATAAAACAATAAAACAATAAAATGATTTACACTAAAACATCGGAGTCCTATAAGTGTGGGATTATGTTCACAGGTAAAAACCACTAATAAGAATAAACTATAGCACACAGCTATAGCAGAGTAAAGCTGTACCATCAAACAGTGATAGAAAACATTGACAGCGCAGGACAACGCAAAACAACCAGACACATTAATAGAATAACTCACTAGAAGCGAGGCGAGAATTTAACTAGTAGAAAAAGCAAGTTCAAACAAATATGTTTTAAGCCGTGATTTAAAAGATTGAATAGAATCAGACGCCCGGATGCCAATCGGGAGATTGTTCCACAGCTCAGGTGCAGCTAGAGCAAACGCTCGATCACCTCTAGACTTCAAGCGAGATCTGGGCTGAACCAACAATGACTGTGAGGAAGATCTTAAGGCCCTCGTAGGAAGATATGAATTTAAGAGTTCCTTAAGATAACTTGGCCCTGTGTTATTAGTAATTTTAAAAGTAAACAACAGAATTTTAAATTGAATACGAAATTTCACAGGCAACCAGTGCAGATCAGCAAGGACGGGAGTGATGTGAGCAAACTTCTTAGTTTTAGTTAGAATGCGTGCAGCGGCATTCTGGACTGTCTGTAATCTATGTAAAAGGGTAGAGTGGAGACCATAATAAAGTGAATTACAGTAATCTAGTCTTGACGTTACAAAGGCATGGATAAGCTTTTCCAAGTCATTGTGCGGGATGTAGTGTTTGGCCTTGGAAATAAGGCGAAGTTGGTAGAAACTAGATCTGACGACAGCGGATACTTGTTTATCAAGTTTAAATGAGCTGTCAAGTAGCACACCCAAATTCCTAACAGTGTCAGGGAAAGAACTAGTGAGGAAGCCAAAAGCATCATGAAGTTTGGCACGAAGAGCGTCACTGCCAAAGATCATAATTTCAGTTTTCTTATCGTTAAGGATAAGAAAATTTGCCAGAAGCCATTGCTTGACCTCACACATGCACTCTCGAAAGTTACTCACGGACATAGCTAGATCATCATTCAGCTCAAAATAGATCTGGATGTCATCGGCATAATAGTGAAAGGCAATGTGGTATTTCTCAAAAATGACACTTAAAGGAAGCATATACAGTGAGAACAGGGTAGGGCCTAACACAGATCCCTGGGGGACACCACAGCAACACACACACACTTCTTCTCACTGCATTCCTCAGTTTTTCTTAAAGTTCACACTACTCTATTCAACAAACACCTTTCCTTAAACCACAACTTCATATAGTGCACTGGATGTTTTCTTCTTTCTTTTTTTTTACACACCCTCTGGAGCGCTCTCACTCTATGGCGAGGACGATCTCCCCAGGCTGAACCCCAGGCTTATAACTGTGACTTCCTGTTTATCTGGCTGAGGCAGCTCTTACTACGCATTTTATGACAGGCATACCCCCACTGTCAATAAATTCCTCACTCTATGCATTTACACACCAAAGTTTACAGCTAAACTAACTCATTTGGCATGTCAGACGTCAGGGTTTAGCAACTTAATCTCATTCTTGAGAGTTTTAAGATGCCGTGTGATCAAACTGCATATTTCAGAGTTGCCTTTTATTGTGGGCAGCACACCTGTGCAATACACAATATTCATGCTTTCTAATCAGCACCTTGAAATGCCACACGTGTGAGGTGGGGTGGATTATGTCAGCAAACGAGAAGTTCTCACTAATACAATATCTTATAGTAATGGGTCCTTTGTGTATGTAGAAAATGTTTCAGATCTTTAAGTTCAGCTCATGAAAAATGGGAGCAAAAACAAAAGTGTTGCGTTTATATCCGGTTGTTCAGTCTGACGTCACTAGCCGTGTCTGGGTCTAAACTCCGCTGCAGGTCCATATATCAAACGATCACTATGGCATTACTGAGAGTTGAAAAACTGTCTAAAGTCTTTCATCTTTAATAAAATGATCAGCGTTCTGCTCTACCAGGTGTAACAATTGAGTTTAACATCCAGGCATCCATGAAAACGGAATTTATGACATTTAACGGAGTTAGAAGTTAGCAGGGAGTTAGCTCGCTAGCTTCTATCTAAATACAATATAGCATGTCCTGACTGCAGGGTTTTGGAAACAAATTAAAACGTACAGCTCTGTTATCACTTCCAACATAAATGAAGTAAGTAAGTAAGTAAAATGTATTTATATAGCACATTTCACAGATAAAAATCACAAAGTGCTTTACAATAAGATCAGACATACAAGTTAAAATTAATTAAAAGCCTGTTTGTATAAAAATGTCTTCAGCTGCTTTTTAAAGGAGTCAGTAGAGTCTAGACAGCGTAAAGACAACAGCAGAGAGTTCCACAGCCTAGGTGCCAGTGCCTGAAAAGCCCGATCCCCACGTGTTTTAAACCTAGTACGTGGGACCACCAGTAGCCTTTGACTTGAAGACCTAAGTGCTCGGGATGAAGCATGAGGTTTCAACAGGTCAGAGATATACTGGGGAGCTTCACCGTGCAGAGCTCTAAAAGTTACAACTAAAATTTTAAAATGAACCCTAAAATTTACAGGCAACCAATGAAGAGAAGCCAAAACTGGAGTAATGTGTGACCTCTAGTTTGTACCAGTTAAAAGTCTTGCCGCTGCATTCTGTACAGACTGAAGGCGATCCAGAGCTGTTTTGTTGAGACACGTAAAAAGACCGTTACAATAATCCAAACAAGAAGAGATAAAAGCATGAATAATCATCTCAAGTTCTGCCTTTGACACCAGCAGCCTGAGTTTAGAAATGTTTCTTAGATGATAAAAACAGTTCCGGACAAGTTGTTTAGAGTGTTTCTCAGGAGACATTGAACTGTCAAATATAACACCTAAAAATGAAGGCAGAAAGCTAAACAGCAGTGATGTTTGTAGGGTTACTGAAGTTGGGCTAGCTGGTATATAATGATGTGCTACGTGACCGCTAGCGACACAGCTACGTTAGCATAATATAAACAAGCTAACTTTTTTTCCACTCGATAAAAGTTACCGTGAGTGTTCTCGGTGGTCAGGAACAAATGTAATCGCATGGCAGGATGCTGTAAAAGGACCAAACTTCAGCCAGGAGAACAACTGAGATAATCCATCCACAATATGAGGTTAGTCATTCATATACTGCTGCATGGGCTGGGCTGTAGTTACATCCTAAGGTTTTAAAAACTGAGCTTAAATAAATGATTAGCGGTAATAAAAGCCGAGGGAGGTCAACAGTGATCACTGACATGACATTAAACATGTTAACAACACAAAAGTCATATTAAACGCAGACTACTTTAGGCCCGGAAGTAGGATTCCTCACGTCATCACTGAACAATCGGATTCAGGAGTGCACATAAGTGGTCCGCAGGTGCATTTCAAAATAAAAGGCACGCACCAGATAAGAAGTTGCAACGCGTGTTTGCGTACATAAGATTTTCCGGAGGACAGACATTTGTTTAGAACTCTTAAAGATTTACTTTGAAAGCGCATGCACATCTGCGGACCACTTATGTACCACTTATGTTACCCTGTTTATATTTTTGTTCAGTGTATATACAATAGAATAAGTACTATACAAATAGAATAAAATACTTTGTTACATAGAGAAAACTGCACTTGGTGTGCCACTGCACATTAAGGAGAAAGGGCGAGATTTACATTTGTGTATGGGATGTGTGTGTGTGTGTGTGTCTGTCAGCACGTGTGTGGTCATCTGCAGAGACCATGTTGTAGAGTCTGACAGCAGTGGGGAGGAAAGACCTGCGAAAGCTCTCCGTCTCACATCGTGGGTGCCGCAACCACTGAAGGAGCTGCTCAGTGCTGTCAGAGTCTCCTTCATGAGGCAGAGACAGCTTAGTCACCATTCTCCTGTCACTCACCACCTCCACTGGGTCCAGAGGGCATCCTAGATCAGAGCTGGCCCTCCGGATCAGCCTGTTCAGTCTCTTCCTGTCCCCAGCAGAGATGCTGCCATCCCAGCAGACCACACCGTAAAAGATAGCTGAGGGCACCACAGAGTCACAGCTATGGGTAATTTAGAGTTTCCAATTAACCCCACTATTTAATTAATCCCCACTAAGTGCATGTCTTTGGACTGTTGGAGGAAGCCGGAGTATCTGGAGGGAACCCTCGCAAACATGGGGAAAACATGCAAACATGCATCTGATGGTGGAATTGAACTCAGGACTTTCTTGGTGGTTAGCATTGGTGTTGTGAGGCAACAATGCTAACCACCATGCCACTGTGCAAAGTTAAATTAATTAATTTTATTCATTCACAGTTGAGAACAAACAAGCTAACTTATTATTCACAGTAAATTCCATAAAAGCCTCAATTCAGTTTGTTTGTGTAACTGAATTAAATAGTGCAAATTTTACAGAAATGAATTCAGAAATGAATTCAATAATGTTAATGATGAGTTAATGATCACACTGAGCTCTCTGAGAGTTGGGAAAGTCATCTTTTAGCTATATTTTTGAAAGCAGTCTGTCAGTTCTCACTATTTTATTTATTATTATTATTATCTTATTATTTGAAGTGCTTCATACATAAAGGTTGTAAATTGTGTACAGTGTAGTTTGGTTGGTGTGACAGAGCTGTTATCATCGAATCTGAACAGGTTCAGATGTTTCAGCCTCATAATAAATAAACACATTTTCAGAGACTCGAGGATTTGACCTTCCAAAAGTCTCAAACATGTTTTAATGAGCTCTCACAGATCTGCAGTCAAACAGGTCAAATTATATAGAACAGCTGGATGAAACAAACATGACCTCTGACCTCGAAGGAGCTGTCAGACCTGTTAAGTTGTAATTTTATTTTCATTTTTTTCTTTTATGGTAAAAACAAGATGGAGGCTTCAGTTTTGGTCAGATCATGTGTTTCCTGTTTTTAAATTAAACGCACAGAAAATCCCCCAGTATAAACATTTTCTCACTTAATACATATTGTGAATGAATTTATTAACCTAGTCTTCTGAACTAGATGAGGAAAATAATTCTATTCTATTATTCACTCATCACCTACCTGACAGCTGACACCTGTTTCTCACCTGCAGATCAGTCGGGAAGATATCCGGTATGGATGATAGTTTTTCTGGGAATTCTTCTTCTTCTTCCTCTTATTATTATTTTATGGATATAGGCAAAAATACAAAAACAGAGAATCAAACGTCGCAAACAGGTATGAGGTTCTGCAAAGTTTTCAAAGCCGAATTCTGAGTCTCCGCCTGCTGTTCCAAGAAGTCACAGTTACTGAAGAAAGAAAGATGATCAAGGACAGAAAAAACTGATGATGCTGATCTTCGTCTTCAGTCTCCACAGCTGAACTGTGAATCAGGCGATCTGAGGACAGACATAAATAATCTCTTCTGAACATCCATCAGACGGCTGAATATATTAAACATCTCTGCTGATCATCATGTTCAGACACAGACCAACAGTGTGTGTCTGTGCTGTCAGTGACTCTGAACTACAGTTTATTCATCTTCAGGCTGTTCATGAGATTTACTGACACAAAGTCAAACTGTGTTACAAACACACATGAATTTCTGATCTCAGAGTCAGTGAGTGTTGGAGCTTCAGGTTAGGCAAATTAACTATTTTATGTTGGTGTGATTGTTTATTAGCTTCATGTGACTTTTTCTTCTTTAAGTACAGTCCACTGGAAAACACTTTGTATAAAAATCATCTCTTTGGCTGACATTGTTTTTAGTTTGTAAACCAATCTTACCCAGTTTAACAGATTGTACAAACTGTTAACGTCTCTCTCTGATCCTGCACTGAGAAGTTTGACAACCTCTTCAACTTTTCTTTAACATGACACACTGTTCAGCTCAGATTTAAACTGCTTTGACCTTTGACACCAGCAAAACATCCTGAACAACTTTGCTGGGTTGAGACCTGATTACTTTTCATAAACAGACCCATGAGACTCAAAAATATGAAACATATTTTCACATTTTATACTGTTGTATAGATGATGCAAACTTTTGTACACTGATGCTCTTTTGGGTGAAGTTTGACTCATTTGTTTAGATGGATTTTCAGATCCACCAGTTTGGCTCAAGTTAGAAACATTGTGATTTTAGGGAAAATTGCCACTCATAATGTATAAATATACACATCATGTTTGTGTGGATTTGTAATGAGACAGCAGTGTCGGAGGTCACAGTCATCCTGTTGCCCACAGAAACAGACTGTGAATTAGTAAAGTAACACATGGAGTGCATGAGGAACAAAGGTCATACATGTATCTCCTGAAGTGGATTCTGGGTCTCTGACTTCCTCCCACAGTCCAAAGACATCAACGGGTGTTTTTTATTTATCCGTGTATGCTGTGTGTTAATGTGTGGTTCCTACAGAACTTAATGGTCAGTAACACTAACATGTAAACATGAGTGCATCACATCAGCACATGAAAGAACAACAGTGTGGCATTAATATTACAGCAGTGAGGACAGTGTGATGAACTGATGCTCTGATCTCTGGTCTGACCAAAGCTTTAACTCCAAACATCTCTCCACTGTTAGAGCTTCTGCACTGTTTCAGGTTCAAATCATGGTTCATATTTTCATGGCCTGATGGTGTGACGCCTCCACCTACATCACTGAACTGCTCCACTTCTGTACTCTTCTCTCTGTGGCCTTCTTGAAACATCCTCTTGGTGTTTGTGGGGTTTTTCTCAGTTCATGTGTGCCTTATAAGAGTTTGTTTTTTAAAGACAATGACAATCAGTGAATTCCTTCTGTGATTGAATGAAATATGAGCACTATGTAAGTGTGTAAGTGTTAATAAAGATTTACATGTACCTGTTGAATTCTCTTTTCATTGTTTTTGTCCCTCCAATAACAGACAAACCTCTGTTTCTGAAGTGCCTTAGAGCAACGTCTTCCTCTGTAACTGAATGCTGTGGGTAAACATGTCTTTACTTCTGTGCCTGAAAACAACATCTCCCTGTAGAAAGTGAAGGCTGAGCTCACTCAGATCACTCAGTCAGATCAACTGAGCTTAGAAATAAACTGATTTGTTGATTTTACAATGCTGTGATTGCAGCTATTCCACAACTCTCTCTGTTAATGGTACACATGGCCACTGATTAAATGGTCATTGATCAATCATCATTATTCTTTCGGATAGCGATTGAGATTGTGGATAGAAGTGGCAGAAATGGGCTTCCTCCAAAGAGTGGTTGGCCTCTGCCTTAGAGATAGGGTGAGCAGTTTGGCTATTGGAGGGGCTCAGGGTAGAGCTGCTGCTCCTTCACATCGAAAGAAACCAGTTGAGGTGGTTTGGGCATCTGACGAGGATGCCTCCTGGGTGAATTGTTCCATGCATGTCCCACAAGAAGGAATCGAATGGAACTGAAGAAATCACTTGGAAGAGTGACAAAGCATTTCTCCAATTGAATGCGTCCAGATAAACAGAATCAACCTTTTGTGACACTTTTATAATGTTCAACATGATTACTAACAGATAACACACCCAGTGTACTAAACTCACTGTGTGCAGGACTTTGTTTGGTGTTTACATAAATGGTAAATGGTCTGTATTTTATATAACGCTTTACTAGTCCCTATGGACCCCAAAGCGCTTTACACTATATTCAGTCATCCACCCAGTCACACACTGGTGATGGCAAGGCAGACATACATTGTAGCCACAGCGGCCCTGGGGCGCACTGACAGAGGCAAAATGAAAACAAACTACAAACTGCTGAGCTGTTGAACAGCTGATCCAGCCTTTAGTCTGAGCTGCAGTCAGTCA
Organism: Aulonocara sp. 'chitande type north' Nkhata Bay; assembly: GCF_057382095.1. Taxonomy (NCBI): domain Eukaryota; kingdom Metazoa; phylum Chordata; class Actinopteri; order Cichliformes; family Cichlidae; genus Aulonocara; species Aulonocara sp. 'chitande type north' Nkhata Bay. The sequence goes on from NC_141346.1 coordinate 13,047,436, forward strand.
CACAAACAGACTGAACAGGGTGTGTTCTGTGCAGCACCTGCATGTAAAACAGAAGCAAAGCTGTTCCTGTGAAATGAAAGTGAAAGCCCCTCTGAGCGTCTCCCTGTAGAAAATGGAGGCTGAGCTCAGTCAGATCACTCAGCCTGCAGACAAATGGAGGCGTGTTTGAGACGTGCAGATAAACACTCAGCTTTGTGTCGTCCTCTAAGGGCTCAGGGCCGTCCTGTTGTCATGTTATCACAAGCATGACAACATGCGTCTCAGTCCTCAGAGTCCTCTGCACAGTGCTCAGGGATTTTCCTCATCTTTCATATTGTGTGCCTGTTTGAATTCAAGCATCATCGTCTACAACTGGACACCCAGCTCTATCTGTCCATGAAGCCAGATAACACACACCATTTAGTTAAACTGCAGGAATGTCTTAAAGACATAAAGACCTGGATGATAACTTTCTGCTTCTTAATTCAGATCAAACTGAGGTTATTGTAATCGGCCCTGAAAATCTTAGAAATATGGTATCTAACCAGATTCTTACTCTGGATGGCATTACCTTGGCCTCCAGTAACGCTGTGAGGAACCTTGGAGTCATTTTTGACCAGGACATGTCCTTCAATGCACATATTAAACAAATATGTGAGACTGCTTTCTTCCATTTGCGCAACATCTCTAAAATTAGAAATATCCTGTCTCAGAGTGACGCTGAAAAACTAGTTCATGCATTTATTACTTCCAGGCTGGACGACTGTAATTCATTATTATCAGGATGTCCAAAAAACTCACTGAAAAGCCTTCAACTAATCCAAAATGCTGCAGCAAGAGTCCTGACAGGGACTAGAAAGAGAGAGCATATTTCTCCTGTTTTGGCTTCCCTTCATTGGCTTCCTGTTAAGTCCAGAATTGAATTCAAAATGCTGCTCCTCACATACAAGGTCTTAAATAATCAGGCCCATCTTATCTTAATGACCTTGTAGTACCATATCACCCTATTAGAGCACTTCGCTCTCGCTCTGCAGGCCTACTTGTTGTTCCTAGAGTATTTAAAAGTAGAATGGGAGGCAGAGCCTTCAGTGTTCAGGCCCCTCTTCTGTGGAACCAGCTTCCAGTTTGGATTCAGGAGACAGACACTATCTCTACTTTTAAGATTAGGCTTAAAACTTTCCTTTTTGCTAAAGCATATAGTTAGGGCTGGACCAGGTGACCCTGGCTGCCGGGCAATGTTCCCTCTAATTTTTCATGTGTCTGAGCGAGTCGCAATATGGCGCCCCCCAGTGGCTGCAGCCAGACTCTTGGGGCCCCTTTTGGTCTCTGCAGGCATAATTAATCAATCACATGGATCATTTCTCAGAAAGGCTCAACAAGTACACGTAATTTTTAATGGAACTATTTTATTTGTAAATTCTATTTATTTTTTTAATGAATACATTCTCTTCTGACCATAGTTGTTTTATTGCCTAATGAGATTTGACTAATCAATATAATAGTCCACTCTTGTGCGCTCTATCCTCGATGAGGACATGACCCTCACTGTCCAATCAAATTCTTTCCTCCCATTAAAGGTTTGTGATTGGACAGTAAATTTATAAAAGGTCATGTCAGCACATAGTGTCCATAGTAGTAATGGTAAATTTGATTCTTTTTACTGAATCGAGTTTTAATGAGTCACTCACCAAAGTGAATCGGATTTGTTGACTCATTTGATTCACTGAGTCGGTCGACCAGAGAGTGCAAAAAATGTACATTTTCACTCAAACTTAATTTGTTTCTCTTTTCATGTAAATCCTACTGCTAAGATGAATGATTCTAAAAGAAAACAACTATTTTACAGAGCAAAAAAGAGCAAAACATTTCTAAAATTAAGCAATTTTTTATCAAAATTGCTTAATAAACATTTATTTTATTTTATTTTAATATATTTTTATTTTTTATTTTATTAGTATTTTCCTTAAATGTGTTAAATATATATTTTCTCATCTAAATGTCCACTGAGCTGTGAGCCAGTAATGCACCTTAACATTGGTTGCCAACCAAGAAGAAGAAGAAGCTGTGAGCCAGGAGGGAGGGGGTGAGTGAGTCCTGAGTGATTTGCTTATGCTTACAAATCAGCACAGGAGGGAGGGGGTGAGTAGCTCAAATGTGCTGTTAGCATGTTAGCAGAGCGATGCTACTGTGAACCGAGGAGCTATTTTCTTGATGTGAGCTTCTACTCAGGGTTTTTTCTTCCAGTTCAGAGCAGAAATTTTTTGTTACGATACTGGATGTTGTGTTTTTCTCCACAATTTTAATTATAAGCTAGATACATTGCTGCTAACAGCAACAGGGATGAGTCAGTGAGTCAGTTGGGCTTGTGAATCATGATTCACGAGTCAGTAAAGTGATTCTCGAGTATTGAACGATTCGTTCATGATTTGCGCATCACTAGTCCATAGTTATAAATCCCACCACTCAGTATTATTAACACATTCTCTCCATGACCCCAGTAAGCTACTGAAGGCTAACCCAGGCAAATATCCCAGAATGCATTTCGTCGAAAATGTAAGAGGCAGTTTCGGAGGGATGCACAGTTTAAAATATTCTTTCTGAATGTAGCTGTGTAAACTTCAAATATCTACTCGATTTATCAAGACATCACAGATTTGCAAAAGTGCTCTAACGTTTTCCGAGATGTGGGACAGTCCACAGTGGGTTGAGAGTGTGGATCTGTGACCTGCGTGAGAATCAGCTTCCTAACATTTGTCTGGAAGAAACACACAGACAGGAAGCAGCAACAAGTGTGAACATTTCACAGATCATGTGTAATCGGTTATTATCAGGATGTCTTAAAAACTCCCATAAAACCTTCAGCTGATGCAAAATGCTGCAGTCGAGTCCTGACAGGGACTAGAAGGACAGAGCAGCTTCCTCCTATTCTGGCCTCTCCTCATTGGCTTCCTGTTAAATCCACAATTTAAAATCCTGCTCCTCACATAGAAGAACTTTAATCAGGCCTATCTTATTTCATTGACCTTAGAGTACCATATGTCCAAATCATGGTTCAACAGCAGCTAGGTGGATGTCAGCAGCTTACATGGTGGAGATAAATCCAGGGTTTGAGATTGTTTACAACTTAAACTCAGAGCCTTTTAACACAATTACTGACAAATAACGCACTCAGAGTACTAAACACACTGTGTACAGGACTTTGATTGGTGTTTGCAGAGATGAAAATGATGCAGCCTGCTGACCAGTTGAATCAGCTGATCCAGCCTCTTATCTGAGCTGCAGTCAGTCACACAAACAGACTGAACAGGGTGTGTTCTGTGCAGCACCTGCATGTAAAACAGAAGCAAAGCTGTTCCTGTGAAATGAAACTGAAAGCCTGTCTGAGCGTCTCCCTGTAGAAAATGGAGGCTGAGCTCAGTCAGATCACTCAGCCTGCAGACAAATGGAGGCGTGTTTGAGACGTGCAGATAAACAGTCACAGCTTAGTGTCGGCCTCTGAGGGCTCAGGGCCGTCCTGTTGTCATGTTATCAAGTGCATGACGGCTCTCTGCAGACACTTTGAGTCCTTATTCACATTTTCTTTAAGTCCTCATCTCTGTGGACCTGAGGGATTACCCACAGTTCATAGTGCTGTGATTTTCAAAGCATTAAGAACAAGGATGGAATTCTTTGTAATTCACTTGTGTGACACGTTTAAGTTTTCTTCTCCTAACAATGAAAAGGAGAGACCTTAAGAGTGCACACAGGTAACGACTCCACTGAGAATAAAGGTGTGTCTTAAACATGTTGAAGCATGTCTAGTGCAATGATCGTAGTCTGCTCGGGAGCAGCAGGAGAGTCGTGTTTGCTGTTTTCGTCATTTGGAAAATATAATAAGACTCTCAAACTGATCAATGCAGGTGGGGGCACAGGTCCCTGGCTGGCCAATCATCTGTGAGCCCTGGAACGCTGGAATTTCCAAACAGGGGCCGTAACAGATAAATTATCACAAAGGTTGGTTATTGTTATGGGAAAAATTCTACTTTATCCTCACATTTAGATTTATGTGTTTGGTATCTCACTGTATGAATTAGTATAACATTTGTTACCTTAGATGAAGTATGTGTATGTGTCAGCTAGGGATGGGTATCCAGTATCCTTCTGACATAAACAGTAGTAACCAGACCGAAAAGCAGCGCACATTTCGGTGCTTTGTTTGCCTGAGATGTCATACACTTTGGATTCTAGCCAATTATTTTACCTTTCCAAGGACAGTAGGTGGGCCCAGGTATGTACGTTCTTTTAGAGCAGAGCTACAGATTAAAAATGCCCAAGGCAAAGCGGTCAAAAGTCTGACTGTACTTCACAGCAAAAGATGCAGCCTGCAACAAGTGCCTTAAGGTGATACTGTGCAAAGGAGGTAACTCCTTGAATCTGATGAAACACCTGGTGACGTATAGCATTTTGTTAAAAGCCGAGAAATGCGTCGTATTTGATAGCTTGCAGCGAGACCTCACACTGGGCACATCTACTGCGGGTGGGTTGCCTGTTATCTTACCCGGAGTTAGCAACATCCCCCAAGAACCAGAAGAGGAGAGTCCTGGCCCCTAGCCTTGCTAGTGTAGCAGAAATGATGACGGATGATGATGATGGCAGCAGCAGCCGTTCTTCTCTGCGTGAGTAGCTTAATGTTGTTCATGTGTAATTTACGTTGAGTAGGCTCACCACGTTATTACATTAATGCATGTAAGGTGAACTAGCAAACATCATCATAGCTACATGCGGCTGTCTTCTTGTTTGATGGCAGATACTCCCTTCACCCTGGCCAAAAAGGCTAAAATGACCAAAGAAAAAGTGGGAAACAGCTAAACATGAGAGGTTTTTGGATAGAATTTGTGTTTTTTCCATTGTTTGAGCACCAGTTTGAGCACCGTTTCAAAAGTACCGGTTTGGCACCGGTATCGGATAAAACCTAAACGATAATTTGATAACCAACTTATAGCATTTAGAAATAGACCAATACTGTTTAGTCTATTTACTGAAATGGTCAACTGTATCAAACGCCTTTGAGAAGTCAAGAAAAAGAGCAGCACATATTTTTTGCAGTCCATTGAATAAAAAATAACATTAAACACATTAATAGCAGCAGGTATTGTGCAGTGATTTTTTCTGAATCCCGACTGATGTTGGGAAAGAACTGAAATTTTGTATTTCAGTTGTTCACTTATAAGCTTTTCTAGAACTTTAAAGTTCTAAAAGTTTCAGTCACAAACACAAACATCCTGCACTGAAGCTTCTCTGTGTGGTTTAAAGACACTGAATGATTCTCTGGCTGTTTTTAGGTTGAGGTGGTTTAGTATTTATTCTTTGTTTTCATCAGTGAAGAGAGGTGTGTGTCATTTAGCCACAACCAAACAGGAACAAGTTAAATTTTGTATTTGTAGTTTATTAATCCTGCAGAGAAACTGCTGTGGGAACAAAAGCCAACAAACATCAAGTCAATGAACTGACTTCCAGTAAGTAGTTCTGGGTCATCAGAGTCTAATTCAGTGATAAAAAGACAAAACATCTGTAACATGTGGATGTCCTCTGGTCCGAGGTGCTGGGGGGACCAGTTAGAGACCAGCAGCTGGACGTCAGTGGTTGGACTGGTGGACTACTTCAGTGAAGAGTAGACGACGTCTGGCTCTGGTTTAAAGTCTGAACACAAACACACACAGTTCAAACAACAGGAAACATGATTACAAGCTTTGTAGTTCAATCAAGACCTCCAATCTCCACCTCTCTGCATCACACACAGTCCCAGTTCAGACTTTACTGGGAACCAGCTCAGATACAAATTACAGAGCTTCCACACTGCTCACACCTTAACTGCTTCTTCAGACCTGGAGCCCACAGATCTGTGCTGATCTTTAACTTTGTACATGTGGTTTCTTCTAGTGTGGTTTAGTGTTTCTTTCTCTCAGCTTCAGTTCTTACTTTGAGTTTGTCATTAGTTCCCTCTGTGTTCCCTGTCTGTCCTCCCTCCGCCTCGTCTCTGTTCCCTGTTTTACTTCAGTTATGTCTCGCTCTTCCTGGTTTCACTGACTGAGTTTGAATTTTGACTTCCAGCTAATAAAGCTCATGTTTCCCTCCCTCTGACCTCTGTCATCCTCTTTCATAAATTATAAAACATCCTTCATCACATGAGACACAAATGGTTTCTACATCATCATCATCTGAGGTTTCTTCAAAGCTTTTCTTCTCTTGTTCTTTCATTTGTTAACAGCTTGTAAATCATTGACGATAAAAATCAGATGCTCTGAATGAAGTGATCTATGTTTCTACGTAGACTTGTTAAACTGAGTGCAGAAGTGTGTTCATACATGGCTACATGTAGTGCACTGTGTACCTGGATGGTCTGCTGATAACTGGGACTTCACCCAAATATTCAAATGTTCTGATATTTGTCCTGTTTGACATCTTGCTCACTCACAGCAGTTAATATTTTTTTAGTTCAAATCTTATGACTTTATCACTTTATTTATGACTTTATTTCTCTTATTTTTATTTTTATTTTTTAATTTAAAAAAGATGTTAATTTTAAACACATTTAAAAAATCAGTTGTGTTTTCCTTTCAGTTTTGTTCCATTTTAAAATCACATCAGGAGTGTTTCAGAGTTTTTCCTGCACTTAGCTTTTTATTTTGAAATTTTGGATTTTCTATAAATGATCTAAATGTCTCCCTGTTCTCCTGCTGCTATACAGCTTGATGTGTCTTATCCTCCACAGGTCTGAGCTTGAGTAATGGTGTGGTTAGGTTAGCTTAGCACCATGGCTGTAAACAGTGTGAGCAGCTAGCTTGTCTCTGTCCACAGTCAAAGATAAAGAGCAGCTGTACCTGGGCCTCCTTGTTCTGATGGTTGTTTGTCCATAACTGACGTCTTCAGTTCTCACTGCTGAGTAGATCACAGCTGAATCAGTCTCTGTGGAATAAACACATTAAAATTACTGTAACAGTGCTGTGATATTATTACACTTTATTATTTACTTTTATGTGGCTTTTTGAAGATATTAAGTGTTGCCTTTTTATAAACCGCAGTATCTTTTCATAGTTTTTCCATCCTAACACCTCTGCTGTGAAACACTGAGTGACCACAAAGAACTGGAGTTTCTGAGAAATGCACACTGACAGTCTTCACCACAGAGCTCAAAGCAAACATGTTCTCACAGCATGAACACTATTATTAGACAAACACACTACAGTGAGAAGCTCATCAGCTTCACACTAACATGAGTCTGTGCTCTGTGGATGTGTATCTAGCATGGTGGTTAAAGGACAGTGGGGAATGAGACCTCTCGGTCTCGATCTTTGCATTCTGATTGGTGAAACTGTACTTCTTCCCTCCGCCCCCAACCCCACATATCCCCATCAGTGTTGGTCAAGTTACTTGAAAAAAGTAATCAGTTACTAATTACTGATTACTTCCCCAAAAAAGTAATCCCGTTACTTTACTGATTACTTATTTTCAAAAGTAATTAATTACCCAGTTACTTAGTTACTTAGTTACTTTTTAAAAACACGATTTACAACCTGAAGAGGTGATAAAGCGATAGATCTTTCAGCCCAATTCTACTTTTTCTACATAATGCATCATACAAAATGTAATCAAATGGAAAAGTCTTTTTTTTTAACTTGTTTTATCAGTTTTAATCTTTTAACTTTATGCATCAAGCAAAAATTTAATTATATGCAACATTCTCTGACTTGAATAAATTAGTTTAACATTTAAACCTATTTTCTACACATTCCAGCACATAAAATAAAATATTTTTTGTGTTTACACTCACTCTTTCAAATAGATGCAAGTAAAAAACAGCAGAAAATAAATAAAGTCAAAGACTCAGCGGTTCTGTTGCTCTATTTTCACCTGTAAAGCAGGACTGCGGTAGGCAGAAATTTACCCTGGTGCAGGTGTGCCGCAGTCAGTTGAAGAATCCGCGAGTTTCTCTGTGAATTTCCCATTACATCGTTCCGCACTCGGTGCTTGCTTGGAAGTTTAGGGGGGTTTTTTTGCTGTAAAAAGAAGTTTTCTTCCCACGCACGATGGACGCTAATGTTTTTGTCACTTTTTAGGGAATCAAACTCAAAGTAAGGTCAGTACTTCCACACTTTAAACGCTGTACGCTCATACTCTCTCCCACAATCGATATGTGATCCATTGTTGATCTGCACACAGCTGTTGTCACAAACGTCGCGCTTGCTAACGTCATTGTCATGAGACATTCTCGCAAAAACTCACGGTTTTAGTAACGCAGCGTTCCTACGGGAAAGTAACGGTAATCTAATTACCGTTTTTGCAATAGTAATCCCTTACTTTACTCGTTACTTGAAAAAAAGTAATCAGATTACAGTAACGCGTTACTTGTAACGCGTTACTGCCCATCTCTGGTCCCAACACTGACTTTAAGTGACTTACAGGTTTCTTTGAAAAATATTTTCTTATATCCAGGTTCTTTTTGCTGCCATCCTCCTCTCCTCCTTGCAGGTCCTCGCAGTGCAGGATTGCTGCTGCTAAAACTAAACAGAGCTCCCCATGATGTAGGACTCCAGTAGAGAACGAAATTTAACTCTTTCTGCACCGCTGGGTGAATGAGACGTCGACAGATTATTATTTTTTCTTTCTATCGGTTTTGTTTTTCTTTACTTGAAGAGATCAAATTACTGGTGGGGACAATTCAATAATCGCTGGATATTGGTGGGGACATGTTCCTTCCGTCCATGCCAAATCTACGCCCTTGCTTTGATCCTCAACCCACTGGTGGGCAGCTCTGAACACCACATCCAGAACACCCTGGATTTTGTTGAGAAGGTGAGAAATGTCACTATGGAGGCAGATGAAACCATGGTCTCGTACGACGTTGCATCTCTCTTCACTTGCATCCCAGTCACGGAAGCGTTGGAGGTAGTCCGTAAGAGATTACAGGATGACACCAACCTCAGCAACAGGACCACTCTCAGCATCGACCAAGTGTGTTTGCTTTTGGAACTGTGTCTTCATTCGACCTACTTCACATACAAGGGTCAGTTCTACAGGCAGAAAAATGGGTGTGCCATGGGCTCCCCAGTTTCACCCATCGTGGCCAATTTCTACATGGAAGAAGTGGAAAAGAGGGCTTTGTTATCCTACCCTGGAACACCACCAAGCCATTGGTTCAGATATTGGTTAGGGCCATTGGTTAGGGCGACCGTGGCTCAGGGGGTTGGGAAGCGTATCTGTAACCGGAAGGTCGCCTGTTCGATCCCCGGGCTCTCTGTCCTGGTCGTTGTGTCCTTGGGCAAGACACTTTACCCTACCGCCTACTGGTGTTGGCCAGAGGGGCCGATGGCGCGATATGGCAGCCTCGCTTCTGTCAGCCTGCCCCAGGGCAGCTGTGGCTACAACTGTAGCTGCCTCCACCAGTGTGTGAATGTGAGAGTGAATGAATAGTGGCATTGTAAAGCGCTTTGGGTGCCTTGAAAAGCGCTATATAAATCCAATCCATTATTATTATATGTGGATGACACCTGGGTGAAAATCAAATCTCAGGACGTACTACATTTCACGGATCACATTAACTCGGTGGACCGACACATCAAATTCACCAGGGAGGATATGAAAAGTGGCAGGTTAGCCTTCTTAGACTGTGAGATTTCCATCAGGAATGGGGGACATTTAAAAGCTGACGTGTACCGTAAATCTACACATACGGATCAGTATCTAAGGTTTGACTCTCATCATCCACTGGAGCACAAACTGGGTGTCATCGGGACGCTACAACACAGAGCAAACACCATCCCCACTGACACAGCGGCCAGGGAGGCAGAAGAACAGCACATCAAGAAGGCCCTGAGTAAATGTGGTTATCCCAGCTGGACATTTGTCAAAGCTGGGAAGGCACCTAAAGAAACCTCCAGTCGATCCAGGAGAGAAGGACAACCGCTGCCCAGGCGAAAACCTGTAGTGATCCCATATGTGTCAGGAGTATCGGAACAGTTGAGACGCATTTTTTTCGAAACACCGGGTCTCTGTGGCTTTTAAACCCCAAAACACGCTGCGCCAAAAATTGGTCCACCCCAAGGATTGGATCCCCCGACACAAACAGAGTAACATAGTGTACGCTGTTAAGTGCAGGAGGATTGCCAGGATTTATACATCGGGGAAACCAAACAACCTCTGGCGAAGCGGATGGCACAACACAGAAGAGCTACCTCGTCAGGTCAGGACTCTGCAGTCTATTTACACCTACAGGTCAGTGGACACTCTTTCAAGGATGAGGATGTACACATCCTGGACAGGGAAGAACGCTGGTTTGAGTGTGGAGTCAAGGAGGCCATTTACGTGAAAAGGGAAAGACCATCTCTGAACCGAGGAGGGGGCCTAAGGGTACATCTGTCACCATCTTACAATGCTGTGATTGCAGCCATTCCCCAACTCTCTGTGAATGGTACTCATGGCCATTGATCAGTGGTCTTTGATCAGTGGGTTTTGGCCAGTGGTTGTTGATCAATGGTCATGAGAATTTACATAATTATGATTAAGGAACTGACCTCCCAGCCCATTGTTCCTTCAGTGGGCTGGTATCAGTCATTATGCAAATGTACTGTTTATAATGTTGGGGAAACCTGCAGTCAGCTGAGACTGAAGAAGTCACTTGGATGAGTGACGAAGCGTTTCTCCCAGAAAACGCTACGTCCAGATGAACAGAATCAACTTTTGGAGAGACTGAACTGGACTTAATAACAGGAGTGTCTTTTAGACCCCATTCCTACAAAACTGCTCAAAGAAGTCCTGCCATCATTTAATGCTTCAATCTTAAATATGATCAACCTAACTCTAATAATCGGCTATGTACCATAGGCCTTCAAGGTGGCTGTAGTTAAACCTTTGCTTAAAAAAACATCTCTAGACCCAGCAGTCTTAGCTAATTATAGGCCAATCTCCAACATTCCTTTCATATCAAAAATCCTTGAAAGAGTAGTTGTCAAACAGCTAACAGATCATCTGCAGAGGAATGGTTTATTTGAAGAGTTTCAGTCAGGTTTCAGAGCTCATCACAGCACAGAAACAGCTTTAGTGAAGGTTACAAATGATCTTCTTATGGCCTCTGACAGTGGACTCATCTCTGTGCTTGTCCTGCTAGACCTTAGTGCAGCATTCGATCCTGTCGACCATAATAACCTATTAGAGCGATTAGAACATGCTGTAGGTATTACAGGTACTGTGCTGCAGTTGTTTGTATCATATCTATCTAATAGACTCCAATTTGTACATGTAAATGGAGAGTCCTCTTCACACAGGTCAATTATGGTGTTCCACAGGGTTCAGTGCTAGGACCAATTCTGTTTACACTATACATGCTTCCCCTAGGCAGCATCATTAGAAGACATAGCATACATTTTCACTGCTATGCAGATGACACCCAGCTCTATCTATCTATGAAGCCAGATAACACACACCAATTAGTTAAACTGCAGGAATGTCTTAAAGACATACACACCTGGATGGCCACTAACTTTCTGCTTCTTAATTCAGATGAAACTGAGGTTATTGTACTCAGCCCTGAAAATCTTAGAAATATGGTATGCTCGTCACGGTTCTTTCCCTCGTGCACGAGATCACACAAAGAGTTCTGCCTGGTGCCCAATGCTGTGCTAGCGGCAATTGAATTGTCTTGGCTGTGCCAGCAATGGGTCTGCACTAGACAGACCTATTGCTGTCCACATGTTTTTCACATTGTTTTTATTTTCATCTAAAAGTTCACTGTAGTAATTTCTTTTTCTGCTTCTTATAATTATTATCAGTTTATTCTTATACTTTTTGTAGGTTTGTTCAGCTTCTATTGTTCTTTTCTTTAAAACATCTTGAATATAGATGTTCAACATGTTCTCACTCCTAACTCGTCAAATGTGCGACGCATGGTCAAGCTCCCTCTGCTTCACTTATTGACACGCCGGGTACCCCCCTCGCATCGAGAATTGATGTGCAGGGTCCTCTTAGGCTACTGTTAACGGTTCAAATATTAAGGAGGGATATAGGAGGAAATCCAAAATGACAACACTGGTCCCAGAAGGTTAAGGTCAAAACAATGATTTTAATGAACACGCGTGGGGAGATGAACACTGCAGAACATCAGCTGTAGATCTCCGCCCAACAATACGCCAGCAGTTGTCTTTATAGCATCAGGGTATTATTTATGATGCCCACTCATGCGTCATCACATGCATAAGTTTCAAAACCACAAATGTTCTTTTAACGACTTTTAACTAGTGTTGGGACTAACGCGTTATTAAGTAACGCGTTACAGTAACTACGTTATTATTGTGGTAACGAGCACGGTAACTAGTTATTATGCCAAAATCAGGAACGCGTTAGTCGTTACTGGGATTTAGATAGGGTCGTTACTCGTTACTTCGTGTGGTGGCTATCGCGGAGCTTCCACAGATTCAGTAACATTAGCAAGTGGTGGAGGCCAGCAGGTGGATGAGAGAAAGGGGACGCAGAAGGAAAAGAGACCCGAGGCGGCCGCCGGTCCAAGTGTGAACTGAACTTCAGGTAAGAAGTTATGACCTGCAGTCTCTCTGGGTCAGATATGAACCAAGTTTAGGTGGAGTTTATTTTCGTTATTCTGACTTTTTCCGTACTGCGTGCTAGCTAGCATGACGGAGTTTCTATACAGCTGGGTGGCTGCTATGAAGTTAATGATGTTGAACTTTATTTTGTTCATAAGTTATTAGAGTTGCCAACCGTCCTGTCCGGTATTCAGAGAAAATATTACGCGTTTCTTATTGAGGTGAAAAGGAACAGTTTGTCCCGGACTTCAGCTACAATGAAAAAGACACAAAGCTGGAGTTATTCTGTGTCTTTACGCTGCACAGCTGTCTCTTCTTTCATTCTCCCCCCTCTCTCTCCCGTTTCTACTTCAATCATGAAACTGATCAATGATCAGCTGATCGGCTCTCTTGTTTGTTTATCGCTCACTTTGCGCCAGAAAGAGGAAACCAGCGGATGTCGTGCTAAACAACAGCAGCACGTTTAAGCTTGATCAGTTATTGTTAGAATTTATTTAATATTAATTTCTAGCATCAGCTGATGTTTGCTGGAGCCACAGCTGTAAAGCTGCTGGTCATGATATGGTTTGGTTATCTGGTGAGAGGGAAACATGAAGATGAAACCAGGAGATGTCCTTACTGGATCATCAGAGCTGAACAGGTGATGGAGAAACAGGTTTACCTTTTAGGTGACATGAATGAGTTGAAGGGAAGTTATGAACTGTTTCTGAGAGACTAATAACACCAGGATCCTTTTCTAGGTAGCTGACAGCTGGTAACTGTGCAGGTGCGGATCTAGCAAAGTGTTGCCAGGGGGCCAGGTAGGGCATTAACAGGGAAAGGGGGGGACAAAGAAATACTTTTCTTTCTTATTCTCATTTAAAATGTCTCGCTTTTAAAAAATAATTATCTGAATCTTACAACAAACGATTGATAGATTGATACATATATACCATCAGAACAGTGTACATCACTGTCACAACAGTGTTTATTTTCATTCAAAGGCTTTATGATTTTTCCTATAATGGTGGGCCGGTCTCTAGTCAAAATGCCCGGGCCAATTTTCTGTCCCAGTCCAGCTCTGTATGCAGCTCATCTGCAGTCTGGTGTTACCTACATCTTCCTATTCAGAAGGCGGAATTTCCGAGTTCTGAGTACAATCGAAAGCACCATGACTGCAGTTTTTGTGTTGGATGTAAAAGGCGCACATGATGCTGTGACGTAGGCTAGAATCATGGCAGCAGTCAATGACGGTCCAGGCGTGGGATTTCTCTCGTGGAAATATGCACATTATCTTTTCCTTTCTATTGGTAGGTGGCACAGTGCACTTGTGGCAAGTAAGCAAGCTAGAAGACTGGCAAAGTTATGGAAGCAACACATTAACAAGAGAATTCTGAATAAAACCAAAGTTACTTTCCCTAGTAACTAGTTACTTTGAAAGTAACGAGTAACTTTTGAGAGAAGTAACTAGTAATGTAACTAAGTTACTATTTTAAAGTAACTTACCCAACTGTGCTTTTAACACAGTTAGAAAAGAACATTCTCTTCGCCTCCAAGCCAGGTGTTTTCTGCTGCTACCGAACGCTCACTTATCGTCCAGAACATCAGCAGCACATCCTGCAACAAACTTGTCACTTAGGCAGGCACAATTTTGCAGTCACAAGCAAAATATGTCTGAACTCTCACCTAGACCCAAGTTCACCTACTCTGTATGTGTGTATGTGTACATGTGTGTATGTGTGTGTGTGTGTGTGTGTCGACCTCACACGAACTTTGTCTTATGAGAAGAGAGGCCAATTCTCATGTGCAGAATAACCATAGACATAGGTGCAATAGACTCCGTACTTGAAATGTGCAATTCACTTGTATTTTATTTTTATTCCTATTTATTCTATTTATCCCCTTCGTATATTTTATTTATATATGTCTCTGTATTTATATATGTGTGTGTGTGTGTGTGTGTGTGTGTATGTGTGTGTGTGTGTGTGTATATATATATATATATATATATATATATATATATACATATATATATATATATATATATATGTATATATATATATATGTATATATATATATATATATGTATATATATATATATATATATATGTATATATGTATATATATATATGTATATATGTATATATGTATATATATATATATATATATATATATATATATATATATATATATATATATATATTAGGGGTGCAACGATACACAAAATTCACGGTTCGGTTCGGTTCGATACTTTGGTGTCACATAATATAAACCTTTAAGATTATAAAAAGCATTTAAAAGCATTTAAGATTATGAATTACACTCAACAGTTTAAAGTGGTCACTGCACCTGTAATAAAGGCTAATTGGGTGCCAATATATTTAAACATCTGAATGCAATATCAATACTGTAGATTATGTTATTAATGCAATGGTAATGATGATGATTATGAATAGTAGCAGTAAAATATTTCTCTAATCCCACACTACGTTCACACTGCAGGTCTTAATGCTCAATTCAGATTTTTTGATCAAATACGATTTTTTTGTCTACTTGTTCACACTAAAAATAAAATGTGACAGCAAACACGCCCTAGTGTGAACTCTCAAAGCAGCCTGTATGCTCAAAAGAAGACGTCACACACAACGCGCTCTGTTTAGACCGAGACCAAATAGTATTGTTTGACTGATAGACCGTTAATATGGAGACTTGTTTCACTTTTTAAATTGTGTTGATAGGCCATGTAAAACCAGAGTTGTGATTAAAAAAAAGTATGCAATGTTTGGTTTTCTTCCTGAATACTATTGTTGTTTATATTTACTGAGGGAAGAAACGGTAAAAACTGCGTTTTATAAGGAAAACGTTCTAAAGCACTCTCTGCCTGTGAGCAAAGACAAAACCAAAACACCCCACCCTTTCCCATTGGTCAAAAAATGTACCATGTTGACCAATAAAAACATGGCATTTAGTAGTTGAAACAGAATTTGTTAAGAAGAGGAAATTTTAGGAATGACGGCAGTGTTTTGAGATGTGAGAGATTTGCAATGTTTAGCGCAAATCTTGTGTAGTTAGTGTGTAGTGTAGTCAACAGTTTTGTTGTGTGTGTCAGAACAATGAGGCGGCTGCTAAATGTTACAGGAGTGATACATCTCCTGTTGTCAGGCCTGCAGGTATCAGGCTTTTGATGTTCTCCTTTATCTCATAGTGGACAGAAATTATTTTTTGGAGAGGCACAAATAATTTGTGTGGCATCAGATTTGATGCAAAACACCTGATTGTTCTGTAAATAGTTTGAAATGTTTGTTTAAAAAAAAATCCCTTAGCAGCATTTTTAGGTAAACAGCTGCAAAAATCTTTGTTGTTTGCAATACTCAGTAACTTTTTTGAAGAAGTAACTATATAGTTAATTGCCCAGCATTGGTCTTTATATATTGTATTTTGCAGAGAGAGTTACAAAGTTTCAAAGTGGTGCTCCATGAGAGTCCTGTAGACGAGCAGCAGCACGATCCTGCATTGCAACTGCAAACCGCTGTTGCAATGCAGGAACATCTGCTTTATTGGAATGTGTGAGATGTTAACCACAATGACTCTTAAAAACACTGTCTCAAAGCTTCATGCCAACAGCATGTTTTTAAGGAAAATCAAACATATTTTCCTTCAAGATCATTTTAGAGTTTTTAATGAGCTGCAGGATCCTTCTTCAGTGTGAGTGGAGAACAGCCAAGTCGCCTCCTGTGATAAACCTCCACATGTACCACTGAAAACAGTTAAATTAGTTTGAATCGGAAATAATGGGTCAAACTACTTGTTCTGAGACCATTTCTTTATTTTTCACACCAAACTGTTTAATAAGATAATAAGATAAACTCTACACAGACTTCATCAAATATAACTAACACTTTAACATTATCAGGATTTCATAATACAAACTTCAAATCAACAAGAAAACAGCAGCAAACATGTGGATCAAAATTCTTTAAAAAACAACATGTGGACTTCAAGGACTTAATACACTAAAATGAAAGGAGGAGCAAAAAATAGAGGTTTAACAGAATTTGAAATAAGTAAAAGTAGTCACCTGTGATCTTTAAAATGGTTCTGATGTGTGCTGCTGTTTTTAACTTTCAACATTTCTTTGCTGCCACTGTGAATACGAATGTGGTCTTTACCTAATTAAATAAAGATTACACAGCCTCACTGCTTCATCTTCTGGTACAAACTGGTATTACATGGAAGTACAGCCCAAAACCAGTTTAGCTTGAGTTTCTTTTTTCTGGCTCATCCCCCGCGAAGTCACAGCAGGTGTTGTTTCAAAGCTGGTGGACAGATTTAGTTCATTTTGGAAGTTTTAAGAGCAACTGCTGTGAAAATATTTGCAGCTTTGGGAGAAAATGATTTAAGAGAAGATTTTACAACAGCAAAAGATTAAATATGAATGAAGAATTGAAATTTAACTGAGGTAACACATAAAATGAATACATAAAAAAAAGAAGTTAATTTTGGAAAAACTAAGAAAGCTAAAATAAAATAAATTGATATAGAAAACCATATCTGCAATTTTGATACATGATTAGTTTGGTAAAAAATACATTCCTATAACTTTAATAATACAGTAACAAGTACAACTACTAAACACTACTGTGTCCTAAGGGAACAAAGATTAAAATGTAACAGGGATAACATAAACTTAATATGCATATCTATACATACAGCTTAAATGTAACATTCAGAATTATTCACTGCAGGTCCAGAAATCAGAGCTACCTCATCAGATCCAAGTGTGACATCAGCAATTATTTTATGCGTCTCACTCCCGACGCATAAAATACTGACGATTTGTCACGTCCCTTAACTTCTCATGCTGACGCTAAAGTTACCCTTCCACGTTTTTATGCAACGCTGTGGGTTGTCAATTCATTCCAATATGAACCCGCTTGCGGCGATCAGAGACACTTCGAGCAGAGGCTCCAGCCATCCATTTACTCCAATAATAACCCCGTCATGGCGAAACATGACGCTGTGAAGCACAATCTAACTGGAGAACCGGGGACCCTCTCCGCGAACTGGTTTTTCTCCCTAATTTAATGCTTTCTTTTAATGACATCGTTAACATTTCTCAACAAAAACACATGAAAGTATCACTGATAATTCAACAATAAAATCGCTTCATGTTGTGGCCATCACACAGTGTTTTCCAAACTGATTCACGATCTGAAAGTGCGCAGATTTAACGTACATAATCCTTTGTTAGGTTTATTATTTTCATTTCACACGTAAAACACATTTATAGATTCATTCACCACTCCTGTTAGTTTTGGATGCGCTCGGCTCCAACCAATCAGACCAATTTACGCAGACGCACTAATCCCGTAACTGCACACTGTCACGGTTCTGGGTCCGTTGGACCCAGTATTTTGAGTTTTATTATGTTTGGGTTTTAGTTTGCATCGGGGATTGTTTTCTTGTTCTCTTGTTGTGTTTATGATGATGATTATGATGTTTATTATTAGAGTTTCATGTTTTTGTTTATCTGGGTTTAAGATGCGGGTTTAGTTTCATATGTCATTTCCTGTCTGTCTCTCGATGTCGAGCCTGCGTGTGATGTTTTATTGTGAAGGTCTGCGTCTCATGTGAGTGTGTTCAGTTTTACCTCTGTCTCGTCTTACTGATTGTTCCCAGCTGTGTCCACCACCTGTGTGTAATTCCCGTGTTTCTCTGTGTGTATTTAAGTCGTGTCCTCCGTCATTGTAGTTGCTGGTCCGTCTGTGTATCTACCATGTCTCACCCGTGTGTTCTCCCTGCTGTCCATCGTCATTCTCCTCTGCTCGTTCTCATTCAGGTTTGTTCTTTGTAGTTTAGTTGTTTTCCAGTATAGTTTAGTTCGAGCTCCATTTGCTGTTTGTCCTTATTTTGTGCTTAATAAACCACCCTCACTTCTCCACTACTGCCTGCGTTTGGATCCTCATTTTCCTTTTCTACACGGCTCTCCTCACCCACCGTGACACACACTACCCATAATCCTCAACCGCCGTTGCGGTTGAATATCACTGAAATATTAATTTCAGTGATATTCAACTGATATTAAACTTGAAATGTTTTCACAGAGCAGTCTGTGTACCAAGAGAACTACTTTTGCAAAAGTTTATTTGATTTTTTTTTTTTTTGGTGATGTATTCTCATGTGTAAGACACTTGCTTGGCCACCCAGCTAATGTTAGTACTGCTCTATTTTAGCAATGTATCTTTTCTGTAATCAATTCAGGTTTTTTTTAACCCTATTCACGTAATTAACTCAATATTAACGACTTTAATCTCGTAATTGATTTTTTTTCTAAATATGGTGTAATACTGCCTCGTAATATAAGTTATTTCTTTGGTCATAAATTATTTTTGTAATCGTTTCACCAAAACAGACCTGAAATAATCCCTACATGTTCCATTTTCATTTGCAGAAATGACAAAGCCAAAAACCAAACCATGCCCTTCCTGTCAGGCTCCAAACACCTGCAACAGGAAGACATGCAGTGGATGCCTGGGCAGCCTGAACCTAAAGGAGGGATTTGGGGAAAAAAAAACAAGAACAGTTTAAAAACAGTAACTGGGCTGCCTCTGTTAAAAACAACAGAAATGCGAGCAGGGTGGTTAATTCAGCCCAGTTGTCAGTAAGTTTAAAAGTTCTGATCTAATAAGTGGTTGGTCTGCTAGGCAATTCTTTATTAATCACAGTTGTCAATGTTTTCTTGTATATCATGAAGTAAGAAACTAACAAGACATGTATATACACATAAAATATTAATTTATAAAAGAGCATAAATAAAAAAGTTATTCACATCAGAATAACATCATCACACTAAAGACATCCAACTAGAAAAAACTTGTTAAAAACTATTTTTATTAAGCTACTTCTGATTTTTAATTTAATCGGCTATTAACTTAGAGACAAAACATTTCAAGATGGATTTTATCATACATTTACAGGTTTGGTCGCCATAAATACTTTTTAACTATCGACAACAATAAAACAACAAAGATGTGAAACTTAAAGGTTTGTTATACATCAATTTGCTTACATGAAAGACTGGCTGCATGTTTTTCTTTGTTGTTCTTGCAGGTTTCAAAGCTACATGCCCTGGGCTACCAGCCAATTCTGTTTCTTGGACAGTTTGACCGTAAGGGCCGTATAGTAGGGGACGTGATCACTCAGATCGAACCAGCGGAAGGTGCTGCACGTGACATCCTCATGAAGATGAGGAAGCTTTATGAACACCTTCTGAGAAGTAAGATATGCTTTGTCCATTATCTGTAACCAGGTGTCCTTATCAGGTAGCCTATCCTAGCTGTCTTTGGGTGATACTCATGGTACACCCTAGATAAGAAGGCAGATCATCACAGGGTACATAGAGACAAACAAGATGTTGAGGATGAGGATAGTTAACAGTCACCAGCTATTCTATTCTATTCTATTCTATTCTACTCTACTCTATTCTGTTCTATTCTATTATTCAGCCAAGGTTCAGACCAGTAACCTTCTTGCTGTGAGGTGACAGCTGCCCTACATGTCCAGTTGCTAACATGAAAATAGCGTTGTATATGCCTTATTACCTCCCCATGTGTCGGTCACATCACCAAAGCTAGCCATACTGAACCTCTGGTGTTACCCACCTGAACAATTTTGCGTGTGTGTGTGTATAGTATGGTCTTTCACACTCATGTATATACAAATGTAATTTTAAAAATCTTCACGAAAACCAGACCTGATAATTCTCTTCGAGACTTTCTAGCATAACAAATGTTATATAATGTTACCAATATGAACACCAAGATTCTTAAATAACTTATATACTTCTTAAGAGGTTACCTGATTACCTCCCTGAGGTAGTTAGCATCACCATTGTACAAAACTCTTAAGTCACAGTACTAGCTTGAAGTGTCAAATGTTATTCACTACAAAGTCAGGAAAGTAGTGTCATCAGAGGAAAAAGTCATTATCTATCTGGATTTATAGTCACACTCATTAATTTATTAATGTATAATGTAGAAAAGCACTACAGATGTCACACTACCCTCACTAGTCTGTATGACCTCCCTACAACACCTGGGCATGCTCCTGATGAAGTGGCAGATGCTCTCCTGATGGATCTCCTCCCAGACTCCAGGACTAAAGCATCTGCCCACTCCTGGACATTTTGTGGTGCAGTTGGTGGATGGAGCGAGACATGATGTCCCAGATGTCCTCAAATGGATTCAGGTCTTGGGAATGGGCGGGCCAGTCCACAGCATCAATGCCTTCGTCTTGCAGGAACTGCTGACACACTCCAGCCACATGAGGTCTAGGATTGTCTTGCATTAGGAGGAACCCGGGGCCAACCGCACCAGCATATGGTCTCACAAGGGGTCTCTATTGTATAAGCAACGCCCGACTGTCAGAAACGCTCTGTGCGGGTAGCAAAGTGGGCTCCAACACACATCCAGGAATCCGTGTGAAAGAAAGGTGTCGCTGCAGCTAGGCTCTCAGGATAGTCAGGCTTTTATTTATATTTGCATTCTGGTGTGTTAAAACTAGCAGCCTCTGTGTCCCGCTTGGATCCTCATTCCGAAAATTCTGATATTTAAATAAAATGGTGAATTGGGTAGTGATGAGGAGCCACTTAGATCCGTAAAATGAGGTTTGATTAAATTAAACTCTTATGAACAGCTATGAATTCTACCTCTCTGCTGGTGTGTTCCAAACAAACAAACGATGTTTTCTACATGTCCAAACTGTGTGCTAACTACCTCACACCGCTGTGTCTGGGATCCGAAAAAATAAAAAGTTAAAACGCTATACCTTGCGGCAGTTGTTAAGTGCTGAGGAAAATACTGTGTGTCTGATGGGATGTTTTTATATAGGTGGATTTGGTTTCAGTTGGCCTCTGAAATGCAGAGATAAAGGTGTGGGGGTGTAAGCAAAAGGTGAAAAACCTTTGGAGGTTCAGTTGGACATGGTTTCAGTTGACCTCTGATATGATAAGATAAAAGCTCAGTTTTGTAATGGATAACTTTGGGATGCTCTTGATAAGGATGACTACTTCTGCTGACTTTTGGGGGTCTAACTGTAACCTCCTATGTCTAACTGTTGCAGAGTTAAGAATATGTAGTTTTAGAAGTATCCCTGTTTATTTCTAAAGGAATACCTGCTGTTTGTGGTATTCTGTTTAAAACTATTTGCTCCTGTGTGTCTTTCAGAGCGCTAAAGATTTGTGGCATGCTCCTATACTAGTTAAATTAAACACTGTGTGGGGATATGTGTTTTTAGAAGTATCACAGTTTATTTCTAAAGGGATACCTGTTATTTGTGGCACTCTGTTTGAAAACTATTAGCCTTTGAAACTATTAGAATAGTGAAATCTTCCTAAACTAGTTGATTAAATGCTGTGTGGGAATACACAGTTTTTAGAAGTATCACAGTTTATTTCTAAAAGAATACCTGTCATTTGCGGCACTCTGTTTGAAACTATTAGCCCCTGTGTGTTTCAGAGCGCTAAAGAAAAGTAAAATGCTCCTAAAACAGTTAAATCATCTATGTGTGTTTGTGACTAGTAGATAATTATAGGCCTAGTTGCATTAAAGGAACATTGTGGTTTGATACAGTGTTCGTGTGGCTATGTGGGAATACACAGTTTTTAGAAGTAACACAGTTTATTTCTAAAAGAATACGTGTTATTTGTGGTATCCTGTTTAAAAACTATTAGCCTGTGAAACTATTAGAAAAGTGAAATCTTCCTAAACTAGTTAAATTAAATGCTCTTTGGGAATACACGGTTTTTAGAAGTATCACTGTTTATTTCTAAAGGGATACATGTTATTTGTGGCACTCTGTTCGAAACTATTAGCCCCTGTGTGTTTCAGAGCACTAAAGAAAAAAGCAAAATGCTCCTAAGTAGTTAAACTAAAAGTAAAATACCCCTAAACTAGTTAAATTAAATCATCTATGTCTAAATAACAGTGCATTTATATTACTACTTACATCCTATCTGAAAGATCTGTTTCTTGTGTTGTAAGCTTCCTGCTTTTATGATCCTTTTGGTGAGCAGGAGGTCAAACAAACGCATCCCCACCACACACACATACACGCTCGCGCACATACATGCATGCACACACACCTTGTCTTTGTAACCAAGGGGGGTTTTATGGTGGGAGGTGCTTGTGCTGTGATGTGTACTGTAACTGTCATGTCAATAAAATGCTACTATGACAGCTGCTCTTTGAAGGATTTGGGCTGGAGACAGGTGATGAGCATTATGCTCCACCGCCTGGTTCTGTCCAAAAGTTCTCTCGTTAGCAAGTTAAAGACCGGTTGAAGATGTTCTGTTATGTCTAGTGTTCTTCATGAGGAATAAGTCTCTAAACTAGCGGGGCATGTGGAAACACAGACCCAACAGACAGAAATGTGAATAGTATAGAAATTAGAATATAAAAACGGGAAAAAGAGAAAATTGCTGTAAATTCACAGTAACTGCCATCTCCTTACAAATGTTTATTAGATTAACCACACTTATACAGACTGTATATAACAACCAACTCTAAAATGTTTGTTTGCAGAGTAAAGATACAGACAGACTCTGCTTACAGGATGTGATGTGACAAGACTAAAGAAATACTTTTTTTTTTTGCCTGTCCCATTTGGTTCTTTAGCCATCAGAATTGTTGTCTGAAGACCAACAAGGATACCCAATGGATTTACTTTGCCAAATGGATCATCGTGGCATTGCCGTATTGGTCCATTTGATCGACCTTTTTTTTTATTATTTATTATATTTTATTTTCAGATGTTACAGACGGGACAGACATGAGTGAGGGATAGGAGAAGGGAGAGAGAAAGAGGAAGGAAAAGAAAAACAGAAGGGATGATGTGTCATTTTTGTTCAAGACATTTTTCTTATGGGCAAAAATATTAAAATCATGATGAACGGGGTGGTGATTCCTATGAATTTGTGTATATAATTTCGATTTTTTTTTTTTTTTTTTACAAATGTGGTCCAAAATAGATACATGATATCATTTCATTCATTTCAAAGGTTTATTTGCATGACGCACAAACACACAATTGAAAGGTACAAATGTGTTGTGCATGTAACAAATTCAAACGTGCTGCAGATGTGTGTCACAAGTTGATCTGGCTCTAGGCTGTGGCACTTGGCCAGAGGTGGCGCTGGTTGACTCGAGTCCATGTTTGTGCACACAAACTAAAGTGCTCGCTTTAGTTGTGAAGCAAAAACACTGAAATCGGAGTAATAAAACGTGCCAGGGGAGCGATAACGACGACAAGAGTCTCCCGATTGTTTACTCTTGCTGTCCTGTGAACAACACCGGCGTGGTGTTAATTGTTTGCTGTTTTCACAATCGCATCGCGAATGAGGATATCACCAGGTAAACTCGCCACATTTTTAAACATTTTGTTGTTCAACAGCATCAAGACTGATGGAGTGTGTTTGAGATAACCTCACAAGTGTCACAGATGACACATTTGGCTTTTTTTTTTTGCTGATTTGTCGGTAGCAGCTCCTGAAACGCAAGACTACCACACATCTGTTCGACCAACGCCAGTTAATCTAAACGCCAGTTAATCTAAACGCCAGTTAATCTGGAACACCGGTCCGAGTCTGACTGCTGCTATCCAAGCCTGACGTCTTCGTTTAGTAATATCGGATACATGAGATCCCTCCCGTCGCCTCCAGAAGGGGGAAACGATGAAAAGAGAGCCCATTTTCCAGCTTCTTGCCGTTCCTATCGTGTGATCTAACGTTGCAACCGACAACACGGTACGTGCGAACCATAGCTAACACTTCTATGTGCTTTGTTTGGCCTACTGTCATGGTGGGAGGGGGCGTGGCCCCCCGTGACATCACGCTCCAAAGCCCTATTTGTGCCACAGCCAATCACAGACTTGGATGCAGAAAAATCTGATTGGCTGCTTTGGTCTCCAATCAGCTCAAAATGACAAAATGCAATATCCTAGAATCCATTTCGTCCAAAACTCAAACGAGGCAGTGGCGGAGGAACACAGAGTGGTGGAGTTTGAAATATTACTCTTTCTGGGTCACAAACAACCAATCATCAATCGCTTGGTCATAAGAAAATCAAACCTGTTTGAAATCCTGTCGGCCATGTGAGAGTGTCACCGCAGCCTCTCACACTGCGCAAACACTGAAATGAATGTGAAAAGACGGAGTAGCAGTACAGCGTGTGATCTGGACACAAGCAATGGAGGCACAACTTGTAGAACTTTAGCAAGCTACTCCGAGTCTTTTCGATGTGGCCTTTCAAAATTATCACGACCACAACAACCGTGAAAATAGTTGGATTTACATTGCTGCTCAATCACAGCTGCCTGATCATGTTTTTTATTAGCAATATAGCAAAGTTGATGGTGGTGGTGTGCGTGTCTGTGTGAGTGAAAGACGGAGAGAGAGAGAAAGGGAGAGCGAGCGACAGATTTTCCATTATAACCTTGATTTTAAGGACACAAAGGCTGTGTCCCAACACGCCGGCTGCATCCTTTGAAGGACCCGGCCTTTGCGGTCTACGTGGACTGGGTCCTTCAAAGATCAAGAAGACCGGAAGTCCGAGGCTGTGAAATGGGATGGTCTAGCCTTCAGATTTGTGTCACCGCTGTCTTGGTGGAGTTTAATAAACTCAGCCATCTGCTCCTTGCTATCTAAAATATAACAGGACACTGGCGTAGATTCTCGAATGTCTCACACTTCTGTTTAATCAGTTTTCTGTTTGACGTTTATTCAGCTGTGTGAAAATCCCGCAGGAACCCACCCGATGGGTTAATAAAGTTTTATTTAATCTAATAATCTAATAACTTTGATCTCAGCCAAACCGATTTACTCTGGAACAAATAAAATACCGAAAAAAGGCAAACAATTACATTTTTAAGTTATCCGAGTGACTTATATATCATGTTTAACCTGAGTACCGAAAGAGGGTCTGAAAACGATGAAACCGGGAGTCCGCTGCTCGCGCCGGCTGGAGTGACCATTGAACCCCCCGTCTTGCTATCAAGCGGGTGGGTAACAGACATCTCCGAAAATGTCGGCACACTTTTGCAAATATGCGATGTCTTGATAAACCAAGCAGATATTTGTAATTTACACAGCTACTTTCTTGCCTTAAAATATGTTAAAAGTTTATTTTGTGACCCAGAAAGATTAATAAGACTAATTTTAAAACTTAGTAGCGGCCGCCATTGTTGGCAGCTGAAATTTGGCTGGGCCGCGCTATGAATTGTGGGATATGGTGGGCCACGAATGACACACCCAACCCATCCTTCAAATTCGGGGTAATGAAGAACGCATTTGTTGGCCGCATTTGAAAGAGTCGACGAATTGGGACAGCCTTCGTCACCTGGCTGTGACATAATCGGCCTTCAAATGCAGCCCCCGGAGGATGCAGCCGACATTTTGGTACACAACTAAAGTGTGAGCACTCAGGTCGCATCAGAGCATCGGGCCGTATAGTGGGAGACCCTGCATCGTGACCTACGAACTTCTAACCCTTGCAAGTCAATCGTGCAGTTTCAGCAGAAGCCGCAACTGAAAAAATCGCACAGTGTATGCCCAGCACCGGTAATAAATAGTAAATAATAAGAATTGTAGATGCAACTTTTTGCATTGTTGTATTTGTTGCATTTGCAACATTTTGTGATTTTCTATTTTTATCTGCAGTTAGCAGCAAAAACATTTTACAACAGTCGTATTGTTCCATAAATATTAATTTCTGATCCTACAACAGGACACACTCACTGTAATTGCTGACCTCAAATTCAATTTGTACATAGACTAGGTTTGAATCTAGTTTTTGTATTTAATCTTAATCAGCACTTAATCTGTGTTGCATTTACTGTTTTTAATGTTCTTTATAGATGAACAATCATCATTTTATCATCACCTGACTAATTATAGTGCTTGCCAATGTCAGTGAAAATGAATTCAGACACATTCTGGATGTCGACATGTCTTCCTAGTACACAGCTCAGGTCACCAGTGACCCACTGAGGTGGAATTTTTGCCTCATACACTTCTTCAAGGTTCAAGGTTCTTTATTTGTCACATGCATAGTTATACGTGTGTTATATAAGTATAACACACAGTGAAATGTAGCCTGACACACTCCTCGACATGTGCAAAAAAATTGTGTGTGTGTGTGTGTGTGTGTGTGTGTGGGGGGGGGGGGGGGGGGGTAGAGGAAAAACATATATATATATATATATATATATATATATATATATATATATATATATATATATATATATATATATATATGTAGTATATACATTGGGTGAATGTGAATATGAATAGACATCTGACTATTTTACAGGATAGACAGTATAAGCATATTTAAAATTAAAGGAATTGAAATGTACATTGTGCCTTGGTTTAGTGTCTGGAAGAGAGTCCTGTCTCAGTCAATTATAGATGATGTGACAGGGCGGGTGTGTGTGTTTAGGGCACGGATGGCTTGGGGATAGAAGCTCCTCTTGAGTCTCTCTGTCCTTGCCCGGAAGATGCGGAACCTTCTACCAGATTGCAGAAGTTGGAACAGTTTGTTGCCAGGATGGGACGGGTCCTTCAGTATCTGCGCTGCTCTAGTCCGGCATCTCCTGGTGTAGGTGTCCTGAAGCGGGGGGAGAGCAATCCTGCAGCAGCGTTCTGCTGTACGGATCACTCTCTGGAGAGCTTTTTGGTCCTTCACACAGCTGTTCCCAAACCACGATGTCATGTTCTGTGTGAGGATGCTCTCCACAGCGCCTGTATAGAAAATCCTGAGGATCTTTGGAGAGACCCTGAACTTCCTCAGTTGTCGTAGGTGATACAGGCGCTGCCTAGCCTTTTTGGTCTGGACCTGAATGTGGGCAGCCCATGTCAGGTCTGAGGAGATGTGGACACCAAGATACTTGAAGGACTGCACCCTCCCCACTGGAGCTCCATTGATGATAATGGGCTTGTAGTCTCTGTGCTGACCCCTTCTGAAGTCCACCACCAGCTCCTTGGTCTTGCTGACGTTCAGCTGGAGGTGGTTGTCCTGGCACCACGATGCCAGATTCTTCACTTCATCCATGTAGGCCGCTTCATCGTTGTTGGAGATGGCACCCAACACCACTGTGTCGTCAGCAAACTTCACAATGGTGTTGGAGCCATGGGTGGCCACACAGTCTGAAGTGTAGAGGGAGTAGAGCAGTGGCGAGAGGACACATCCCTGAGGTGCTACTGTGTTGATGGTGATGCTGTTGGAGAAGCACCTGCCCACCCTCACCACCTGAGTTCTGCCAGTGAGGAAGTCCAACACCCATGCACACAGACAGCTGTTAAGTCCCAGATCCCTCAGCTTTGTGAACAGTCTGCAGGGCACTATTGTGTTAAACGCTGAACTGTAATCAACAAACAGCATTCGCACATAGTTACCCTGTTTCTTGTCCACATGGCTGAGAGTGGTGTGTAGGACGTGGGCGATGGCATCCTCTGTGGATCTGTAGGCGAACGGTGTGTCTCCTGCCACTCTCTGACACTGTGCAAACGAGCTGGCCCCAGTGTTTTCTGGCATTTTCAACTCCTCACTGCAGGCATGTCATGTGCCTGCCTGCTTCAAGTCCTCTACCATAATCCCTGTCCCCAAGAAACCTAGGATCACTGGACTAAATGACTACAGACCCGTGGCTCTGACATCTGTGGTCATGAAGTCTTTTGAGCGCCTGGTTCTCTCCTATCTCAAGACCCTCACGGCCCCCCTCCTGGACCCCCTGCAGTTTGCATACAGAGCCAACAGGTCTGTAGATGACGCCATCAACATGGCCCTACACTTCATCCTGCAGCATCTGGACTCCCCAGGAACCTACGCCAGGATCCTGTTTGTGGACTTCAGCTCTGCCTTCAACACCATCCTTCCAGACCATCTCCGAGGCAAGCTTTCCCAGATGAATGTGCCTGATCCCATCTGCCGGTGGATCACTGACTTCCTGACGGACAGGAAACAGCATGTGAGGCTGGGAAAGAATGTCTCGGACTCCCGGACCATCAGCACCGGCTCCCCTCAGGGCTGTGTTCTTTCTCCTCTGCTCTTCTCCCTGTATACTAACTGCTGCACCTCCACCCACCAGTCTGTCAAGCTAATCAAGTTTGCAGATGACACCACCGTTATTGGACTCATCTCGGACGGGGATGAGTCTGCCTACAGGAGGGAGGTTGAACGTCTGGTGTCCTGGTGCAGCCACAACAACCTGGTGCTGAATGCCCAGAAGACAGTGGAGATTATTGTGGACTTCAGGAAGCACACAGCTCCACTCCCCCCCATCATCCTGACTGACACCCCCATCACCTCTGTGGACTCATTCCGCTTCCTGGGTACCACCATCACCCAGGACCTGAAGTGGGAGCCCACCATCACCTCCATCATTAAGAAAGCCCAGCAGAGGATGTACTTCCTGAGGAAGCTGAAGAAATTCAACCTGCCAACACGGACGATGATGCAATTCTACACTGCAATCATCGAGTCCATCCTCACCTCCTCCATCACCGTGTGGTACGCTGGAGCCACTATCAGGGACAAACAGAGACTGCAGCGTGTTGTGCGCTCTGCTGAGAAGGTGATTGGCTGCAGACTCCCATCTCTGCAGGACCTGTACACCTCCAGGACACTGGGGCGTGCAGCTCGGATCTCAGCTGACCCTTCTCACCCTGGACACAGTCTGTTTGACCTGCTCCCCTCAGGCAGGAGGCTCCGGTCCATTCGCACCAGAACCTCTCGCCATAAGAACAGTTTCTTCCCCTCTGCTGTTGAACACATGAACAATAACCGTATGACTGTTCCCACCACTAACACATGACCCTACGCTGTGTTCACTGCATCATTCCATGTTTGGCACTGATCACCACCTGCACTCATGTATATATCTATCTACTTAGCACTTTTAATTCTTATTCTTATTTTTATTTATTTATTTTTTCATGTCTATTTAAGCGTAATTTATGACAGTATGTTTGCACTGAAGCACCGCAGCAATTTCCTAATGTTGTAAACCCGCTCAACATTTGGCAATAAAACCCTTTCTGATTTTTTTGTAATGTGATGCTGTTGTCCCTGGCTCTCTTTCTCTGTCTCTCCCTCCTGCTCTGTTCCTGTGCTACTGCGAGTGTAACTACCGCCCCTCCCCCCTCTTCCCAGCGCAAGCACAAGGCTCGCATGTGGAGTGAAGCGGAAAAAAAGTGCGAGAGAGAGGGTGAGAGAAAGAAGAAAATCCCCCACGGCTCGCGATAAGGAGCCGGCTCACGTCGTTCACGTAAAAGATCCGGCTCTAAGAGCCGTTTCGCTCGCTCGTGACACATCACTACTGTCATAGCCTGTCAACGACGTTGATTAGCTGCGTATATACAAATGTGAATCGCATCATTGGCTGGACTATGGGATAAGGTGGCATCGTTTTAATCCCATACGGGAGCAGCCAGTCACTCACTGACTAACACTGTAAAACAGAACTGTTAAAGTATTCATTTTAATTTCAATTCAGGTTAGATTTTTTCTTGTGCGCAATGCAGATTTTTTGTGCGCAGAGACCATGCCAGCAGTGCGCAATTGCACACGTGCGCAGCTTAGAGGGAACATTGGTCGTGAGGTCTCAGAATTTGCTCTTTGAGCAAAAGAAGAATGACAAGACCACGGAACTGAAGGTTAATAACATCATGGAGAAACTCGCAGCTCTCCAACGGAAGATTGAGAGACCAGTGTCGGAGTGTTAAAAACAGCTTGAAATTCTCATGAGTTGTTTGCAAAAGAAAAATCACCATCACGGACAAGGTAAGCGACTCATGTTGTAACTGACGTCAGACGCCGGAGATTTTGGCGGAAAATAAAAGCAAATGGTAGTTTAGATTTGAACAAATTCCTTTAAACTTCAGTATTACCAAATATACTTATCAATTGTCTTATAACTAACAATATTTGTCTAAATAATCTCCAATACCCTGGAGAAACACGGGGAGAGTTTAGAGGCTCTCCAAGATTATATTGATCAGTGCTTTCAGGATCTCGTGATGAAGAAGGCCCAGAGTGCAGCTTCCCCGGCCAAATCTGAGACGCCGTTGTCGAAAAGACTTCGCCCGGCAGACTCCCCCGGCACAACATCGCCAGCCGGCAAAGCTATTGCCGACATACTGGAGTCAATCGACCAACGATTGTCCAGTTTCGACGCAAGGCTGTCCTTGGTGGAGATTCTTCACCAGGAATTTAAATGCTTGCGAGAATCCCTGGAGTTCAGCCAGCAGCAGGTGGAAACGCTCGCTGCTGAAAATGCCACGCTAAGGGAGTTGGTGAAATGTCTCACAGAAAATGTTTCGATTATTTTAAAGAAACCGAATATAAATACATATAGTAATAAAAAATGTCCCATAGTACAAATGTTTTACACAAAATGATATTAATGTGGCCATTCCCTCACAGGGGTACCACAATAACATCATCCAGGCAGGAAACAGCATATGCAATTTGGGGAAGAAGCTACCGCTTCATGAGGTGCTGAAAAATGGCCGAGGCTTCAAATAAGACAAACGGAAGTGTGACGAATTGGTACGAACCATACAGAGTGGAGAAGGCCATTTTTGTCTTTGGACTCTGCAGACAAGGGAATCTGCCAGTAAGCGTTGGTTAAATCCAGCATCATAAAAAAAACAAGCAGTGCTTAACCAGTCCAGGTCAACCCAGGCATTGGACATGATAGGTTTGTAGCTTGAACCCATCCGCTGGAACGTTGAAGACAATATAATTACACAGCAAAGCAAGACACGAGTAGGCAAAGTTCTTCATGTTACTCATGCATGAGGGAGTCCTGCCTGGAGCCAAGTGTCGTTCCACCACTTGACCTCTGTCAGACTCTCAGCCAGGTCCCCCATAGCACTCCTTTTATTGTGGTTACATGAATATGCATAGGGTCATTAACATATAACATCTTACATAGGTATACATGTGAACAAAGAATACTGTGTGTGTGTGTGTGTGTGTGTGTGTGTGTGTGTGTGTGTGTGTGTGTGATTTGTGTGTGATTTGTGTGATTTGTGTGAGGTCAAGATGTGACCCTGTGAAGACTCCCCAAAGGCTGGTGCCAGGAGTCTAGGGCTCCATCTGAACAAAAGGCTCTTATACTTAAAGAAATATACGTGTGTTTGCTAAACCATATATCAGCAAGAGAAGATACGACCTCTCCTAGGAGGTGTGTGATCTTATGCTACAGAGAGTTGTTACAGACCTCCTAGGATGAGACATTCTTTCAATCTACAAATGATTATATACTTCTAAGCATATATGGTTAAATATTTCTAAGCATAAATGGCAATGAACAATACAAAACCTAACAGGACAAGCATCAAACCATGAGACCTTGTTCACTTTCTGATAATCATCACCAATGTTCCCTCTAAACTGCGCGTGTGCTCAATTGCACACTGCTGGCATGGTCTCTGTGCAGAAAAAAATCTGTGTTGCACACAAAATAAAATTCTAACCTGAATTGAAATTAAAGTAAATACGTTAACAATTCTATTTTGCAGTCTTAGTCAGTAAGTGACTGGCTGCTCCAGTATGGGATTAGAACAATGTTTGGTTTTCTTCCAGAATACTGCGGGAAGAAACAGTAAAAAACAGCGTTTTATAAGGAAAACTCTCTAAAGCACTCACTGCCTGTGAGCAAAGACAAAACCAAAACACCCCCACCCTTTCCCATTGGTCAAAAAATGCACCATGTCGACCAATCAAAACATGGCATTTAGTTGTTAAGAAACGGGAGGAAGTTTTAGGAGTGACGGTGTTCTGGGAATCCATCCTACCTCAAAAAACATCCTTCCCAATGTTTCTGCACAGATGCGGTGCATGTGCACAACACCAAAGCAGAATCCACTTTTTCTCTCACCCATCCGGAATACTTCTCAAAGTTATGCTTATGGTTAGGGGTAGGGTTAGGTTAGATTGCATCAGATTTGATGCAAAACACCTGATTGTTCTGTAAATAGTTTAAATGTTTGTTTAAAAAATGCCTTAGCAGCATTTTTAGGTAAACAGCTGCAAAAATCTTTGTTGTTTGCAATACTCAGTAACTTTTTTGAAGAAGTAACTATATAATTAATTGCCCAGCATTGGTCTTTATATATTGTATTTTGCAGAGAGAGAGTTACAAAGTTTCAAAGTGGTGCTCCATGAGAGTCCTGTAGACGAGCAGGGGAGGAGAACGCAGCTGCAAACCACTGTTGCAGTGCAGGAACATCTGCTTTATTGGAATGTGTGAGATGTTAACCACAATGACTCTTAAAAACACTGTCTGAAAACTTCATGCCAACAGCACGTTTTTAAGGAAAATCAAACATATTTTCCTTGAAGGTCATTTTAGAGTTTTTAATGAGCTGTAGGATCCTTTTTCAGTGTGAGTGGAGAACAGCCAAGTCGCCTCCTGTGATAAACCTCCACATGTACCACTGAAAACAGTTAAATTAGTTTGAATCGGAAATAATGGCTCAAACTACTTGTTCTGAGACCATTTCTTTATTTTTCCCACCAAACTGTTTAATAAGATAAACTCTACACAGACTTCATCAAATATAACTAATGCTTTAACAGTATCAGGATTTCATAATACAAACTTCAAATCAACAAGAAAACAGCTGCAAACACGTGGATCAAAATTCATTAAAAAAACAACATGTGGACTTCAAGGACTAAATACACTAAAGTGAAAGGAGGAGCAAAAAATTAGAGGTTTAACAGAATTTGAATTAAGTAAAAGTAGTCACCTGTGATCTTTAAAATGGTGCTGATGTGTGCTGCTGTTTTTAACTTTCAACATTTCTTTGCTGCCACTGTGAATAAGATTGTGGTCTTTGCCTAATTGAATAAAGGTTACACTGACTTACTGCTCCATCCTCTGGTACAAACTGGTATTACATGGAAGTACAGCCCAAAACCAGTTTAGCTTGAGTTTCTTTTTTCAGGACATAAAGTCACAGCAGGTGTTGTTTCAAAGCTGGTGGACAGATTTAGTTCATTTTGGTAGTTTTAAGAGCAACAGCTGTGTAATTATTTGCAGTTTGGGGAGAAAATGATTTAAGAGAAGATTTTACAACAGCAAAAGATAAATATGAATGAAGAATTGAAATTTAACTGAGGTAACACATTAAATTAATACATTAAAAAAAGAAGTTAATTTTGGAAAAACTAAGAAAGCTAAATTAAAAGAAATTGATATATAAAACCATATCTGCAATTTTGATACATTATCTGTTTGGTGAAAAAGAAATTCCTATAACTTTAATAATACAGTAACAAGTACAACTACTAAAGACTACTGTGTCCTAAGGGAACAAAGATTAAAATGTAACAGGGATAACATTTTAGAGAATTCAAATCCCTCAAAGGAAAAAACATAAACTTGATATGCATATCTATACATGCAGCTTCCTAAATGTAACATTCAGAATTATTCACTGCAGGTCCAGAAATCAGAGCTACCTCATCAGATCCAAGTGTGACATCAGCTGACACTCTTTACAGGAGATTCCATCTGAACTCTGTGGAGCCTGATCTCAAGGTTTTTAAGTCTGAGCCTGAAACCAGAAGAGGATCTTTCTCTCTCTTCAGATTCATTGTGATCCAGTGATTTCAGTCCTGCATGATCAGGCTGATGTTTGATAATGAAGTGAATGTTTTTGCACATTGGTAACAGTGAAACAGTTTATTTACAGTGTGGGATTGTTTGTGTTCGGAGTATGAACTGAGATTCCTGAAGCTCTTGTCACACTGGTCACAGCTGAAGTTCACTTCCATGTGTGTACGTTCATGTTTGTTACGATGACCTGATTGTGAGAAGCTTTTGTCACTGTGTCTGCACTTGTATGGTGTCTCTCCTGTGTGGATTCCCTTATGCTTTTTCATTGAGCTCATGTTCAGTGGTGAAGGATGACCCACACTGGTCACAGATGTGCTTTTTGACCACACTGTGGAAGAGGTCATGTATTTTTATAGTATTTGGTGTGTGGAAGCCTCTCCCACATTCTTTGCAGTAGTTCATTTTGCCTCCAGTGTGTCTACGTTGATGTGCTTTTAGGTCCCGTTTGTGATTGGAGGTTTTTCCACAAAGGTCAAAGAGAAACTCTTTCCCACCACCACAGTGACGACAGGGTTGAGAAATGGATCCATGTGCTTTGCTCCACTTCTAAACAAAGACATTGTAAGTCGGGGAATTGCTTCAACGTTTTTATCCTGAATGTCGCCTGAAATAAAGAGCATCCTTGCCAACGTCCAATTACATTTTACTCTTTACATTATAACACTCAGCTTACTGAGCGAAAATGATTCTTCATTTTGCCAAACTGTTCATTCAGCATAATTCCATAAGTTTATTCATGACACTTGTTCCAAAGACTCAGGTTACAACTACAAGATAAAAAAAAATCAATACATCCTCACAGTAACTGCACTTGTAGAGTTACTTTCTGGTGTGGATCTGTTGGTGTTTTTTCAAGGGATGTGGAGATTTAAAAGTCTTCTCACACAGGTCACATTTGTAAGGTCTCTCCTCAGTGTGGCTAAACATGTGTTGTTGTAACTGTGCATCTGTTATAAATGGTTTCCCACACTGATCACAGCGGTAAAGATCATTTCCAGTGTGACTCCGTAGGTGACTATTTCGGTACTGTTTGTCTCTGAACCTTTTTCCACAAAAGTCGCAGCTGTACGCCTTAATTCCAGAGTGGGTAACTAGATGCCTCTGTAAACCGTCATTTCGAGCAAAAGCTTTACCACACAAATCACAGCTGTGTGCTTTAACTCCACTGTGCATGATATGGTGTAATTTTAAGCCTTTGCGTTGGGTAAAAGACTTTCCACACAAGTTGCAGCTGTAAGGTTTAACTCCACTGTGGATGAGTTGGTGTGTTTTAAAGTTTTGAGCGTGGGTAAAAGACTTTCCACACAAGTGACAGTTGTACGCTTTAAATCCACTGTGAACGAGTCTGTGTGTTTTTAATTCTCTAGCCTGGGTAAAAGACTTTCCACACAAGTCACAGCTGTGTGCTTTAACTCCACTGTGGATGAGTTGGTGTGTTTTTAAGCTTCCAGCCAGGGTATATGACTTTCCACACAAGTCACAGCTATATGATTTAACTCCACTGTGGATGAGTTGGTGTCTTTTTAAGCTTCCAGACTGGGTAAAAGACTTTCTACACAAGTCACAGCTGTATGGTTTAAATCCACTGTGGATGAGTTGGTGTGTTTTTAAGGATCCAGCCTCGGTAAAAGACTTTCCACACAAGTCACAGCTATACGGTTTAACTCCACTGTGGATGAGCTGGTGTGTTTTTAAGCTTCCAGCCAGGGTAAAAGACTTTCCACACAAGTCACAGCTATATGATTTAACTCCACTGTGGATGAGTTGGTGTCTTTTTAAGCTTCCAGACTGGGTAAAAGACTTTCCACACAAGTCACAGCTGTAAGGTTTAAATCCACTGTGGATGAGTTGGTGTGTTTTTAAGGATCCAGCCTCGGTAAAAGACTTTCCACACAAGTCACAGCTATACGGTTTAACTCCACTGTGGATGAGTTGATGTGTTTTTAAGCTTCCAGCCAGGGTAAAAGACTTTCCACACAAGTCACAGCTGTAAGGTTTAACTCCACTGTGGATGAGTTGGTGTCTTTTTAAGCCTCCAGCCCGGGTAAAAGACTTTCCACACAAGTCACAGTTGTAAGGTTTAACTCCACTGTGGATGAGTTGGTGAGTTTTTAAGTCTCCAGCCCGGGTAAAATCCTTCCCACACTCATCACAGCTGTAGGTTTTCTCTCCCTTTCTTCTGTGAGGTTTGTCGGCCTCCTGAGAGCGCTGACTTCTCGCTCCATGTTCGTCCTGCAGTGACAGAGATACAAACAGAGGCAGTGAGTGAAATGCAGTCGTGGAACAAACTGAAACTCCCTCCATTGGTGGAATCAAACATGTCAACAAACACATTGTAGGTGTGTTACCACCACCTTCTGGTGACAGTATCACATTACAATGATGTGCTACAATGAGAGTTGTAATGAAAATGACATTATTGAAGAAATATCAATCAGCAGAGAAACTCTTTTACGCATAAGAAATTGCAAGTTCAACTGATGATCTTGTTGTTTCAATGTGTGCTTATAAAATATAATCTTTGCATTTTCTTCTAACTTCAGTGGTTTTTGGTTGTGAATGTAGAGTCTGTATATATGGAGGAGCACAGGATGGAAAAGATAAAGCTGCTGTTAACATGTTTTTAAAAACCAACCAGCTGAACACACAGTTTCAATAACCGTGTAACTGTGATACTTTTCTCACCTTTTGTGTTGAAGTCATTGTTTCCTCTGTAGTGGCTGAGCTGAGTCCAAAATTGTTCCTCTGCCGCTCCACCAGAATCCTGTTACTCAGCTGGGACACACACACAAAAATATACAAACACCGTAAGTAGTCCAGACAGACCAAGGAACTAACTTTCTGTCTAAACTTTTCAAGCAGGTCATGCAGACTCTGGGGATTAAGCATGTTGTGTCAAGTGCATACCATCCTGAGTCTCAAGGAGCATTAGAGCGCTGGCATCAGACACTCAAGGCAACGTTGCAGAAATACTGCTTGGATACTGGAAAAGAGTGGGATGAGGGAGTACCCCTGATGGTGTTTGCCATGCGCGAAGCTAAGCAAGAGTCCCTTGGATTTAGCCCAAATGAACTAGTGTTTGGTCATTCTGTTCGGGGACCTTTGAAGTTGTTGAAAGAACAGTTCTTGTCAACAGACCATGTTGTGAAAACTAATGTTCTGGATTATGTTTCACAGTTCAGAGAGTGCCTCCATAAGGCCAGGTTGGCAGCTGCAGAAGCCCTCTCCTCTGCTCAGGGGAAGATGAAGAGTTGGTATGATAAGATCTTTCAATCCTCGATCTTTCAATCCAGGTGACAAGGTTTTGGTTCTTCTACCAACTGCTAGCTCTGCATTGTCTGCCTGCTTCTGTGGACCATACCAGGTGGATAAGAAAGTAAATGACACTGACTATGTGATTAAAACACCAGATAGGAAGCGTAAAACACGCTTGTGCCATCTCAATATGCTTAAATCCTTTCATTCTAGAGCTGACTCTTTCTGTGGCACCGCAGATAAGCCTGTGGCATCTCCGTCAGAGCAAATCTCATCTCCAGAAACTCTCTTGTTGAACTCCTCCTCAGGATTGAGGTCGAGTTTAGATGAAGATGGGCTCAAACTTTGTGATGCCAGCTACCAGAATGCCAGAATGCTTAATTCTGAGGTACTGTCCCAGTTGTCTATATATCTGTCCCACTTGACCCGTGAGCAACAGTTAATAATAATAATAATAATGGATTGGATTTATATAGCGCTTTTCAAGGCACCCAAAGCGCTTTACACTACCACTATTCATTCACTCTCCCATTCACACACTGGTGGATGCAAGCTACACTTGTAGCCACAGCTGCCCTGGGGCAGACTGACAGAAGCGAGGCTGCCATATCGCGCCATCGGCCCCTCTGGCCAACACCAGTAGGCGGTAGGGTAAAGTGTCTTGCACACAACGACACAACGACTAGGACAGAGAGCCCGGGGATCGAACCGGCGACCTTCCGGTTACAGATGCGATTCCCAACCCCCTGAGCCACGGTCGCCCAGTTGGACATTGAAAGGCTCGTCAACATTCATTTAACACTCTTTGGGGACACGCCTTCCCGTACTACTGTAATAGAGCACGACATTGATGTTGGGAATGCAGTGCCTATTAAGCAGCATGCTTACCGTGTGAATATGGCAAAAAGGGAAATGATGAACACAGAAGTAGACTACCTTCTGAAGCATGGATTGGCTATCCCAAGCTATAGTCCATGGAGTTCTCCGTGCCTGGTTACGCCAAAATCAGATGGAACACCTCGCTTTTGCACAGATTTCCGCAAGGTAAATGCAGTAACAGTACCTGATTCCTTCCCACTGCCCCGTATTGAGGACTGTATTGACAGCGTCGGATCTGCTGCTTATGTGAGTAAGCTTGACCATCTTAAAGGTTATTGGCAAGTACCTCTGACAGAAAGAGCATCAGAAATCTCAGCTTTCGTAACACCTGATCACTTTTTACAATATACAGTCATGGCATTTGGAATGAGAAATGCTCCTGCTACCTTTCAGAGGTTAATGTCAACTGTATTATCTGGTGTGGCGAACTGTAATGTTTATCTTGATGATGTGGTCATCTATTCTTCCAACTGGTCAGAGCATGTCGACACTTTAACCACCATGTTCAAGCGTTTAGCTGATGCTTCCTTGACCCTCAACTTGGCTAAATGCGAGTTTGGTAAGGCTACAGTGACCTACCTTGGAAAGGAAGTTGGGCAGGGCAAGGTTCTCCCTATCAGTGCAAAGGTTAATGCCATCCTCAACTTTCCTGTGCCAACAACACGCCGTGAGCTGCGCAGATTCCTGGGGATGGTTGGTTACTACAGGTGTTTCTGTAGGAATTTTTCTCAAGTCGTAACACCACTGACTAACCCGTGCAGCCCAAAGGTACCATTCATTTGGAGTCCTGAGTGTCAACATGCTTTTGAATGTGCAAAAGGTCTTCTGTCGAGTTCACCTGTTCTTGTCGCTCCAGACTTTTTTAAACCTTTCAAGCTTGAAGTGGATGCCAGTGAGGTGGGGGCTGGAGCTGTTCTTCTTCAGGATGATGGACAAGGAGTGAGTCACCCTGTCTGCTTCTTTGGCAAGAAGTTCGATACTCATCAAAGGCGGTACTCGACAATTGAAAAGGAGACTCTGGCCATGCTTTTGGCTCTTCAGCATTTTGACGTGTATGTGGGATCTACTTCCCAACCTGTAGAGGTCTTCACTGATCCCAATCCTCTCGTGTTCCTCTCTCGTATGTATATCAATCAACGATTGATGAGGTGGGCTTTAATTTCACAAAACTACAACATTGAAATAAAGCATAAGAGAGGATGTGAAAATATTGTGGCCGATGCCCTCTCAAGAATGTGATGGTGTAAGGTTAACAAACTTATACGTTTGTTTTTCTGGGTGGGGGTGTTACATCCCCCAGGAGGATGTCTCTTCTCCCTATTAACCCTTTGTTTTGTCCAGGCTCCACCTCCTCTGTCCTGATTGGATGTTGCGCAGAGTCCGGCTAATTGGTAATCAGCAGAGCACTATTTAAGGCCTGTGGAGCTGTGCTTCTGTGGCCTCTGGCCATTTTGGTTGCCATACTTGTACAGGCTTGCATGCCTTTGTATTTTGTGTGAGCATTGTTGTTTTATGTTCAGACTGCTTGTAGGGGAGAGCTGCCTTTTGTTTTGACACCCTGTTTTCTCCTGTTTATGTGTTGTTAGGTAGGTTATGGTTATAGGTAGGGCTGGGCCATATTATACCGTTCACGGTAATACCGGTATAATGTTAGGCAACGATAGGAAAATTAAATATCGCGATAGAATGGGAGTAAAACGCGCATGCGCAGTGCCTTTGTTTTCATACGCACATGGCCGATTGTTGAGTGAAACAGATGAACCAGAATTGGTTTGTAAAAATGGTGCAACTTCCGTGATGTGGAACTGGTTTGGTGTTTGTCCGTCAGATACACAACAAAGCACATTTTTTTGCAGAACATGCAAGCGGCCGTTGTTATTGTCGTATTTGTCGGACTAAGATGCTCTTAAATCTGGGAGTAATCTGGGTCCTAAACTCCGTATACTTCAGGTCAAACAACACTGCAGCATCACTTAGAGTTAAAAACTGTCTAAATTCTTTCATCTTTAATAAAACGATCAGCATTGCTGCTTTACCAGGTGTAACTATAAAGTTTAACTTCCAGGCATCCATGAAAACAAAAGTTATTACATTTAACGGAGTTAGAAGTTAGCAGGAAGCTAGCGGAAGTTAGCTCGCTAGTTTCGCTAGTTACCTAAGCATGATATTGCATGTTCTGACTGAGAGATTTCTGAAAAAAATCAAACGTACAGCTCTGCTATCACTTCCAACATAAATGAAGACAGGAAACTAAACAGCAGTGACGTTTGTAGGGTTACTGAAGTTGGGCTAGCTGGTATATAATGATGTGCTACGTGATCGCTAGCGACACAGCTATGTTAGCATAACATAAACAGTGAAGCTGGAGGACGAACACTAACACTTTTCCACTTATAAAAGTTAACGTGAAGGTTCTTCATGGTTAGAAACAAATGCAATCGCATGGCAGGATGCTGTAAACGGACCAAACTTCAGTCAGGTGAACAACTGAGATAATCCATCCACAATACGAGGTTAGTCATTACTATACTGCAACAACATGGGAATAGAGCAGCTGCCAGAGAATTCAACATTAATGAATCAATGGTACAGAAGTGGAGGAAGCAAGAAGAATGAGTTTAATAAAGTTTGATTTATCTGACTGCTTTGTTTCGCTTAATGTGCCTTATAATCCCGTGCACCTTATGGTCCGAAAAATGCGTACTGCACACTGCAGTTTAATGTTGCAAAGCACCTCTTTTTAACTTCAGTGGATATTATACATGGTTATGCTCAGGATATGTCAGCCCATTTCTACTGGAAATGCCTTTTGGTTAAACTTTCAGCAAGGAATTTGCATTTGCACTGTTACATTTTTATAAAGCTTTAATGTACATAAAAACCAGCTTCTTGTTTAAGTGAAAATAAATGGAAGGTTGTCTTTTTGCGCTAGTAATGTTGTGGAGTTGTATTTTGTCTCGCATCAATTATATCGTCGGTTATATCGTTATCGCAAATTTTCAAATATATATCGTGATAAATATTTTTGGCCATATCGCCCTGCTCTAGTTATAGGTTGTATATCTTGTTTCTTTGGAGTTAGGTAAGGTTCTTTTATTTCAACATCAGGGATGTTTCGTTTGTTATGTTGGCCTTGGCTCTCCCTGACGTTATACCTCAGTCTGATCCCATCACCAGTATTAAACAAACCTTCTAAAATTACCATCTTGGCTCCTCCTTCTCTATCCACCTTTATGTTCGTCCCTTCAACCCCCTAGACCAGCCAGGGGACGTAACAGTGTGTGTGTGTGTGTGTGTGTGTGTGTGTGTGTGTGTGTGTGTGTGTGTGTGTGTGTGTGTGTGTATCATTAGCTCAGCATCCTCAGCAGTTGGTGTTTTTCTGCAAACAGTCTCTCACTCTTTCAACATGTTCACAATAAACTGTGAACACACTTCGCCGACTTCACGGATTTTTGATGGTAGCGATCAAGCTATTTTTACTTCCAAAATCAGACGTCTTTATTTGCGCTGGAAGAAAATAAAATACATGTGCATCTGGAGATCATCCTATGAAGTCCTATTCTAAAGGCTGATTGCCCTCCCCCACGCTTGTACCTGTGGCTTCATGTCCTGAGGGTGGGGGTTGGTTGTTCTCCTGCCCTGCAGCCGATCCTTTTGTTCATATTCAAAGACTATTTTTCTGTATGTATTCTTTCCCCCTAGCAACCGCCATATTAAGATGTTGCAAGTGTAACGATGTAAAAGAATGAATATGGTTTTGTTGTTGTTAAATTCCTGTTAAACTTGGGATTGCAACCATGGGTTTATTTTGATAGATTTGATGTTGAAACTTTTATTTTGAAAATCCACAGCGGAGGTCTGCTACTGGTAAACTGGTTTTCCCTAAGCTTATCAATTAGTAGCTGTCACTACCCGATCTGTACCGGAAACCCGATTGGTACCCCGCATGCGCAAATGTTACGTCACTTCCTCTCTTTGCCAACATTGCGACATTCAATATATGTGGAGGTCGCCTTGTCAAACTGAGACCCAGGATCTCTTGTTTTC
The DNA here is from genome assembly GCF_057382095.1 of Aulonocara sp. 'chitande type north' Nkhata Bay. Taxonomy (NCBI): domain Eukaryota; kingdom Metazoa; phylum Chordata; class Actinopteri; order Cichliformes; family Cichlidae; genus Aulonocara; species Aulonocara sp. 'chitande type north' Nkhata Bay. Next base: position 13,089,831 of record NC_141346.1, read on the forward strand.
CTCATGAGCTTCGCTCAATTTGTCGATCCTGCCCGCGACTCTTGGTGCCGTTGCGTGCTTTGGACCCGGTGGACTCCTGCTTGGTTCCTGTTGTGGGATCTCTCAAGAAGGGTTCTGCAAAACCCTCTCCTCTCCGACATCTGCGTTGGCGTGGAGTGGACCAAACAAACCTCCGACCTGTGGATCTGGTTGTTGCTGCCTCGGAAGCTCCCGAGCCAATTCCTCTCAGGTTGGGATTAATTAACGCCAGATCGGTGGCAAATAAGACATTCATTTTGAAGGAATTTTTCGCTTCCCATGCACTGGATTTTCTTTGCTTGACTGAAACTTGGATTCCACCCGGTGAGTTAAGTGCCTTTTCTGAATTACTGCCGGCTGGCTGTGCCTTTTTTAGTGTTCCGAGAGTTTCTGGTCGCGGTGGAGGGTTAGCTGTTGTTTTTAAGGCACATCTTGACTTTAAGCACCTATCCCCATCAACACGCCACACCAGTTTTGAACTCTGTTTGTGTGAACTGGGCCACTCGTCTTCACTGTTGTGTGCAATTGTTTATCGGCCCCCAAAATATAACAAGGAGTTTTTATCCGAGTTCTCAGAGTTTCTTGCTGACTGTGCATCACGGTATGACCAGATCCTTTTACTTGGTGATTTTAATATACACGTCTGCTGCCCGGGGAAGCCCCTGGCTAAGGACTTTCTGGACTTAGTGAACTCTTTTAACTTTGTTCAGTCTGTTGAAGGTGCCACTCAAGAACGCGGTCACACACTGGACTTGGTTTTATCACATGGTTTATCTGTCCAAAACATACTTGCCGAGGATGCGGTGTTCTCTGACCATATGCCTATTTTATGTGATATTGTTCTTTTTAATCCTGTTCTTAAGCGTGCTGTACCTGCTCGATGTTATCGTGCTTTTGGCTCAGATACTGCCGAGCGGTTTTCCATATTGTTTGACCAATTTATTTCTTATCCTCCTGAGTTGTCCACCTCAGATGGATTAGTTTCTTGTTTGGATTCTGCTTGTAAATCTGTCCTCAACGCTGTCGCTCCTTTTATATTCAGACAATGCAAGCCAAAGGCTAGTCCTTGGCTAACTGATTTTACCAGAGCCGCTAGAAAAGAATGTAGAAGATGTGAAAGACGGTGGAAAAAAGATAGGCTGTGTGTCTCTATGGAAGCTCTTAAGACTAGCTGGAAAGTCTATCAGAGAGCAGTAAAGGCTGCCAAGCACTCCTATTTTTCTGAACTTATTGCTGCCAGCTCGCATAACCCTCGTGTTATATATAACACTATAAATTCTGTACTTAATCCGGAAGGCTATATTCTTTTGCACTCTTCTGCAGTTATGTGCAATAAGTTTCTTAATTATTTTGTGGATAAGGTTGCTAGTTTGAGACCTCTGACTCTACCTATTGCTGACCCAGCCATGCATGGTTCTTGCTCAAGTTTGTTCTCTGCTTTTCTACCAATTGTTTTATCTGATTTAGAGAAACTTGTGTTGAATGCTAAACCGTGTGGCTCTCCAAATGACGTTGTTCCTCCCTGTTTTCTTAAAAAGGTATTTCCTATCATCGGACCACATATTCTGAACATTATTAATACTAGTCTTTTGTCTGGTCAAGTACCTAGGGAATTTAAGCATGCAGTCATACATCCTTTACTTAAGAAACCGGGCTTAGACAGTTCAGTCATATCAAATTTTAGACCCATCTCTAAGCTTCCCTTTCTTAGTAAGATTCTGGAAAGGATTGTTTATACTCAGTTGATGGACTACTTGAATGACTCTAAATTGTCAGAAATCTTTCAGTCCGGCTTTAAGCCATTCCACAGCATGGAGACAGCCCTCGTAAAAGTTATGAATGACATCCTGATAGCGACAGACCGTGGTAAATATGCAGTGCTGGTCTTGTTGGACATGACCGCTGCATTTGACACTGTGGATCACAATTTGCTGATCTCCCGCCTACAGCACTGTGTGGGAATTTCTGGTTCGGCACTTTTGTGGTTAAAGTCCTATCTTTTAAATAGGACCTTTTGTGTTAAGTTGGGGTCGGCTTCATCCTCTGTGGCCCCTCTGCTTTGGGGTGGGCCACAGGGATCTATTCTTGGGCCGTTACTGTTTTCATTGTACCTCTTGCCTCTTGGTGCGATTTTCCGAAAGCATAAAGTGCCAATCCATCTATACGCAGATGACTGCCAGCTCTACTTACCTTTTAGTCATTCTGATAGTCTCCCAACTGGACCTCTGCTTGACTGCCTTACTGATGTCAAAGCATGGATGGCAAAAAACTTTTTAAATTTTAATGATCGGAAGACTGAAGCAATTTTATTTGGCCCAAATCGTTCTTCTCATACTCTGGATGTTGATCTTGCAGCTTTGACTTCCCAACTAAAGAGTTCGATCACAAATCTCGGAGTTAAAATTGATTCTGCACTCACCTTTGATGACCATGTAAACGGGGTGGTAAAATCAGCATTTTATCACCTCAGACGTTTATCAAAGGTTAAGCCCTTTCTTTCCAAGCGTGACTTGGAAAGTGTTATTCATGCCTTTATTACCTCACGTTTAGATTATTGTAATTCTCTTTTAACAGGGGTTGGGCAGGGCACTTTGTCACGCTTGCAATTAGTGCAAAATGCTGCGGCACGATTTTTAACTGGCAGAAGAAAATTTGATCACATCTCTCCGATTTTGGCCTCTTTACACTGGCTTCCTATTGAATTCAGGATCCGTTTTAAAGTCCTTTTATTGGCTTTTAAATCTCTAAATGGTCTGGTACCTGTTTATTTGTCTGACTTGTTGAAGCCCCACATCCCCACTCGTTCCCTTCGGTCACCTGAGCAGTTGCTGCTTTCGGTCCCAAAGTCACGGCTGAAACTTAGAGGAGACCGAGCGTTCTCTGTTGCCACGCCGATGCTTTGGAATAACCTTCCTCTCCATATTAGACAGGATGCATCAGTGCCAGTTTTTAAGTCTTTATTAAAAACCTATTTTTATTCCCTGGCTTTTAACTCTGTGGGTAACTGACATTTTTATTGTTTTTTTTAACTTTATTGCTATGTCTGGTTTTATTACTATGTGCATATTAGTATTGTACAGCACTTTGGTCTACCAGGTGTGTTTTTAAAGTGCTATATGAATAAATAAATAAATAAATAAATAAATAAATAAATAAATGATGATGATGATGATGATGATGATGATGATGATGATGATATTTGAATGATACGGTTAGCGCCCAGTTAGCTCCTAGCATTTCTCAACAGCTGTGCCTACTTTTCACTACCGGAACATTTAAACAATGGATAATCCGTATACAATAATAATAATAATAATAATAATAATAATAATAATAACTTTATTTATAAAGCGCTTTCAAACAAAGTGCTGTACAACTATTTAAAACTAAAAAGATAAGTAAAATAAAAGTGATACATAGCAATACAGGTAAAAGACACAATACAAGTTAAACACAGTAAAAAAATTTAAAACTAAAAGCAATAGAATTAAGACATGTAAGATGGGGTGAACAAATGTGTCTTCAGCTTAGTTTTAAAAACCTCCACAGAGCATGCCTGCCGGATATCTTGAGGGAGGTTGTTCCACAGAAACGGGGCATGAAAAGAAAAAGCACGCTCTCCAATTGTCTTTTTTCTTTTTTATCTGCTTGTGGGGCTCGCACACAAGAATTTCACTCGCATGTGCTGTGCCAGTGTGCCTGCACATGTGATGTGACAATAAAAGTGATTTGATTTGATTTGATTTGATTTTCTGGCTCTAGGAACCTTTAGAAGGCCAGAGTCCTGGGATTGGAGAGCACGGGATGGAACATAAAGATGTAAAAGGTCGGAGAGGTATGTAGGTGCCAATCCGTTTAAAGCCTTGTAGGTGAGTAGCAGGACCTTAAAATCTGCTCGAACCTGACAAGGTAGCCAATGCAGAGAGTTCAGTACAGGGCTAATGTGCTCAAATTTCCCTGTCCTTGTTAAAATGCAAGCAGCTGCATTTTGCACCATCTGTAGACCTCTAAAACTTTTCTTTGGTAGCCCAGAAAGAAGAGCGTTACAATAATCAATACGTGAGGACACAAATGCATGGATAAGGACCTCTGCAGTGTCGCTTGACAAAACTTGTCTGATTCTGGCTATGTTCCTCAAATGATAAAAGCCGGTCTTTGTTATCTCTTTTACATGAGACTCGAAAGAGAGCACCATGTCGAACCATACGCCCAATTTTTTTACCTTGTCCCTGCAATTTATGACACTGTCATCAATTCTCAAGATGAAATTTTGGGACAAGTGCTTAAATTTGTGTGGCCCAATGACCATCAACTCTGTTTTATCAGTATTTAGGAGCAAGAAATTATCCAATAACCAGCCCTTAATTGCAGATAGACAAGATTCTAGTTTAGAGACTTCAGCACAATTTCCAATGGTTAAAGGAACATAAAGCTACAGGTCATCAGCGTAACAATGAAAGGTTACATTAAAAGAACGTAAAAGAACACCAAGAGGCAGCAGGTACATGGAAAACAGCAATGGTCCAAGTACAGAGCCCTGAGGGACCCCGTGCCTCACTGCACAGGTCTCGGAGAGATCATTTTTAAAACTAACAGACTGAGATCTCCCAGACAGGTAAGATCTCAGCCACGATAAAACATTTCCTGTAACTCCAATAAAATGTTCAAGCCTATCCAATAAAATGCAGTGATTCACAGTGTCAAACGCAGATCCAGCAGTACTAGAACTGAAGTGCGATCGTTGTCTGCATTTACCAGCAGATCATTTACCACTTTGACTAAAGCTGTTTCTGTGGAGTGATTTGGTCTAAAAGCAGACTGAAATGGTTCAAACAGATTGCTTGTTGACAAATGCTCAGTGAGCTGCTTAAAAACCACTTTTTCAAAGACTTTAGATAAAAAAGACAGATGTGAGATGGGTCTATAGTTTGCGACCATGTCAACATCCAGTCCAGGCTTGTTCAAGATTGGCACTACCACAGCTGATTTAAAACATTCAGGGAAGACTCCAGTTGTCAATGAAGTATTTAAAAGAAACAGAATGTAGGGTCCTAATACTGACCACAGTTCCTTTATAGCCCAGGCTGGTAGAGGATCCAAAGAACAGGTTGTACATTGAGCTGCTTTTACAACCTTAGTTAATCCAGACAGAGAAATAACCTTGAAGTCAGAGAACAGTTTATCAGCACCAGCAGGCAAAGCAGCCGAGTAGTCTAATGAACAGCTTGAGGAGGGAGTAATCTGATTCCTAAGTGTTTCAGCCCTGTCTCTGAAAAACGTAAGAAACAAACAAACAAACAAACAAATTCATGCTTTTCTCCTCAACAGAGAGCGTCCCCCGATTAAACAACAGCGCCGTAAAATAAGAAGAATGGCGCCTAATTACAGAGTTAATAATACAGACTTTGTAATGTGTCACGTGAAGATTCATCAGCCAGATGATGTGTTTACTGACAATTGACAGTGATAGCGGACATCATCACCACTAGTCCAATCAATCCTCTCCACACAGACAAGCATAAACACACTCGACTATCAGTAAATCAAATTTAACACACGTTTGTAATGACGCTAATTCAGTTTACAATAGGGTTCATTCGCTCGGTCAGCAGGTGGCAGTATCCTCGAACACTGGGGAGTAAACTGCCATTAAACGAACAGAAGAAGAAGAAAACCCCTGCACATGTGCGGTATGGATTGGGTAGACCCGATTTGTACGGTCCGACTTTGCACATGCGCAGTAAGGATCGGGGAGTCCTAATCCGTAACTCTCTTTTAATTTTTTTGTTTTTGTCTACATTATATTAAATGTTTCATTATCGGAAACATTTTAAGAGATACTTATTATTCTTAACATCTTAACAGATCGGGTAGTGACAGTAGCAATGAAGCTTTTGCTGTGGTAAGTTCTTCCTCAGTCCGCCCTGACTGAACATGAGTTTAAAACATATTTGAAGATCCTCATTGAGGTTAACATGACAGTGCATTAACAGCATGAACTGCCCATACAGTAGCATCTGAGTAGATTTCAGTGTTATGATCTTGTTTTGCAATTAATGGGTTAGACGGTAGGAAAAATGGACACGCTGAGCTAGCGGCTAATAGCTAGAGGAGACTGTCTTGTCTAATAATTTGAAACTTTTCTTGATAGTTTGGGCGGAATCCTGTTGCTGGAAACCCATGGTTATTCATGTCTCATGTTATTGCACGTATGTGTATTTTGAAACATGTATTTGGTTGAGCTGCAGGCTAATTCTGTTTAAGAAATACTGCTTATTAGGTTTTGCCCAGTAGATGGCAGCATTGTTCCATTTACTATTGTACATGAAAGGAAATTTTGGCTTTGACACTTGTTCCAAAGACTCAGGTTACAATTACAAGATAAAAAAATCAATACATCCTCACAGTAACTGCACTTGTAGAGTTACTTTCTGGTGTGGATCTGTTGGTGTTTTTTCAGGGGATGTGGAGATTTAAAAGTCTTCTCACACAGGTCACATTTGTAAGTGTAACAGTGTTTATGTGGTATTATTCCACTTGCCACAAATATCAGTGTAATGGGGAAGCAGCGCCCCCCTCTTGGTGTGGCTGGTTAGGTGAGGCTGGCTGCAGTAATCGCTGCCAGTCTGCTGTAGCCATACGAGAGGTGAGTTGTATTGTTCCGCACACGATATAGCTAAGTAGTACAGACACATAAAACATGTTTGATTAGCTGATGGGCACCGAGTGTAATAAGTGCCTAGTGGACACATGTCCAACACCAGTTTTATGTACTTTTCATTTGTTTATTAATGTGTGAAACTGTATGCTAAAGCGGAATGCTAATGAGATGTTCTGCCGTAGTGTGCTGTGCGGAGTGGTGTGTGGCGAGCCATTTGCACTGATACAACACCGTTGTTTCCATTCAGGAAATAAAGTGGCAACGATCGATCAGAGACTCCTTGTCTTCTTAAAAACACAACACAACGCAGAGTTGAGGAGTCTGTTTGGGCCGAACTGTTGCAGCGGGATGAAGCAGAAACCGGTTACATAAGGTCTCTCCTCAGTGTGGCTAAACATGTGTTGTTGTAACTAGAGATGGCACGATACCACTTTTTTATGTCCAATACCGATACCGATATCATAAATTTGGATATCTGCCGATACCGATATGAATCCGATATAGTGTTTTTTTAATCAACAAAATTGTTTTTTAAATATCTTGCTGCATTTTGTATAAGTTCATACTCAAGTTTAAAACAACAACTACACTTAAGCTATTCTGTTATACCTGTATGCAAAAAAAAAAAAGTTTCATAGTTCAGCAATACTGATCAATCTAATAAACTTAAACCTACACCATCCTCCCTATTCTGGTATTTTAAAGCGTACTTAGCGTAAATATTAAGCAACCTAACTAATAGGGTTCCAACTCCCAGCAACAACAAAAATAAATAAATAAAAAATAGGGAACCACCCCTCACGCTCCACCTCATGATGCTTAATCAACGTAATCAACCTTAATTTGATGCAGTGTGAAAAAAAATGCACAGAAATCAATTATTTTTCAAGAAATATTAAATAGATTCAACATCTTTCTTCAACAAAATTGCAGACGGCACAGATGGTACCTTCCCAAAGGAAAAAGTACTATAGCTTACTAGGGTATATATATTAGACTTAATAGTCACTATATACATTAATTGACTTCTATTCATTTTACATCAAATTAAAACTTTGGGTGTCAGATAATTATTTATTAAAAGCTCGACATTTTAAATGAGAATAAGAAAGAAAAGTATGTCTTTGTGTCCCCTTTTCCCTGTTCATGCCCCATCGGCCCCCCTGGCTAAACTTTGCTAGATCCGCCCCTGCACAGTTACCAGCCGTCAGCTACGTAGAAAAAGATCCTCGAGTAGAAAGTAATATTAAATAAATTCTAACAACAGCTGATCAAGCTTTAACGTGCTGCTGTTGTTCAGCCGTTGGTTTCCTCTTTCTGGTGCAAAGTGGGCCAAAAACAAACAAGACAGACGGACTCGCGACAGAAAAGCCGATCAGCTGATCGTTAAGCAGTTTCATGATTGAAGTAGCAGCAAGAGAGAGAGAGAGGCAGTCGCTCCATATATCAGTTGTTAAGCTTAACGCAGGAATGCTTTACATTCAGAGATGGACTTACACACTTGCTTTACTTCTCTCGGGGATAACTTTGTCGGAGATGAAATGCCGGGTTGCTAGCGAAGCTCCACATGCTATCCAGACCACCGACAGGTCCCGCATGCCACAGCCGCTCTATCACGTGATGCATACTGCTCCGACGTGCTAACGTTCTGAGGTGAGTTACGGCGTGTTGCAAGTTTTGTGAGGTGCTTTCGTGATATTTAATGGATCGGATTACATTTTTTATTTTTCTCCGATATCCGATCCAGTTATTTAGGTCAGTATCGGACCGATACCGATACCCAATATCGGATCGGACCATCTCTAGTTGTAACTGTGCATCTGTTATAAATGGTTTCCCACACTGATCACAGCAGTAAAGATCATTTCCAGTGTGACTCCATAGGTGACTATTTCGATAGTGTCTGGAAGTTTATTTATTTTCACATGAATGTGCATTTAAGTGAATTAATTTCTCTTTTTTTTACCTAAACCACAATGCAGTAATATTTTTATTTTATTTTCCGTAATAAGTTTTGTTGCCATTTTATTTTTTCAATCAATATTTGGTTTTTATTTATTTTAAGAAAACTAAGAGTTCCACTATACGATCATTAGCTTATCCGTTAGTAGCAATGAAGCTTTTGCTGTGTTTGGGCGGAATCCTGTTGCTGGAAACCCATGGTTATTCATGTCCCATGTTATTGCAGAGACCCACAAAAGTGGAATAAACCACACCTGAGCTCTACCCATTTACTCATACAACTCTATGAGTTCCAGATCTACTGGCGTTTAGATCTACTGGCGTTTAGATCTACTGGCGTTTAGATCTACTCAACTGGCGTTTAGATCAACTGGCGTTTAGATCTACTGGCGTTTAGATCTACTGGCGTTTAGATCTACTGGCGTTTAGATCTACTGGCGTTTAGATCTACTCAACTGGCGTTTAGATCTACTCAACTGGCGTTTAGATCTACTGGCGTTTAGATCTACTGGCGTTTAGATCTACTGGCGTTTAGATCTACTGGCGTTTAGATCTACTCAACTGGCGTTTAGATCAACTGGCGTTTAGATCAAGTGGCGTTAGTCGAACAGATGTGTGGCAGTCTTGCGTTTCAGGAGCTGCTACCGACAAACCAGCAAAAAAACGCCAAATGTGTCACCTGTGACACTTGTGAGGTTATCTCAAACACACTCCGTCAGTCTTGATGCTGTTGAACAACAAAATGTTTAAAAATGTGGCGAGTTCACCTGGTGATATCCTCATGCGCGACGCGATCGCGAAAACAGCAAACAAGTAACACCACGCCGTTGTTGTTCACAGGACACAAAGAGTAAACGATCGGGAGACTCTTGTCGTCGTCATCGTTCCCCTCGCACGTTTTATTTCTCCGGTTTCAGCGTTTTTGCTTCACAACTACAGCGTGCTGTTTACTTTGTGCACTAACATGGAGTCGAGTCAACCAGCGCCACCTCTGGCCAAGTGCCACAGCCTACAGCCAGATCAACTTGTGACATACATCTGCAACACATTTGAATTCGTGTCATGCACATTTGTACCTTTCAATTGTGTCTGTTTGTGCGTCATGCAAATAAACCTTTGGAAAGAATGAAATGATATCATGTATTTATTATCAGCCTACATTTGTACAAAATGCTAAATGACATACACATAAGAATCACCATCCTGATATCAATACTTTTGCCCATACGAAAAATGTCGTGAACACACTAATATTTCACCAGTGTTGTAACATCACATGTCGTTAGCGTAGTCTGTCTGTGTCTGCCCTCTGCAAACAAACATGTTAGAGTTGGTTGTGATATACAGTCTGCATAAGTGTGGTCAATCTAATAAACATTTGTAAGGAGATGGCAGTTACTGTGAATGTACAGCAGGTGATTAGTAATAAACAGCCAGACAATGACTCTGACAATCTCATTCAATCTTGCAGATTGCACCTTCTGTGGAAAGTGGTACCACACGGTGTGTGTGGACTTCCCTTGTGCAGAAGGCGACTACAAATGTTGTGGGTGCTAAATAAACAGAAAAAAGTGATCCCTGTTGTCTTTGCTTACTGATTGTTTTTAGTGTTGACAATCCACATTGCTGGCATTGCATCTTTCAACATGTTTGTGGGCAGATTTGGATGTACCAGGGGTAAGTGCAGCCACTCAGCCTCTACTCACTGTGATCATAGCAGCAGGTGCAGATGTGTCACAAGTTAATCTAGTAGTGGGCTATGGTCATGTGTTAGTGGTGGGAACAGTCATATCCACTCACTCTCACTGGCTGTTTATTACTAATCACTGTGTAACTGCTGTGAATTCACAGTAACTGCCGTCTCCTTACAAATCTTCATTAGATTAACCACACTTATACAGACTGTATATAACTCCAGCCATGTTGATGGATTGCCTATATTGGCTGGAAATATTCATTTTCAGGGAAAAGACACAGACAGACTATGCTAGCGACATGTGATGTTACAACACTAATGAAATATTGATGTGTCATATTTGTCCAAGGTGTATTTCATTGTTATGGAAAAAGAGAATATCAAAATCATGATGACCAATTGGAGTGGTGATTTCTATGACTTTGTGTATATAATTTGGAATTTTGTACAAATGTAGGCCAATAAGGAATATATGATATCATTTCATTCTTTTCAAAGGTTTATTTGCATGACGCACAAACAGACACAATTGAAAGGTACAAATGTGCATGACACGAATTCAAACGTGCTGCAGATGCGTGTCACAGGTTGATCTGGCTGTAGGCTGTGGCACTTGGCCAGAGGTGGCGCTGGTTGACTCGAGTCCATGTTAGTGCACAAAGTAAACAGCACGCTGTAGTTGTGAAGCAAAAACGCTGAATTCGGAGAAATAAACCGTGCGAGGGGAACGATAACGACGACAAGAGTCTCCCGATCGTTTACTCTTTGTGTCCTGTGAACAACAACGGCGTGGTGTTACTTGTTTGCTGTTTTCGCGATCGCGTCGCGCATGAGGATATCACCAGGTAAACTCGCCACATTTTTAAACATTTTGTTGTTCAACAGCATCAAGACTGACGGAGTGTGTTTGAGATAACCTCACAAGTGTCACAGATGACACATTTGGCGTTTTTTTTGCTGGTTTGTCGGTAGCAGCTCCTGAAACGCAAGACTGCCACACATCTGTTCAACCAACGCCACTTGATCTAAACGCCAGTAGATCTGGAGACTGAGTGGGGTTACACAAGCAATCACAAACTCTACAGTCTGTCTAACTCCAGTGTATACCAAGCAATCTATTATTCTCAACAGAGCTAAAATTAACATAAACTGAACCTGCATTAAAGTTAGCTCGGTGCTTACCTTTAGATGAGCTCACAAACCGAGAAAAAATCCGCGATGAAGCTGGAAGTCTTTCCAAACAGGAAACAGATTAGGGAGCAGAGACCCACGTGGTTCACGCTGATCTCAGCTAGGATCCAGGAGACAAGGGTGTGCAGATCGATGCAGATATCGATCCAAACGTTGGTAGTGGTATATGTTGCTGTAAGTTTACTACTTTACTCCCGTTTCATCTCTCTCTGCTCGACTCCTCTCCTACACACACTTTCTCCGCCCCCTTTTCCTGGCTCTGTGGTGATATGTTACTGTGCGGTCACGTGACTCAGCTGCACAACGTAACCACGTGGGGTCTTATTTCAAAATTAGTGCCTATCTCCTTTTCAAAAACTCTTTTCCTTGGCCTCGATGAAATCGTGGGAAGGAGAATTGCTAAGGACTCAGGGAAAGAGAGGATCGGTGCTGAGAATTGGAACAGGCTGTATCCCAATTCAGGTTCTGCAGCAGGCACGTGCAGAGGGGAGGGGGGGGGGGCTAGAGGGGCTTGAGCACCCGCCCCTTTCCTGCTGAGTGCCCAAAGTGCCCTTTTGTTGAGGCAACTTTTAAATTTTTAAAATTTATTTATTTTTTATGTGTGTGTGCGTGCGGAGTCCTGTCTGTGCCCCTCAACAATAATATTTAACTATTAATCACAGTTTTGCTAAATAAAAGGATCTGGCTTGCATCAGTCACATGATCACATTTAACCAATGATCGCCCTTGACGGCAGAACGCGCTGGTTACTAGCCGGGAACGAGCTCACAAAGAGCACGCACATTTTTTGCAGTCAGGAGCTGTAGGACCAACACAAGTTAACTCAGAGACACAGACTGATGCGACAAAACCAGTAAGTAGGTGTACAGCGTACACTGTAGTGTATAGCACCCAGGAGTATTAGCTTATTACGTACACGTTGGTAAGTAATACATCCAGCACCATCATTTTAAACACGGGGGCCCCGCAGGGATGTGTGCTGAGCCCCCTCCTCTTCACTCTGCTGACCCATGACTGCACTCCATCATATAGCTCCAACCTCTTCATCAAGTTTGCGGACGACACAACGGTGGTGGGTCTCATTAGCAACAGGGATGAGACCGACTACAGAAGTGAGGTGAGACACCTGGCCACGTGGTGTGTTGACAACAATCTCTCTCTGAATGTGGAGAAGACGAAGGAGATTGTTGTGGACTTCAGGAGAATGCACACCCAACATGCTCCTCTGACCATTGACGGAGCGTCTGTGGAGAGAGTGAGCAGCACCAAGTTACCTCTGTGTCTCTGTGTGCTGAACATCTAGGATTGGGTCAGGCTGCATCAGCTGAAGCTGTTATTTGTATATATCAGTATTTTTTATTCAGGTGTGGGGAAACTACGTAAGACTGCAGTGAAGCGATGTACCAGAGTAATCCCTGGCCAAAGGTATCGTACTTAAATCAGACTACTGATCCAGCCACATCAGCCTTTTGTGAGGTCTGTTTAAAGTTGACTAAAAGTGAACTGCAGGTTCCTGAGAGGTGGATTGTGAGCACAGAAACACATGTTCATACATACAGCTGCAGCAAACTTACATTAATTTTAGATAGATTTGTTACTCTGATGTCTGTCTCCGTGTTAGTCCTCTGACAGACTGGTGACCTGTCCAGGTGTGCTCTACCTATGACTACTGGGACAGGCTCTAGCCTCTGTAATAGAAATTTTCTGTTATTCTCATTTAAAGTATTTAAGTGCTTATGCATATGCTTAGTTGTGACACTGTTACTGTTCAGTGAAAGTTTCTAAAACTAGATGAACATACTTCAGCGTCAGCAGTTTGAGAAAACAACTCCCTTTACAGGTGCTGATAAGACCAAGGGCACCAAACAGCATAACCATTGATCCGTTAGGTTTCATAGCGAGACACGTGAAGTGTGGTGTGATCAGTTTAACTTCCTCTTCCTTGGAATGCATAAAGGAGCAGGAGCACGACCTCTGTGGCAGCGCTGACATGACTGAACTGTGATGTTTGATGTGTGTTTGCTGTCCTGTGCGCAGTAATAAATAGCTTGATCACAGCTCTTTCTGTGTTGCAGACTTTATTTTAAAAATTCCACGACCCCCCCTCCCACTGTGAACCTGAATTGAATATTCAGAAGACATTTGTTTAAATAGTTCTAGAAATCTGAGCTGTTGGTGTGTCCTTGGATTGTGTGGTAATAATATTAGAGCCTGCAATCTTTCTTACTGAATCTCTACTATGAGTCATGTTACCTGAGATTAATTCTATGTTTACCTGTCAGCCTGGACGAATGTGCTGTGTGAAGGAAATTAAATTAAATCAGATCTGAACTGCGTACATTTGAGGAACCTGTTCATATTTAATTGAAATATGAACCAGTGATTTTTTGATTGCTGATTCCAAGAGAGTCTTTGTGGAAATCCTGTTTGGCTTTTTGTTATTTTAATTCTCTTCTCTGTTTTCCAGAACAGTTCTCCACAGTCGCTGTCCACATGGGTCAGTGGGACCAAGAAGCACTCTGCTAATGTGGGACTCTGACCAGCAACATCCAGCAAGACCCAGACAGCGTTTTCTATCTCCCAGCTGGAGTTTTTGTTTGTCAGTGACTGGAGAGTCAGATTTTTGTTGAGCTTCACACTTGCAGAGGTAAGTCAGTTTGCAGAGATCCCTCCCACCCTGGCTTTCTTATCTGAAACAGTAATATTTCAGTGACTGCTGCTTATACCACAGGTTAATACACGCTACTGATCCCTGATAGGAGAATCATCAATTTTGGCAACAAAGAGCCTGGTGGATGTTTGTTTACAGTCTGATGATGGGACATCATGCTCTGCATCTTCAAAGTTTGCCTCCTCATTATTATTCATACCCAGTAATGTGAAGTATGCTTATATCTACTATAACTGAACCAACCTGGTGCTCTTCATTTATGGAGGCTGTTGAGTCTGAATTTTGGATGTTGTGTATCTCGTGTTCTCTGGGCTTTGTTGTCCTCAGTCTTTTTGCAGGATCAGAAAACAAAACCAGGAGGCGCGTAAATGTTTCTTCTCCATGATGTTTCTTCAAATGTTTCTTCTGGATGATGATAAGACTGTGACACGGGATGCCACCTTTGGTCTTGTGATGAAGCAAAGCTCAGGAAGAAGTGGGATTAAATGGTACCCACATGTGTGCTGCTGAGAAGGATGTACAGGGGCACCTGCAGCCAAATCCAAGCTTCAGGTTAGTTGTAGTTGCAGAACGCTATAGACTGAGACAGCTGAGGCATCAAATGTTTGATTAAACAGATGAAAAAGAGAAGTTTCTTCCCTATAATTATCACTTCTTAAAATCTGTAGCAACTTCAAGTCTGTCAGCGTGCTGAGCATGCTCAGAATGTGACAATATATTTTTGTTCAATATTTAATTTCTTTCAGTTGCAATTGTTAAATGAAAAAAAATAAATATATATTCTTATAATTTAGCAAACTAATTTATCAAAAAAAAAATGTACATATATCTGTATTAGTTTTAATAAATTAATTTGACACCTGTATTGAAAATACCATATTGTATTCATACAGAATCAGTTTGGTATCATTGTTTGTCTGTTCACTGATTGTTGAAGCTAAGAGCTGCTTTGATCTGTTTAGATCTAAAGTATCCAAAGTTGAGCTCTGATGTTTCTTCACCCCTGTGTGTGTGATATGTGATTTCCTACATGCTTGCAGAGCAGAGCGGCAGTTTGTGCTCACAGATGGTGACGGTGTGGAGAGATGGTGGTGTTTCCTCAGAAGAACCAGCAGAGTCACCTACTGACTGATGCTCGTCTGCACTGTACAGAGGAAATCAACTGACCGAGGTTTGTCCAGTGACGTGTTATGAAATGTATATTTGTTTTATGCTTACAGATATGTTTTTCTTGACAGAGCCTCTGCAGAGGTTTGACAAAGCAGAGAAAACATGTGCTTTACATTTTACTGTGATTTATTGAGATATTTGTTGCCTGATGTTCAGCAGGAATGGAGAAATAGAATCAAAGGGAGATGTTTTTGTAATCATGTAAGTAAATCTTCAATATTATTTATTTGCTTGGTTATATTAGGAGTGTTTCTGAGTGAGGGGGAGAGGAGTCATCATCCAGGTAAAGTGACGTAGATCCGTGGACACACTTGTCTCCCCTTTAAAGGAGACGATCCAAGTCATCCTTAAATGTTAGTGCTTTCAAATACACAAACATTTTTAAAGGACAAAAATGAACATCCAACTTTGACTGTAATACAAAATAAATCTTTGCATGTGTGTTTTCAAACTCTCAGATGGGCAGCATATCAGTCTTGGACTGTCTAACCTGCAGCACTGAATGACCACCACACATGAGCATGTTCCTGCAACATTCAGCATCTGATCCTTCATCTGTGTGCTTCTGCTTTTGGTAAGTAGAGTTACCCAACTCCAGTAACTCTAAACACATGCCATCCATTTCTAACGGCCTGGTTACTTCCTGTCAGTTACTTTAGAAACCATGTGGTCACCTGACCTAACACTGTTTCTTCTTTTTCCCCTTAATGTTCAAGTGTCACATGTCAAACAGCTGGAGAGGAAACTACACCAGTGTACTGAGATGTTTCACCAACACGTGCCAGATGCTGTTCCTTCATGGTGACATCACCAGAGACAGCCCCGCCCACCTCAGGACCTCGCCATTGATCATGATGATTATAATGATGACAGCGAGCAGAACTAAGACTGTAAAAATCCACGACCAGAATGTTTCTTTCTAATTATTAATGAATACTGAGAGCCTCTTTCTGTGTTTTGTCTGTTTTGGTTGTTTTTTTACCTCATTTGTTACTAACAAAGTTCACAAACTCACACAGTTTACATTCTGTATGTTTCCATCTTTACCAGCCACACTCTAACTGCATTTAAGAAAATAATCCTTAGAAATCGTCCTTTTTCTCTTTTGTAATTGATGATAATTCAGTGAATATACTGCGCTGCTTCCTTTTATTGCGTCACATATTGCTTTAAGTTTTTCAGTGTCCAGTTATTTTTTACTGCTGTTTGAATTCTCTGTATGTTTGACCCTGTAGACTGTTTGATGGACTGCTTGTCTTCCTGTTTGTTACCGCCGCCTGTTTTTTAATAAAGATTTGGATTTCTGACTTCAACACAGCCTCTGCGTGTCCTCCCTTTGTGTCCTCTTCCTCTGTGAATGTGTTGCATGTGTCACAGATTCATTTTATTAACAGCTTTCCCACAGTGAGTTGCATCAGCATTCATTCACAGCACATTTCAGAAGGATTCAGATTAATACAGTGATCTTACAGTCAGAATGATCCTGACAGAGTGCCACTGTAAATGATCTTTCATCGGGTAAATTTTAAAGTTCAGTATTTCAAAGCAGGAGTTATGAAGACTCATGCTGGCATTAGGACTAATAATATGTACTTACAAAGTCAAAGTTTTTTAATTATGCTAGAATATTGGAAGACAATCAACTTTTAGTGTTTTCTGCATATTAATTATTCTGAAATAGAGACGGTGACCCTAACTGTACAGAAGCACTAAACAACTGACAATCTAACAGACATCATTGGCCTGAGCCGTCATGCACAGTGAGTCTGATCCTTTGCTGTGAGAGTCTGACAAGCATGTTTCTGGTCAGTTTGGAAGAAATAATATCACAATGTTGATCTTTCTTTCCAATATTCCTTCTCTTTTACAACATAAACTGTGATCAAAGCTACTTATGTTCACAGCATGTAATAATACTGACAGTCCAGGGCATTGTGGTCTGTTGAGCTAGGGTTAGGGTTAGCAATTCAAACATATGTAATCAATATTAAACGTCTCTGACGTGGGCCACTGTCCGCAGTGTTGGGAAATCCATACCAGGCTGGAACGAGTCAAGGTAGGTGAGCATCCACGAGAAGACACAGCAGATGCATCCTACTAATACTGACAGGACCAGGAGACTCCAGAAACCGAGCATCTTCTCTTCAGTGCCATCCTCTCCTGTCACCCTCTCTGCCCGCAGCTCTTTGAGTATGGGGTAGATAAGGGCGCAGAGAAACCCTTATTACTAATTTGTATTATAATTCAATTTTCATGAAATATTCATATTCAGTATCAGTCCTTTTATATTAATAACCACACATCCACCCAGGCTCATGGTGGGGCAGGGCTCTGTCCTGGGATGCTTGAGTACAAGGTAATGTACACCCTGACGAGGTATCCAGTCTGTCAGAATTGTTTTCAATATTTGGTTCAAAAACACGAGTGACAACAAAAATCCAACTAGGATTCTTGCATATGATGAATGAAGTCTGTCTTTGACTGTATTGTCCAGCTGATCCATCAAACCCCCAGCAGGTGAACCTTATTCATGACATAACACAGCAACAATGTAAAAAAATGAAACAGCAACAGTCTAAATGTAAAGTGCATTCTAAAGTCCTCTTCAATAAATCATATGCAAAGAGTCATTCAGGACTGTAAAACGTGAACTACAGAACCCAGAGTCTTCATCATTAAATCTCTGGTTGCTTCATTTTTCTATCCTATATCAGATACTTTAAGGTTAGGTTAGGTAAAGTTGCATTGTCGTGGTGAGGCAAAGTGCTTTATGTGTGTGTCATGAACGGCTATAAAAGGCCTATAATTAAAGAACAAAGCGGGGTTTGAGTTCGAGTTGCGGCAGACTGTCACTACTTGTAAATGGAACGCGGCCTTCCTACGGCGGACAGCTAATAACAGGAATCGGACGCGGTCCACCCAAGTCCACAGCAACCACCATAGCAACCGCCTAGCATGACCTTAAAAACATATTCTGTCTTCATAACTATCAAACACATGAAATGATTTGCTAAGGTTTTAAGTGTTACAGCTGCAGAGAGCTATGGCGGTATCTTTGGAAGCTGTTTACATAGCTAATAATATACGATGTAACCATGGAGACAGTCAGTCACGTGAGCTAGCGGTGCACGTTTACTACAGTGAATAAGGTGATTGCGTCCACACGCTGCAGAGGGTAAAGACATTACTTCAATATTGTTTTATATTTGCCTTCTGTTGACCATCACCTCAGGTTCACCATCACAGTTTCAGCATACAGATGCACACCGTCTAAATATGAACACATTCAAAAACTCATGTCTCAGAAATAACCACAGCTGTTCATGTTTGTCATTAGTTTTATTTGTAAGAAAATTATGAACTTCATATTGTGCATCAAATAAAAGAACATTTCACAACTCTGAGTCAACAGGAACAGGTAACAGAAATGTCTCTAATGTAGACGTGTACAGTGTAGTGTAAGCATCAAAAGATCATAAAGGAAACACTAACATTTATGTGAAACTAATTGTAATAAAAAAAAATGAGCAGGTGCTTTATAGATTTAAAAGAAAGAATCTGAAAACACTTTTTTGGTCTAAGTGATCAAAGTAGAAAACAGAACTGATGTTCAAGAACAAACCGTAGCTGCACTAATATTACACATCTCCATTGTTGTGGTGAACAGACATGTTGCTTTTAAAACCACATGCAGTGTGTGACCGTGACTGTTCACTGAGACCATGAACGCCACTTTGCTGAAGCCTTCGCCTTCTTCTTCTTCTTCTAAATTGGAAGCAGAAGCAGCACGAGCTGCTTTGATCTACTGAAAGGAAAAAGCAGAACATCTGAGCTGAAACCAGTCAGCTGAAATCAATAAGACAGGAACAATCATTCAATGCAGTGTCTCAGGTGGCTTAGCCTGTTACAACTGTTGATACAAGCTAAATACGGTTAACACACAGTGTCAGGGAGCTCCAGTGTGGGAACTAGTGGCTTTAGGTTTGTAGTCATTTAACTTTCATCCATTCATTCATTTAATTCAGGAGGAAGAAATGTCCGGTTGGTGCAGGCTGGTTACATGCATTTGGTCCCATGCTGTCTTTAACTAAATGACTTGGTTCACTTTATGGCTGGGCTGTATGTGGGGTTATATCATGTTATTTGGGCAGGAGTACCTGTCCTCTGTTAGACTTAGAAAGTTTCTCCATAAGCAGAGTTTCTAACTCTTATAGCACATCTGTGGCTGACAGCTTTTTGGTGGCTCTTTTTACCCCACACTGGTTGTGAGTGTGTAAATAGCCCCACTAGTTCTTTTGGGTTGCAGTTAACTTGGGAGGAAGAGGTAGGTCTGCCATGACTAGATGTATAACAATTATCTGGGATACATAAATTTCATAATGCGTGCATATATCTCTATAAACCTGCCTGAGGGCTGCCATTTTTTACATTCAGTTATTTCTTTGTTGAATCTAAATAATGAATGTGTTACAGTTAAACTGACACTGATCAGTGTAAATGGCTCATTGGGACACAGAAACCTTTAAATTAAACCCTATCACCTGATTTCGAGTGTCAAACAATATCAAAGCTGTAAAAGCTGTTTACAGTCAGAATTTATAAAACTATGATTGTAAATAAATTCAAACAAGTGAGCTTTTATCTTTGTGCTGAACATCAACACTGTGACTTCTTAGACTGTAAGCTTTACTTTAGCACAACCACTTGTAGAAGCTGCCACTCCAAATGTCTTTGATAACAAGAAAAAAATACCTTTTCATTCCACGGCCTGAAGTTCTTCTCCGACATCTTCTGCCATCAGCTTTGTCTGCTGGTTTGAAGACAATAAACCACAAAAAAGATGATTGAGTCACTTTGTCTGCGTCATGCAGCTCGAATGTGTCGTGTAACGATGTTGAATAGCCGTCGTTATCCCTCTGCTGTGTCAGTAGGATTGTACTGTACAGCATCTCATTGATATGTGAGGAATGCTAATGTAACACGATAACAGACTTACATCATTAAAACATAAAGGGCAGGAGATATTTAGATATTTTTATATTTATATTACATTTTATAGCTGACAGATATTACTAAATAGATAGAATTTACTAAATAGCTGGATGAACATGAAAAATATGTCTATAATAACAAATGACCATGAGAGCCAGTAGAATTAATTCAACTGGACACTCGAAAGACGTCCTTAAATGCTCTTTAAGTGGCAGAACAGATGAACAAACAGTTAATTGCTTACGTGAGATGAAATCTGCTCAGCTACTTTGAAAACAGCTTCTAACTGGTTCCTCCTTTAACAGGATGACTGCTCAGGGGTAAGGCCATCATGCAGTCCAGCAACCTTTATGGTTCTGCTTTGATTCACCAGGAACTATTAGGGAAACCTTCCAGCGCCTCCTGTGAAAGACACAGGCATAAACACACAAACATTTATTAACATGTTCCACAGTCTTCCAGCTTGATTTTCTCATCCTGTGGACAACAACGTACATGGATGCAGGTTTATTGTTAACTGTTGTAAGGTTTATTTAGTGAACATATCCAGCTGCAGCTCCACTGTGATCCTGAGCTGGATAAGCACTTAAGAAAATGTGTCAATAAATGGACAAACATCAACTTACTATATTTATCCAAACAGATGGGACCAATAATGCTTCACTGAGTTAGAGACTTTAACGTCTCTTCTATGCAAGAATGTCTCGTGCTGCAAACTTGACAAAGGTTTTTCAGACTACATGTAGCTGTCCTCTAGGTCAGCTCACACATTTACATTTATGTCACACTTATTTCTGCATTTTATAATTATTACTTACATTTTGATTAGATACCTTGAGTTTGTAAATGATCAGATTACATAATTGGAATACAATGTATCCAATTCAGGGTTGCGGGAGGATGAAGCCTATCCCAGCTGATACATTGATATATTGCCATGATGACATCACAGTTAGATCTTTACTGGAAATGATAACAATTCCCCACCTCTCAAAAAGTTCTCCTTATATAGACATCAACTGCTACTTTAGAGAAAAACAAGTGTGTATTACATTGTGCATTTTGTGAAAGTGTATCTATCAGAAAAACTGTCCTCAGACGACCCTCCTATTTTTACTAAGTGTGTGTGTGAACGTGCGTGTCTTATATAAGTGTGTTCATGTTGTTACAGGCCTGAGTACGTGCAGAACTGAATGTAGACAGGCCTGGGTCCAACAGGACTTGTGGGTCCGAGCGGTGTGATTGCAATGATGTGCAACAACTTAAACAAATAACAAGAATAATACAGAACATCAATAGACTGATTAAAGTGCTGATAATCTGTGTGCATTAATATTTGCTCAAAGTAACATAGATGTGCTTCAAAGATTATTCTGTCAACTAATTCAACAATGGTAAATGATTAATCAATGATAATTCTGATTATAACTGTGATCATAAGAATACAAAATAAAATATCTCCTGGCCACAGCTGCCAGTTTATTGCAGGGCTAACACAATATGTGTAACAGAAAATCCACTTAAATGTTTGATATTTCTTATAATAATTATGACTATTATTTAAAGGTTTCTTTAAATAATACATTTGGATTTTTTATAACCTCTAAAATATAAACCTGAGCTGTTTCAGATTCTGACCTCTGACCTCACTGCAGCTCCTTCTTGGAAGTACGTCTGCTTCTTGTCTACCCCCAGTGTTGACCGCCTGCCCTTGATATCACGTACTATACCTGAGGAACAAAAAAGGACAAACACTTGCCTTCATTTAAGAAGTACATTCATACAGAGGTAATCTATGGAAACACACTAGTTCACCCTTTGGGAGAAATCAGTTCCTGTGAAACATTTCTGTAAATGAACATCATGTGGAGAATGAATCAAATGAGTTCTTCCGGTGACTCAGCAGTCCCACACTCTTCTGAAATCTGTGTTAAACATTCACCAGGTCCCCCCGTGTGGTTCTGGGATCTTTGCTCACCGTTCTCATGATCATTTTGACCCCACGGGATGAGATCTTGCGTGGAGCCCCAGATCGAGGGAGATTATCAGTGGTCTTGTATGTCTTCCATTTTCTGATGATTACTCCCACAGTTGATTTTTTCACACCAAGTTGCTTGCCTATTGTAGATTCACTCTTCCCAGTCTGGTGCAGGTCTACAATACTTTTCCTGGTGTCCTTCGAAAGCTCTTTGGTCTTGGCCATGGCGGCGTTTGGAGTCTGAATGTTTGAGGCTGTGGACAGGTGTCTTTTATACAGATGATGAGTTCAAACAGGTGCCATTCATACAGGTAACGAGTGGGGGACAGAAAAGCTTATGGTCTTATGGTCGTGAAAATACGGTAAATTAGTTTGAATCTGAAATCATGGCTCAAACTACTTGTTCTGAGACCATTTCTTTATTTTTCACACCAAACTGTTTAATAAGATAAACTCTACACAGACTTCATCAAATATAACTAACACTTTAACAGTATCAGGAGTTCATAATACAAACTTCAAATCAACAAGAAAACAGCAGCAAACACGTGGATCAAAATTCATTAAAAAACAACATGTGGACTTCAAGGACTAAATACACTAAAGTGAAAGGAGGAGCAAAAAATAGAGGTTTAACAGAATTTGAATTAAGTAAAAGTAGTCACCTGTGATCTTTAAAATGGTCCTGATGTGTGCTGCTGTTTTTAACTTTCAACATTTCTTTGCTGCCACTGTGAATACGAATGTGTTCTTTGCCTAATTGAATAAAGGTTACACTGACTTACTGCTCCATCCTCTGGTACAAACTGGCATTACATGGAAGTACAGCTCAAAACCAGTTTAGTTTGAGTTTCTTTTTTCAGGACATAAAGTCACAGCAGGTGTTGTTTCAAAGCTGGTGGACAGATTTAGTTCATTTTGGAGGATTTAAGAGCAACTGCTGTGAAAATATTTGTAGTTTTGGGAGAAAATGATTTAAGAGAAGATTTTACAACAGCAAAAGATTAAATATGAATGAAGAATTGAAATTTAACTGAGGTAACACATTAAATGAATACATTAAAAAAAGAAGTTAATTTTGGAAACACTAAGAAAATTCAAATGAAAGAAATTGATATATATACCAATATCTGCAATTCTGATACATTATCTGTTTGGTGAAAAAGAAATTCCTATAACTTTAATAATACAGTAACAAGTACAACTACTAAACACTACTGTATCCTAAGGAAACAAAGACTAAAATGTAACAGAGATAACATTTTAGAGAATTAAAATCCCTCAAAGGAAAAAACAAACTTGATATGCATATCTATACATGCAGCTTCCTAAACATAACATTCAGGATTATTCACTGCAGGTCCAGAAATCAGAGCTACCTCATCAGATCCAAGTGTGGCATCAGCTGACACTCTTTACAGGAGATTCCATCTGAACTCTGTGGAGCCTGATCTCAAGGTTTTTAAGTCTGACCCTGAAACCAGAAGAGGATCTTTCTCTCTCTTCAGATTCATTGTGATCCAGTGATTTCAGTCCTGCATGATCAGGCTGATGTTTGCACAGAGCAGATAATGAAGTGAAGGTTTTTGCACATTGGTAACAGTGAAACAGTTTATTTACAGTGTGGGATTGTTTGTGTTCGGAGTATGAACTGAGATTCCTGAAGCTCTTGTCACACTGGTCACAGCTGAAGTTCACTTCCATGTGTGTACGTTCATGTTTGTTACGATGACCTGATTGTGAGAAGCTTTTGTCACTGTGTCTGCACTTGTATGGCGTCTCTCCTGAAGTGGTGAAGGATGACCCACACTAGTCACAGATGTGCTTTTTGACCCCACTGTGGAAGAGTTCATGTATTTGTAATGTACTTGGTGTGTGGAAGCCTCTCCCACATTCTTTGCAGTAGTTCATTTTGTCTCCAGTGTGTCTACATTGATGTGGTTTTAGGTCCCGTTGATGATTGGAAGTTTTTCCACAAATTCACAGAGAAACGTTTTCCCACCACCACAGTGAAGACAGGGCTGAGAACTGGATCCATCTGCGTCGCTCTGATTCTAAGCAAAGACATTGTAAGTCGGGGAATTGCTTCAATGTTTTTATCCTGAAAGTCGCCTGAAACAAAGAGCATCTCTGCCAACGTCCAATTACATTTTACTGTTTACATTACAACACTCAGCTTACTGAGAGAAAATGAGTCTTCATTTTCCCAAACAGTTCATTCAGTTTAACTCCATAAGTTTACTGATCAGACTTTTTCCAAACAATCAGGTTAAAATTACAAGATAAAAAATCAATACATCCTCACAGTAACTGCACTTGTAGAGTTACTTTCTGGAGTGGATCTGTTGGTGTTTTTTCAGCTGATTTGGAGCTTTAAAAGTCTTCTCACACAGGTCACATTTGTAAGGTCTCTCCTCAGTGTGGCTAAACATGTGTTGTTGTAGCTGTGCATCTGTTGTAAACGGTTTCCCACACTGATCACAGCAGTAAAGATCATTTCCAGTGTGAATCCGTAGGTGACTATTTCGGTACTGTTTGTCTCTGAACCTTTTTCCACAAAAGTCGCAGCTGTACGCCTTAATTCCAGAGTGGGTAACTAGATGCTTCTGTAAGCTGCTATTTTGAGCAAACGTCTTGCCACACAAATCACAGCTGTGTGCTTTAACTCCACTGTGCATGATATGGTGTAATTTTAAGCATTTACGATGGGTAAAAGACTTTCCACACAAGTTGCAGCTGTAAGGTTTAACTCCACTGTGGATGAGTTGGTGTGTTTTAAAGCTTTGAGCGTGGGTAAAAGACTTTCCACACAAGTGACAGTTGTACGCTTTAAATCCACTGTGGACGAGTCTGTGTGTTTTTAATTCTCCAGCCTGGGTAAAAGACTTTCCACACAAGTCACAGCTGTGAGCTTTAACTCCACTGTGGATGAGTTGGTGTGTTTTTAAGCCTCCAGACTGAGTAAAAGACTTTCCACACAACTCACAGCTATAAGGTTTAACTCCACTGTGGATGACTTGGTGTTTTTTTAAGGATCCAGCCTCGGTAAAAGACTTTCCACACAAGTCACAGCTATACGGTTTAACTCCACTGTGGATGAGTTGGTGTATTTTTAAGTGTCCAGAGTGGGTAAAAGACTTTCCACACTCATCACAGCTGTAGGTTTTCTCTCCTTTTCTTCTGTGAGGTTTGTCGGCCTCCTGAGAGCGCTGACTTCTTGCTCCATGTTGGTCCTGCAGTGACAGAGATACAAACAGAGGCAGTGAGTGAAATGCAGTCGTGGAACAAACTGAAACTCCCTCCATTGGTGGAATCAAACATGTCAAAAAAAACACATTGTTGGTGTGTTTCCACCACCTTCTGTTGACAGTATCACATTACAATGATATGCTACAATGAGAGTTGTAATGAAAATTACATTATTGAAAAAAATATTGATCAGCGGAGAAAATCTTTTACTTGAGTTCAACTGATGATATTGTTGTTTCAATGTATGCTTATAAAATATAATCTTTGTATTTTCTTCTAACTTGTGTGGTTTTTGGTTGTGAATGTAGATTCTGTGTATATGGAGGAGCCCAGGTTGGAAAAGATAAAGCTGCTGTTAACATGTTTTTAAAAACCAACCAGCTGTGCACACAGTTTCAATAACAGTGTAACTGTAATGTTTTTGTTACCTTTTGTGTTGAAGTCATTGTTTCCTCTGTAGTGGCTGAGCTGAGTCCAAAATTGTTCCTCTGCTGCTCCAGCAGACTACTCCTGTTATTCAGCTGGGACACACACACAAAAAGTATATATATACACACACACATATATATGTATGTATAAATATATATATTGATCTGCTGGAGATCTGCTGGAGCCACTCGCCTAACTTGGGAGTCACCGCACCTAGTGCTCCGATTACCACGGGGACCACCGTTACCTTCACCCTCCACATCCTCTCGAGCTCTTCTCTGAGCCCTTGGTGTTTCTCCAGCTTCTCGTGTTCCTTCTTCCTGATATTGCTGTCATTCGGAACCGCTACATCGATCACTACGGCCGTCTTCTTCTGTTTGTCTACCACCACTATGTCCGGTTGGTTAGCCACCACCATTTTGTCCATCTGTATCTGGAAGTCCCACAGGATCTTAGCTCGTTCATTTTCCACCACCCTTGGGGGCATCTCCCATTTTGACCTCGGGACTTCCAGGTTATACTCGGCACAGATGTTCCTGTACACTATGCCGGCCACTTGGTTATGGCGTTCCATGTATGCCTTGCCTGCTAGCATCTTGCACCCTGCTGTTATGTGCTGGATTGTCTCTGGGGCATCTTTACACAGCCTGCACCTGGGGTCTTGCCTGGTGTGATAGACCCCAGCCTCTATGGATCTTATACTCAGAGCTTGTGTGTCTGTGTGTGTGTGTATATATATATATATATATATATATATATATTTTTTTTTTTACATATGCATCTGGAGATCATCCTACGAAGTCCACTATGAAGGCACTATTGACTATGTGCACGAGACAATGCTAACTTCCTGGTTTGAGACCGGATGTGGGGTTGTGCATTTCCGGTAGCTTTATTTTATTTATTTTGCGGTCAATCGCTACTGCGAAGATATACTCCAAAATCATGTCCAAAACTCGAAAACGGAAAGATTGCGTTAAGTTACAAAGAGCAGAAGGTGGGAACACTCACCGCTGTTGTTTCATAAAAAATCTAATGATCAATTTTAAAGCATTTAGATCGATCAGTTGTTTACATCACTCAACACAAGCAGAACTGCATTACTGCATTACACTTTTCGATGTGGCATCGTCCACATTCAGAAGCACATCTCTGTATAGTGACTGGTCTTATGATTTAAACAGGCAAATGTTCAGCATTCAAACTACAGGTGAAGAATAGTCAAACCAGATGTTTCCCCCATTATGTCGATATCAGCTAGTCAAGTACACACCTACACAGCATGTTAACAAACCGTGAAAAAAGCCACACAAAAAATGAATGATTGCTGGTAACAGTTTCTATACATTAGTATTTACGAAGGGTATGTTGTGACTTACCTTCAAAATTAAGGCGGTCCCTCGCTATAACGCGGTTCACCTTTCACCTCGCTTTTTCACGGATTTTTTAGTGCAAGTTTGCATGCTTTTTTTTACGTCACATTGTGTCCTGCGTCCTGATTGCTACAGACGATCTCCTCCGTGACGTCTCTCGTGTACAGTACAGAATCGCTGCAACGATCGCTAGCAGTGTGACTCTGAAGTGCAGTAGTGTATGTCCACGATGTCCACCAAACTTTTTGCACCGTCAAAAATAAAATTGGCTACTTGATTTCACCTATCGCTGGTTATTTTTAGAACATAACACCCGCGATAAACGAGGGACAGTTGAGAAATATAACATTTGAATCCCTTTTCTCTTTTGCTCTGAGGCGCGGGGAAAAAACATCGACAAGTCGATGAACATCATTTACAGATAGTAAAAGGAACTTGCAAAGAAAAGTGTCTGGACTTCTTTAAGTTAGTTGAATAAGTTTCACCTCTCATCCGAGAAACTTCTTCAGTTCTAAGGTCAAATGGTGAGTCCCAGATATAAACCTAGTGGGAGTAACCCCCCACAGAGGGACAAAAGGTGATGATCGGATCATCAGGGGGACAAAAGGACCGATGACCTGGATGACTGAGAACCTTCACAGACATCATTTACAGATGTATTGGGTAAATGTCCATCTATAGAAATGTAAATCGCCGCTTGATTCATTCATCAACTTGTTTTGGACCGTAAACCAGGCGCGAATAGGACACCGGAAACAAAGCTCCCCACGGGAGTTTCCACACCGGAAGTAGCATATGCTAACGTGCACATAGTCAATTCTAAAGGCTGATTGCCCTCCCCCACGCTTGTACCTGTGGCTTCATGTCCTGAGGGTGGGGGTTGGCTCTTCTCCTGCCCTGCACCCCATCCTTTGTTCATATTCCAAGACTATTTTTCTTTATGTATTCTTTCCCCCCAGCAACCGCCATAATATTGATGTTGCAAGCAATTACAAACTCTACAGACTGTCTGACTCCAGTCTATACCAAGCAATCTATTATTCTCAACAGAGCTAAACTCAGCATAAACTGAACCCACATTAAAGTTAGCTCGATGCTTACCTTTAGATGATCCCACAAACCGAGAGAAACTCCGCGATGAAGCTGGAAGTCTTTCCAAACAGGAAACAGATCAGGGAGCAGAGACCCACGTGGTTCACGCTGATCTCAGCTAGGATCCAGGAGACAAGGGTGTGCAGCTCGATGCAGATATCGATCCAAACGTTGGTAGTGGTATATGTTCCTGTAAGTTTACTACTCTACTCCCGTTTCATAAAAAATCATCTCTCTCTGCTCGACTCCTCTCCTGCGCACACACACTTTCTCCGCCCCCTTTTCCTGGCTCTGTGGTGATATGTTACTGTGTGGTCACGTGACTCAGCTGCACAACGTGACCACGTGGGGTGTAATTTCGAAATCTCCTTTTCCTAAACTCTTTTCCTTGGCCTCGATGAAAACGTCATCGTGGGAAGGAGAATTGTTAAGGACTCAGGGAAAGAGAGGAGCAGTGCTGAGAATTGGAACAGCCTTAGGCTGTATCCCAATTCAGGTTCTGCAACCTTAACGGTCCTCAAGGGCCGCGTACTCAAAGACCGCTAAGGCCGGAAGTGCGATGCTTGTCTTTTACAGAGTATAAATACGTATAGATGTATCAAATATGAGTGGATCATATATAAGAGACAAATATTGTTCATTTGGAATGTCGTTTTTACCAAACTGATATTGTATCAGAATTGCAGATATGGTTTTATATATCAATTTCTTTCATTTGAGCTTTCTTAGTGTTTCCAAAATTAACTTCTTTTGTAATGTATTCATTTAATGTGTTACCTCAGTTAAATTTCAATTCTTCATTCATATTTAATCTTTTGCTGTTGTAAAATCTTCTCTTAAATCCTTTTATCCCCAAACTGCAAATAATTTCACAACAGTTGCTCTTAAATCTGTCTTAAATCTCTTAAATCTGTTGCTCTTATCTGTCCACCAGCTTTGAAACAACATCTGTTCTGACTTTATGTCCAGAAAAAAGAAACTCAAGCTAAACTGGTTTTGGGCTGTACTTCAAATTCAAATTCAAATTCAAATTCAAATTTTATTTGTCACGTACACAGTCATACACAGTACGATATGTAGTGAAATGCTTGGACAACTGCTCGTGACCTAAAGAAAACAAAAAAGGAAAAGGCTATGAATAAGATAGGAAATAAATATGAAAAATTAAAAAGGGTAAATTTAACTAGGAAGGAATAGAATATAAATTAAGGTTAAAAATGAAATAACTGTACAACACAAATTAGAATGAAGGGTAAATTTAACTGGGAAGAATAAGATAAAGATAAATATATAAATTAAAGTTGAAAATAAAATAACTGTACAACAAAATACACAATACACAATATAGAACTATATAAGAATGTATGAAGAAATCTAAATATAAATAAATATATACACAATAACAGCAGCTGTACAAGTATTAACCGGAAATGAAGAATATAGTGACCAGTGTTGTGCAAAACCAAAGTCCAGAAAGTCCAGTGTGTGTGTAAGAACTGTATGTGTGGGTCAGTACTGTGTGGTGGTGTGATTGAGAGACCATATCGCCTGCGGGAAGAAGCTCCTCCTCAGTCTCTCTGTGTTGGTCTTCAGGGAGCGGAATCGCTTTCCTGACCTCAACAGAGAGAACAGTCTGTTGTTGGGATGGCTGAGGTCCTTCACGATCTTCCTGGCCTTGGTCCAGCACCGCCTGCTGTAGATTGAGTGCAGGTCAGGGAGCTCGGAGCGGATGGTGCGCTCAGCTGACCGCACAACCCTCTGTAGAGCTCGTCTGTCCTGCATGGTGCTGTTCCCGAACCAGGTTAAGATGTTTCCCGCCAGGATGCTCTCTATGGTGCACGAGTAAAAGTTCCTGAGCACCTTGGAGGGCAGTTGGAAGTCTCTCAAGCGTCTGAGGTGGTAGAGACGCTGTCGGGCCTTTTTCAACACGGTGTTGATGTGACAGGACCATGACAGGTCCTGCGTGATGTGAACTCCGAGGTATTTGAAGCTGTCCACTCTCTCCACTGGGCACTCGTTGATGACGGGGGTCTGGTAGTTCCTCTCCTGCTTAGTGCTGAAGTCCACTATCAGCTCCTTTGTCTTACTGACGTTTAGAAGGAGGTTGTTCCTCTGGCACCAGTTCTCCAGATTCCTAATCTCCTTCAGGTAGGCCGTCTCGTTGTTATCAGAGATCAGGCCCACCACGACGGTGTCGTCAGCAAACTTGATGATGGTGGTGGAGCTGGTAGTGGCCACACAGTCATATGTGTACAAAGAGTACAGCAGGGGGCTCAGAACACACCCCTGGGGGGCTCCAGTGCTGAGAGTGGTGGAGGCTGAGACATGTCCGCCCATCCTTACTGCCTGTGGTCTGCCAGTTAGGAAGTTGGAGATCCACTGACACATAGATGAGCTGAGTCCCAGATGCTCCAGCTTGGTGGTGAGTGTGGAGGGAATTATGGTGTTAAATGCAGAGCTGTAGTCTATGAAGAGCATTTTAACATAATTCCCCCTTCTAGTGTCCAAGTGAGTGAGTGATGTGTGGAGGAGATGAGAGATGGCATCGTCTGTGGAACGATTTGGACGGTAAGCGAACTGTAGTGGGTCCAGTGTGTCTGGTAGTGAAGAAATGATGAAGTCTCTGACCAGGCGTTCAAAGCACTTCATCACTACTGAGGTGAGGGCTACAGGGCGATAGTCATTGAGAGAAGCAGGGTGGGGTTTCTTCGGGACAGGAACAATGATGGACTCTTTGAAGCATGTGGGGATCACCGACTGAGATAAAGAGATGTTGAATATCTCAGTGAACACAGGAGCTAGCTGGTATGCGCAGTCTCTTAGGATACGACCTGGGATGCCGTCTGGTCCTGCTGCTTTCCTGGTGTTCACTCTCTTGAAGGCTCTCCTTACTTCATGCTCGGAGATGACGAGCACGTTTCCGGTGCTGGCAGTATCTTCCTGTCTGCAGCCGTTAGCGCCGCTAACATTAGCATTGTTGGAGACCTTAGCTGCAGCCTCGAAGCGAGCATAGAAAGTGTTCAGCTCGTCTGCCAGAGTCACGGCCGCGTTCGTCATACCGGTTGTTGGTGCTTTATAGTCCGTTATTGTCCTTAGTCCCCGCCACAGGCTCCTAGAGTCACTCTGTTGGAGTTGTGACTCTAGTTTCCTCCCGTAGCGCTGCTTCGCCTCTTTCACCGCCCTCCGCACGTTATATGACGCGGCTTTGTACGGGTCCATGTCCCCCGTCATGAGTCCCGTGTTGTAGGCAGCGGTGCGGGATCTCAGAGCGTCGCGGATGGTTTTATCCACCCACGGCTTCTGGTTGGGAAACGTTGTGATAGTCTTTGTCTCCACGGTATCATCCGCTAGTTTCCCGATGAATCCCACAACCGCTTCCGTAAACACGTTGACGTCATCGTCGGAGCTGTTTCTGAACATGCCCCAGTCTGCGTCATCGAGTGCGTCCTGTAACGCGGCCACCGATTGATCCGTCCAGCGCGCGACCTTCCTCTGAACCGGAACTTCCTGTTTCAGCCTTTGTTTGTATTTTGGCATGAGGAAGATGGCGGCGTGATCAGATTTGCCAAACGGGGGGCGGGATTGTGCCTTGTAGCTGTCCTTGACCGTAGTGTAGCAGTGGTCCAGTGTCCTTTCACCCCTGGTGGGGCAGGTGATGTGTTGATAAAAGTTCGGCGCTGCGCGTTTGAGGTTGGCGCTATTAAAGTCCCCCGTCACAATAAGCGCAGCGTCCCGGTGTTGTGTCTGGTGCTGTGTGAGTGCCTCATGCAGCTCGCATAAGGCGGTGACCGTGTCCGCTTGTGGTGGAATATAAACGGCACTTACAATGACCGATGTAAATTCCCGAGGTAGATAAAAAGGACGACACATGATGGACAGTAGTTCCAGATTTGGTGTGCAGGAGCGTGTGATACCAGTTTGTACCAGAAGATAGAGCAGTGAGGCTGTGTAACCTTTATTCAATTAGGCAAAGACCACATTCATATTCACATTGGCAGCAAAGAAATGTTACAAATTCAAAAAATTCTACTAAACCTCTATTTTTGGCTCCTCCTTTCACTTTAGTGTGTTTACTGTGTTCTTGAAGTCCACATGTTGTTTTTTAATGAATTCATTTCATTTCCACATGTTCTGCAGCTGTTTTCTTGTTGATTTGAAGTTTGTATTATGAAATCGTGATTTGATTTGATCCTATATTTGATGAAGTCTGTGTAACGTTTTTCTTAATAAACAGTTTGGTGTGAAAAATAAAGAAATGGTCTCACAACAAGTAGTTTGAGCCCTGATTTCAGATTCAAAGTAATTTAACTGTTTTCAGTGGTACATGTGGAGGTTTATCACTGGAGGAGACTTGGCTGTTCTCCACTCACACAGAACAGGGTTCCTGCAGCTCATTAAAAACTCTAAAATTATCTTTAAGGACAAAGATGTTTGATTTTTCTTAAAAGCAAGATTTGGGCATGAAGTTTTCAGAGAGTGTGTTTAACATTCATTGTAATGAACATCTCACACAAAGCAGATGTTCCTGCATTGCAACAGCGGTTTGCAGATGTGTTCTACCCCCTGCCCGGCTGGAGCACCACCTTGAAACGCAGCCTGGCGTCTGTTCATGACCTAACATGTTGCCTGAGCACAAGAGACAAATTGTGCAAAAGGAATTGGCTGAAATGGTGAAAATGCTGTTATCACAGGATGAAATGAGGATTTGTTCCTCAGTGTTTGGTCTCCTATGCTTACCTTTTCTCCAGATGATTTGTCGCAGCTGTTGAGAGGGGCCAGTTGTCTTTAAGGTGCTTCCAGGTAATTAAGAAGTGAGCGCACGGTTTTATAGGGTTCTGTGATGATTATCACAAAGTGAACAAGATCTCATGGTTTTATGCTTATCCCATGCCCCAGGTTGACCTGGACTGGTTAAGCACTGCTTAGCTTTTATCATGCTGGATTTAACCAACGCCTACTGGCAGATTCCCTTGTCTAGAGAGTCCAAAGACAAAAAAGACCTTCTCCACTCTGTATGGTTCATGCCATTCATCACTCTTCTGTTTGGCTTGTTTGAAGCCGCGGCCATTTTCCAGCACGTGCTGGAGCGATAGCTGCGTCCTCACACTGCATATCCTAATTCCTACCTGGATGATGTTGTCATTCATAGTTATACCTCGGTGGATCATGTGCAATGGCGTGTCCAGCGGGGTGGCCTGGGGGGGCACAGGCCACCCCCCAAACCAGACTGGCCACCCCAGGTGCCACCCCAAAGGCAAAACAATAAAATTCAATCAAACATCAAATGTCCGATTATGTTTTCATGGTGACGCTCAGATATCCGAGTGTAAGTGAATGCAGCATCGCTTCTGCGCTATGCGCATCACGTTAGCAAAGGTAGGAGAGCCAAGCACGAAAGACATCACTGCAGGAAACAATTTTTCGGTGAAAGAAAATGAGGACAGAATAAATGTCCCGGTAAGTAATATTAAGTTTGCTGAGTTTAGTAAACTTCGGTGAAATTAGAATACCAAGGAAAAAATAACACTTAAAGAATTATTGCAGCCCTCGAATATTTCAGACAGTATGCTACTGAGGGCAGCTAACATAAGAGTTATGAGTTATAAGATATAATCTAAGTCGTAACTTTACTTTATGGAGCTGCAGATTTGGTTGCAGGTTAACATAGCTGGACTGGCCATCGGGCATACCGGGCATATGCCCGGTGACTTATTTTTTATTTTTTTTGTAATGGCATGAACAATGAGAGGTGGTGGATTGGCCAGATGCAGGTCGATGTGTAGAAATAACTCCGTTGTTTGGTGGTGGCTATGGCGGGGCTTCCACAGAGGCAACAGGTGGATGAGGGAAGGGGAGGCAGGAGGAGAGACCCGAAGCAGCCGCCGGTCCGAGTGTCAGGTGAACTGAACTTCAGGTAAGAAGTTATGACCTGCAGTCTATCTGGGTCAGATATAAACTAAGTTTAGGTGGAGTTTATTTTCATGTTGCTGACTTTTTACTGTCAGTTGCAATAACTCATACTGCGTTCTAGCCAGTTTGACGGAGTTTTTATACAGCTGGGTGGGTGCTATGATGTTACTGATAGTGAACTTTATTTTATTCATAAGGTTAGTAGAGTTGCCAACGGCTCCTTAAAAAAATGGAATGGTCCCTCATTCAGAGAAAATATTACACGTTTCGTATTGAGCTGAGAAGAGACGCAGTTTGTCCCGGACTTTAGCTAGAATGGAAAAAGGCACAAAGCTGGATTTATTCTGTCTTTATGCTGCACAGCTGCCTCTTCTCTCATTCTCTCCCCCTCCCTCTCCTGTTGCTACTTCAATCATGAAACTGATCAATGATCAGCTGATCGGCTTTTCTCTCTTGTTTGTTTATCGCCCACTTTGCGCCAGAAAGAGGAAACCAGCAAATATTGCGCTAAACAACAGCAGCACGTTTAAGCTTGATCAGCTGTTGTTAGAATGTATTTAATATTAATTTCTAGTATCAGCTGATGTTTGCTGGAGCCACAGCTGTAAAGCTGCTGGTCATGATGTCTGTTTAGATATGTGGTGAGAGGGAAACATGAAGATGAAACCAGGAGATGTCTTTACTGAATCATCAGAGCTGAACAGGTGATGGAGAAACAGGTTTACCTTTTAGGTGACATGAATGAGTTGAAGTTATCAACTGTTTCTGAGAGACAAATAACACCAGGATCCTTTTTTTATGTAGCTGACAGCTGGTAACTGTGCAGGGGCGGGTCTAGCAAAGTTTTGCCAGGGGGCCAGGTAGGGCATTAACAGGGAAAGGTGGGGCACAAAGACATACTTTTCTTTCTTATTCTCATTTAAAATACCTAGTTTTTATTAAATAATTATCTAAATCTTACAACCAAAGTTTTTATCTGACGTAAAATGTATAGAAATCATACATATACCAACAAGACTGTACATCACTGTCACAACAGCATTTGTTTTCATTCAAAGGCTTCATGGCTTTAATACCTGGTGGGTCGGTCTGTAGTAAAAATGCCAGATTTTCTGTCCCAGTCCAGCCCTGCAGGTTAATACTGGCAGTGTCACCATGCCAGCTGACTGTATTTCATCATCAGCCAGTGTTGTTCTTGATCAATATTACCAAAGTTTACCATAAGGCAGCATAGAAAGTATTTACTTGCTTTCAGGTTTTATTCAAATGTTAGTCTTTTCATTTGTTTCCCCACTTTTTTCCTGTTTCAAAATCAAACACCAGTTTGTGAGAAGATTATCTTCTTTTTTTAACAGGCAGATAAAGTTTTGCATTGGAACTGGCTAATTTGTCAATTGTTTGTTACAAATGTTCGTATTTTAATTTTCAAAAATGTTTTTGCCCAAAACATATGTGCACTATATGTCAGTAAAAATACTATGCAAATATTGCTGTCCTTGAATGCTGAGTAAACACTGACAAAGCACTGATTGTATCTCTTGTACTTTATCAACGCAGTATCTAAAAACTTTGCACCGTAGTGGTTAAAATCTCATTCTAATAAGAGTTAAAAGTGCATTTGGTTATTAGGTTTATAGGATTATTGAATTATGGTTAAGGGTTGGTAGAATTTTTTTTTAAACATTATCTGCCAATTAAATCTGCCACCCTTCTCCAAATCTGTGCCCCTACCTGGCCCCCCCAACAAAAATTTTCTAGACACGCCACTGATCATGTGCAGTGGTTGGTCACGGTCATGGAGTCCGTGGGGCAGGCAGGGCTGATGGCAAACCCAAAGAGGTGTATGGTTGGATGGAGGGAGGTACAGCATAAAAAAACTGGCACAGAGCCTCCCCCATGCATTACCAAAGATTCACATCAAACTTATCCCATTCTTGGTTGCTTTAATGAACATTTTTTATTGTCACAGTTTGATACTGATGATTTCTTTTGAACACTCCTTTATTCTTAACCCAGTGACAGTATCAAGTTATTATGTTTATTTTTCATGTTAGTGTTTTAATTTCCAGCCTTAAAGTATCTCCATGTGATGTTCCTCTTTCACATTTTCTGCCGCCAAAATAACTGTTCCAATTCAGTGTCTGCATTCTTCAAGACCCAATTTGAAGGGTGATTACGTCACGCCAACATGATGAAGCCTGTCCCAATTCGAAATGCAGCCGAAAATGCGCCCTTCATTTCCCCAGATTTGAAGAATGGGTTGGGTGTATCACTTGTGGCCCAACATATCCCAGAATTCATAGCGCAGTGGCTGTGGCCAATTTTTTCTAACAAAAACGGCGGATGGCAGAACTGTGGTGAAGAAACTGTGGAGCAGGGAAATTATTTTACTGCTATTGTTAAAAATCATTATTACCAGCATAATATAATCTGCAATATGATCATTGCTCTAACAATGTAACAGATAGCTTTAAAATGGCCTTAAGATGTTTATGCATACAAGTTATTATATTAACTTTGTATTTCAGGTGCAGTTATAACTATTTTATACACAATGCATATCTGTGCCTATTTGAGTTGATGTTCAGGTTCATTAATGGTCTAAAGCTTCACTAGTGAGAGTGTCTAGATGATCCATGCTGAGGGAAAACTAGAACATAGAAGGAATTGCAATACATGCTTACAAAACACTTATATCAGTTTATTTTAATATCTTTTATATGTTCATATTCTTGTATTAAGCTTTTAGTAGGGGTTCTTGATTAAAACATTTATTTAGTAGATGACACATATATAGTTTCAGTTGTTACATATCTGAGTGTGGTTTCTGTCTCTCTGTCTGGTTAGAGGTCAGGAGCTAGTCAGCGAGGTGAAACAGGGTGCAATTGTGGTTAGCACACAGACACAGACACACACACTCAGTTAGAGAGAATCATTTATAGGTGAAAGTTTAATCATGTTTTGCTGGGGTTGCAAAAAGAGCAGTTTGTTGCAGAACTGCTGCTGAGGTGTCAAGATGACAAGCGAGCATCCGGCAGTGACAGGAAGCACCTGTTATGAAGATAGAAGATAATTGTTCTTTTAAATTGTGTCAAAAGTCGTTGTGGTTTTGATATTGACGTATGTGTATATATCCTGTCTGTGACGCATGAAGGGGGCGTCAGTAAATCAAACCCTGATGCTATAAAAATCTGTGTATGCTTTGAGGAAGTCGAAGACCACTTGCTGTCTGCGTACAGAGTGTTCTTCCCACACGTGTGTGTTCATTAAAATCATTGTTTGACCAAGAGCTTCTGGACCATGGTGGTTTGTACTCTCCTTCCTCAATTTTTGAACCTTAACATTTGGGGGCTTCGTCCGGTAATTGAGGAGGGAGGATTGGAGGTGTAAACGGTGAAATTCGGTGGTCCGTTGTGGTCAGACAGGCAGGCGTGACCCGGCAACCAAACTGAGGGGACAGGCGCCTTTAAAAAGAGGCAGGCACAGGCCTGTTGATTTTATCCGAAGTGTGCTGAATTGGATGATAAAATTAAATGTCTATTCAGTAAAAGTTGCCGGTAAATGTCTGCTTTGATTTTGATGAGAATCTTATGACAGTACTGAGGATTTAAAGCAGTTGGACTGCTGGAAATGATTTAATACGGTTGGACCGTAAAAAGCAGTTGGACTGCTGGTAATGATTGAATGCGGTTGGACCGCTAAAAGGATTTAATACGGTTGGACCGTGGAAAGCAGTTGGACTGCTCAATGATTTTAGTATGTTAGGGAATTTGGTTATTTTTTGGTTATAAGGTTGGACCTGCTTCAGTCTTACACTTTGTTGGGTGTTTTACTGTTGTTCCAAAGTATTATAAATTACTCAAGAACGCCAGTTGGACTGGTAAGAAGCGCAGTTCTCGGAGGTAATGCTCCCTCCCGGCCAAGGACGCTTGGCCCTGACCTATCGGCGAATAGGGTTAGTACGGTTGGCAACCGGGGAGAACTTGGGAACCTCCAAAATAGCTAGTGGTTGGACCACTTTACCGTTTGGAACGGTAGTCTGCGCTTTTTTGGTTAGAAGAAGTTGGACTTCGGGCGTGTAACTTTAACTTAACACTTCGGGGTAAGCCTTGGCTGTGTAATGCCAAAAATAGAGCTTCAGGCAAAGTTTGGGTTGGTTGACGCTTTTAAATTGAGTTAGGGACTTTAGAGATGAGGCCAGAAACTGTTGGACAGATACTGGTTAACTGATTACAAAAAAGTTGGACTTTTTCGGTGGGACCGTTAACTTAAATTTGTCAAAATTGGTTAGGCGCTAAAGCTGACAGATCTGGCAGTAGTTGTAAATATAAGACGTCTTTGTAATATAAAATAGGAGGCTGTGTGTCGAGTCAGCAATGCACTGACTGCCTGCTGCTATTTTTAGACGGTGTGTGTGAGTGTGAAAATGCAAATGAGTAAGTAGTGACCTGTTTAAACCACAGTTGGTTTTACAAATACTGCTGCAAACATTGTTGAGTGTGTGTTTAAGATGCCATTTATGTTTATTAGAGGACTATAAATAAAGTTTTGAGTTGCCGTAGTGGATGTATAGTAATTGACTGAGTTTGGATGTAGATATATAAATATATTGAGTGCACTGTATATACTTAAGACTAACACATTACTTTCAGTAGTAACTTTTCTCCAGCATTAGTTGCTGGTGTGGTTTATTTTTTCAATTTCTTGTGTGTGCGGTGAGAATTAATGGAGGTTTGAATTTTTCGTTTGTTTGTTTTTGACTTGCTCTTTCTGATTATGACAAGCATGTCTAAAATACTCTTAGGAAAGTGTGTTTTGAGTTATATTCCTCAACTCTGGTCACAGTTTAAGTGTGAATGCGGTGACTAGAAGGTTTTGAATGAGGAATAAAGGTGTGAGAGGTATTTCTTTGGTGATGTCAAGTAGGATGTTTTAAAGTTTGAAAGTGTTTTTAATTTAAGAGATGCATGAGTGATGTTATAAGAGTTTGAGGTTCTTTTCTTTCAGTTCATTCACACCATCCTCACACGTGGTTCATATATGGCCACTAGAGGGAGATATTGGACTTTAAACCTGCCGTAAGTTCTCCATTCTGGCAAGACTGACCAGGCGAACGGCAGCGTGTCTCCTGTGTTCACTTTCTCTCCTGTTTTACAGGTCAGTAATGTGGTCAAAAACATAAAGAAATACACAGCTGGACACTGTGATACTTAAACTTCCATGACATAAGACGGGTCTGGGATATGGGATGTATTATACTGTCGCTATGTGAGCTACTTTAGCTCTGTAGGATGTTATAGCTAGGCTGTATGCCTGGGTAACGCTAGCAAGCTGTTGCAACTGCGTATAATAATCCATATAATAATAAGAAGCACCAACCCGGTTGGGTTTACAGTTCCTGATAAACTTGTAGCTTTGTGTTCATGACAAATGTTTTGTATAACGCGTGTGTAAAGTGTTCTGAGCCCGCCTGAAGTCATGTGTAAACTTGCTGTTTCAGTGTTAGAATCTAACTGGTCTGAAAAAGACATATGAAGCGAGAGCGCTAATAAGAGTACGGCCAACAAAAATGCTGGCAAGGAAAGTAGTGCAGTAATGTTGAAAGTAGAGTTTCCTTTCTATGATAAGACACTACCATGATGATGTGAATTATTTTGTTTATCTCATTTATGGGAAAAGAGGTGTAGTTGTCATTTGTTTCATTCATTTAAACCCTTTGTTGTTTTATGCCAGTAGTGTGGACTAATATTGAAATGTACTGGTGGAAAGCAAGCCATGTGAGGGAATGAGCAGTTATTGTGAAATTGAGTTAACAAAAGAGTGGAGCAGATATGCTTGTGTTGTATGAATAAATTCTGGCAAGACTGACCAGACGAACGGCAGCGTGTCTCCTGTGTTCACTTTCTCTCCTGTTTTACAGGATCGTAATCTGGCTACGCGCCCATCATAGTGGGGCCTGTAACACATGC
The DNA here is from genome assembly GCF_057382095.1 of Aulonocara sp. 'chitande type north' Nkhata Bay. NCBI lineage: Eukaryota > Metazoa > Chordata > Actinopteri > Cichliformes > Cichlidae > Aulonocara > Aulonocara sp. 'chitande type north' Nkhata Bay. Next base: position 13,130,192 of record NC_141346.1, read on the forward strand.
AGCCAGGAGGCAGCCTGGGATCGAACCACCAACCTTCTGATTAGTGGCTGACCTGCTCTGCCACCTGAGCTACAGCCACCTTCAGCAAAATATGCAAACTCAGCAGCCTGCAACAAGTGCTTTAAGCTGATACTGTGATACTGTCAAAGGAGGTAACACCTCGAATCCGATGAAACACCTGGCGACGCATAGCTTTTTGTTAAAAGCAGAGAAATGCGCCGTATTTGATAGCTTGCTGCGAGACCTCACACCGTGCACATCTACTGCGGGTGGGTTGCCTGTTATCAGACCCAGAGTTTGCAGCATTCCCCAAGAACCCGAAGAGGAGAGTCCTGGCCCCTAGCCCTGCCAGTGTAGCAGAAATGATGACAGATGATGACGGCAGCAGCAGCCTTAATGTTGTTCGTGTGTAATTTACGTTGAGTAGGCTAACCACGTTATTACATTAATGCATGTAAGGTGAACTAGCAAACACCATCATAGCTACATGCGGCTGTCTTCTTGTTTGATGGCAGGTCATTTTAGCCAAAAAGGCTAAAATGACCAAAGAAAAAGTGGGAAACAGTTAAACATGAGAGGTTTTTAGACAAAATTGGTGTATTTTCCATTGATTAAGCACTGCTTCCAGCCGAGTGATACCATATATGCCCTATAGCTGCAGAAAAGGCCAAAATTGTTATCTTTTTACAAAAAGACTGCTAAACATGAGAGGTTTTTGGACAAAGTTTGTGTTTTCCATTCTTTAAGCACCGGTTTGAGCACCGTTTAAGCACCGGCACCGTTTCAAAAGTACTGGTTAGGCACCGGTATCGGATAAAACCTAAACGATACCCATCCCTAGTGTCAACCTGACCTTGTGAAAACTGCTTAACTTTGCTTAACAATGTTTCACTGTGTTATCTGCTAACTGTTAGATGGACAAGACTCCCAAGAGGACCAGCTTCTGGGAAAAGAGAGCTGTGTGTGAGGGTGTAAAAAAAAGGAACTGAGATGCGCCAAGGGGACAGCATTCATAACTTAGACCTGTGATGCTTTGTTGTGAATGTTTGCTCTCCTGCATGCAGTAATAAATAGCTTGACCACAGCTCTTTCGTGTTGCAGATTGTATTCATCAGAAAAATTCCACAACATTATGTAAAGAGAAAAGAGCAATGGCCCCGTGGAACTCCTTTGTACACTGGGAGAAAAGAGGAAGACCACCCAGTAGCATGGACACACTGTTCTTGCTGACAAGTAATTTGACAACCAACTTATAGCATTTAGAAATAGACCAATACTGTTTAGTCTATTTACTGAAATGACATGGTCAACTGTATCAAACGCCTTTGAGAAGTCAAGAAAAAGAGCAGCACATATTTTTTGCAGTCCATTGAATCAAAAATAACATCAAACACATTAATAGCAGCAGGTATTGTGCTGTGATTTTTTTCTGAATCCCGACTGATGTTGGGAAAGAACTGAAATTTTGTCTAAAAAGTTTTTCAGTTGTTCACTTATAAGCTTTTCTAGAACTTTAAAGTTCTAAAAGTTTCAGTCACAAACACAAACATCCTGCACTGAAGCTTCTCTGTGTGGTTTAAAGACACTGAATGATTCTCTGGCTGTTTTTAGGTTGAGGTGGTTTAGTATTTATTCCTTGTTTTCATCAGTGAAGAGAGGTGTGTGTCATTTAGCCACAACCAAACAGGAACAAGTTAAATTTTGTATTTGTAGTTTATTAATCCTGCAGAGAAACTGCTGTGGGAACAAAAGCCAACAAACATCAAGTCAATGAACTGACTTCCAGTAAGTAGTTCTGGGTCATCAGAGTCTAATTCAGTGATAAAAAGACAAAACATCTGTAACATGTGGATGTCCTCTGGTCCGAGGTGCTGGGGGGACCAGTTAGAGACCAGCAGCTGGACGTCAGTGGTTGGACTGGTGGACTACTTCAGTGAAGAGTAGACAACGTCTGGCTCTGGTTTAAAGTCTGAACACAAACACAAACAGTTCAAACAACAGGAAACATGATTACAAGCTTTGAAGTTCAATCAAGACCTCCAATCTCCACCTCTCTGCATCACACACAGTCCCAGTTCAGACTTTACTGGGAACCAGCTCAGATCCAAATTACAGAGCTTCCACCCTGCTCACACCTTAACTGCTTCTTCAAACCTGGAGCCCACAGATCTGTGCTGGGCCCTATTTCAGGAAGCCAGTTTAGTGCAAACTCTAAGTATACCCTGAGTTAACGAAAACTCTGGGTTTTCGGTTTCACAAAGCGAGTTCAGATGAAGCCTGAGTGAGTTACTATGACAACACACTCCGTGAAGCTAACCTGCCCCCTAGCAGGTTTACTTCAACTAACCCTGACTTTCTCCGCCTCTTTGTCGGAAACCTGACTGTAGGAAGTGTCAGACATGGCGTGCCCCTTCCTTGAAGAGCCAGTAGATGTTGAAGCCCAAATTCTCCGCAGAGCTCTCCGCCGGGAGAGAGTGATTAGAGCGCGTTTGGACATTTTATCATTTCCTGATGATTTTCTGTGTGAACGTTACCGTTTTTCAGCACAATCTATAATTTATTTGAATAACATCCTCAGGCCTAATATTGCTCATGTGACACATCGCGGACATTCTCTCAGTTCTGTACATACATGGATTTTGGACACAGTCTGTTTGGCCCGCTCCCCTCAGGCAGGAGGCGTTTGGTGATTGGCTGCAGACTCCCATCTCTGCAGGACCTGTACACCTCCAGGACACTGGGGCGTGCAGCTCGGATCACAGCTGACCCTTCTCACCCCGGACACAGTCTGTTTGACCTGCTCCCCTCAGGCAGGAGGCTCCGGTCCATTCGCACCAGAACCTCTCGCCATAAGAACAGTTTCTTCCCCTCTGCTGTCGGACACATGAACAATAACCGTATGACTGTTCCCACCACTAACACATGACCCTACGCTGTGTTCACTGCATCATTCCATGTTTGGCACTGATTACCATCTGCACTCATGTATATCATGTATATATCTATCTACTTAGCACTTTTAATTCTTATTCTTATTTTTATTTTCATGTCTATTTAAGCGTAATTTATGACAGTATGTTTGCACTGAAGCACCGCAGCAATTTCCTAATGTTGTAAACCTGCTCAACATTTGGCAATAAAACCCTTTCTGATTCTGATTCTGATATTATTTGTATTGCACTTCGGTTTTTTGCAAACGGGAGCTTTCTGTATAATATTGGTGACGCTGAGCACGTTTCCAAGGCTACCGTCTGTCGGGCAGTCAGGAATGTTACAGTTGCACTGAAACGTCTCCTGTACTCGTTTGTGGTGCTCCCCGGTCATAGACCCACAAGATTTATCAAAGAGGGATTCCACAAAATTGCAGGTAGCAGGATGAACAAAACTTAATTCATGATGTGGTGATACTTGGACTACTACTTAAATTTTACATTTATTTTCACGGTTCCCAGGCGTGATTGGCTGTACAGATGGCACTCACATTCCAATCATTGCTCCTTCAGTAAATGAAGGAGACTATGTGAACAGGAAGTCTTTCCACAGCATTAATGTGCAGGTACATAGTTCCCTGTAGCATTTCAAATGAACAAATCATTTCATTATAGTAATGGATGCTAATTTGTGTTCTCTGCACTGTGAAGATCATATGTGATGCTGCCAACATTATCACAAATGTGGAAGCCAAGTGGCCAGGCTCTGTGAGTGGTGGTGGTGGAGGACCCCCACCTGTTTTTCGGGCCTCCGCTTTTTTTCTGTTGGCTATAACGGGTCACATTTGAGCATACAGAGTAAGCAAATATTTACTTGTAATGTGCTCAGATAATTTCAATAAGTGCTTACAGAAAGAAAATTAATGTAGCCTCTAACTGCAATTGATTTACATGGGACAAACAGACCAAGCACTATGGCTCATAATACAATTACACCTTACCTGTTTGGACTATACTTTTATATTTCATTTTTACTTGCTGCCAGGAACGTTTGGGGCCTGTTGGGTTGCACCTGCGCTCACATCATGTCACAAAATAAAATGTATAAAATAAAAAATAAAATATAATAAAATAACGTGTTAAATGGGTGGAAATCCCTAGATCAATGTTTAAATTAACACGCACGCATTGACTCTGTCGGCTATGTTTTGCCATGCATGCTCCCTTTCTTTTGCAGCTGAGGCTGTGTTACTTTTTTTCTGCAAAATTTTCATGTTATCGGCATATGCTGCCATCAGAATTTCGGTCTCAAGTGCTGTAAAATACACTCAACAAAAATATAAACGCAACACCTTTGTTACTGCTCCCATTCCCCATGGGATGGACGTAGAGACCTAAAATTCATTCCAGATACACAATATAACCATCCCTCCCAAACAGTGGTCACAAATCAGTCCAAATGTGTGGTAGTGGGCACATCTGCTATATTGAGATAATCCATCCCACCTCACAGGTGTGCCACATCAGGATGCTGATCTGACATCATGAGTAGTGCACAGGTGTACCTCAGACTGCCCACAACAAAAGGCCACCCTGGAATGTGCAGTTTTTGTCTCATAGCAAAATGCCACAGATGCCACAAGCAATGAGGGAATTGGCATGCTGACAGCAGGAATGTCAACCAGATCTGTCGCCCGTGCATTGAATGTTCATTTCTCAACCATAAGCCGTCTCCACAGGCGTTTCAGAGAATATGGCAGCACATCCAACCGGCCTCACAACCGCAGACCTCGTGTAACCACACCAGCCCAGGACCTCCACATCCAGCAGGTTCACCTCCAAGATCGTCTGAGACCAGCCACCCAGACAGCTGCTGGAACAATTGGTTTGCACAACCAAACAATTTCTGCACAAACTGTCAGAAACCGTCTCAGGGACGCTCAACTGCATGCCCGTCGTCCTCATCGGGGTCTTGACCTGACTCCAGCTCGTCGCCGTAACAGACTTGTGTGGGCAAATGCTCACAGTCGATGGCGTCTGGCACATTGGAGAGGTGTGCGCTTCACGGATGAATCATGGTTCACATTGTTCAGGGCAGATGGCAGCTGAGAATGTCCCAGTTCTTGCATGGCCAGCATACTCACCGGACATGTCACCCATTGAGCATGTTCGGGATGTGCTTGACCGGCGTATACGACAGCGTGTACCAGTTCCCACGAATATCCAACAACCTCGCACAGCCATTGAAGTGGAGTGGACCAACATCCCACAGGCCACAATTGACAATCTGATAGACTCCATGCGACGACGTGTTGCACTGCATGAGGCAAATGGTGGTCACACCAGATACTGACCGGTTCTGGGTCCCCAGACCCCCAATAGCGCAAAAAACTGCACATTCCAGGGTGGCCTTTTGTTGTGGGCAGTCTGAGGTACACCTGTGCACTACTCATGATGTCAGATCAGCATCCTGATGTGGCACACCTGTGAGGTGGGATGGATTATCTCAGTATGGCAGATGTGCCCACTACCACACATTTGGACTGATTTGTGACCACTGTTTGGGAGGGATGGTTATATTGTGTATCTGGAATGAATTTTAGGTCTCTACGTCCATCCCATGGGGAATGGGAGCAGTAACAAAGGTGTTGCATTTATATTTTTGTTGAGTGTACATTGACCGCGCCTTCTTTCCCTCCGTCTCCATGGTGACTCGCTTAATCTGTGCTCCACTAATCAGGGCTTTATGTATCTTCGTGCGCGCGCTTAACTTGGGGTTAAAGCAACTCCGCGTTGATTGAACTAATTGTTATCAGCCTTTCTGAAACCGAATATTCCGAGTTGGACAGTTCGGGGTTACTCAACCCTGAGTATCGTTTTTCACTCTGAGTTTTCTAAACCGGCTTCCTGAAATAGGGCCCTGATCTTTAACTTTGTACATGTGGTTTCTTCTAGTGTGGGTTTAGTGTTTCTTTCTCTCAGCTTCAGTTCTTACTTTGAGTTTGTCATTAGTTCCCTCTGTGTTCCCTGTCTGTCCTCCCTCCGCCTCGTCTCTGTTCCCTGTTTTACTTCAGTTATGTCTCGCTGTTCCTGGTTTCACTGACTGAGTTTGAATTTTGACTTCCAGCTAATAAAGCTCATGTTTCCCTCCCTCTGACCTCTGTCATCCTCTTTCATAAATTATAAAACATCCTTCATCACATGAGACACAAATGGTTTCTACATCATCATCTGAGGTTTCTTCAAAGCTTTTCTTCTCTTGTTCTTTCATTTGTTAACAGCTTGTAAATCATTGACGATAAAAATCAGATGCTCTGAATGAAGTGATCTATGTTTCTACGTAGACTTGTTAAACTGAGTGCAGAAGTGTGTTCATACTAAAGTATGGCTACATGTAGTGCACTGTGTACCTGGATGGTCTGCTGATAACTGGGACTTCACCCAAATATTCAAATGTTCTGATATTTGTCTTGTTTGACATCTTGCTCACTCACAGCAGTTAACATTTTTTAGTTCAAATCTTATGACTTTATCACTTTATTTATGACTTTATTTCTCTTATTTCTCTTTTTATTTTTAATTTTAAAAAGATGTTAATTTTAAACACATTTAAAAAATCAGTTGTGTTTTCCTTTCAGTTTTGTTCCATTTTGAAATCACATCAGGAGTGTTTCAGAGTTTTTCCTGCACTTAGCCTTTTATTTTGAAATTTTGGATTTTCTATAAATGATCTAAGTGTCTCCCCGTTCTGCTGCTCTGCCCTATACAGCTTGATGTGTCTTATCCTCCACAGGTCTGAGCTTGAGTAATGGTGTGGTTAGGTTAGCTTAGCACCATGGCTGTAAACAGTGTGAACAGCTAGCTTGTCTCTGTCCACAGTCAAAGATAAAGAGCAGCTGTACCTGGGCCTCCTTGTTCTGATGGTTGTTTGTCCATAACTGACGTCTTCAGTTCTCACTGCTGAGTAGACCACAGCTGAATCAGTCTCTGTGAAATAAACACATTAAAATTACTGTAACAGTGCTGTGATATTATTACACTTTATTATTTACTTTTATGTGGCTTTTTGATAATATTAAGTGTTGCCTTTTTATAAACCGCAGTATCTTTTCACAGTTTTTCCATCCTAACACCTCTGCTGTGAAACACTGAGTGACCACAAAGAACTGGAGTTTCTGAGAAATGCACACTGACAGTCTTCACCACAGAGCTCAAAGCAAACATGTTCTCACAGCATGAACACTATTATTAGACAAACACACTACAGTGAGAAGCTCATCAGCTTCACACTAACATGAGTCTGTGCTCTGTGGATGTGTATCTAGCATGGTGGTTAAAGGACAGTGGGGAATGAGACCTCTCGGTCTCGATCTTTGCATTCTGATTGGTGAAACTGTACTTCTTCCCTCCGCCCCCAACCCCACATATCCCCATCAGTGTTGGTCAAGTTACTTGAAAAAAGTAATCAGTTACTGATTACTTCCCCAAAAAAGTAATCCCATTACTTTAGTGATTACTTATTTTCAAAAGTAATTAATTACCCAATTACTTAGTTACTTTTTAGTTACTTTTTAAAAACACGATTTACAACCTGAATAGGTGATAAAGCGATAGATCTTTCAGCCCAATTCTACTTTTTCTACATAATCCATCATACAAAATGTAATCAAATGGAAAAGTCTCTTTTTAAAACTTGTTTTATCAGTTTTAATCTTTTAACTTTATGCATCAAGCAAAAATTTAATTATATGCAACATTCTCTGACTTGAATAAATTAGTTTAACATTTAAACCTATTTTCTGCACATTCCAGCACATAAAATAGATGCAAGTAAAACACAGCAGAAAATAAATAAAGTCAAAGACTCAGCGGTCCTGTTGCTCTATTTTCACCTGTAAAGCAGGACTGCGGTAGGTGGAGGTTTACCCTGGTGCAGGTGTGCCGCGGTCAGTTGAAGAATCCGCGAGTTTCTCTGTGAATTTCCCATTACGTCGTTGCGCACTCGGTGCTTGCTTGGAAGTTTAGGGTTTTTTTTCGCTGTAAAAAGAAGTTTTCTTCCCACGCACGATGGACGCTAATGTTTTTGTCACTTTTTATGGAATCAAACTCAAAGTAAGGTCAGTACTTCCACGCTTTAAACGCTGCACGCTCATACTCTCTCCCACAATCTATATATTATCCATTGTTGATCTGCACACAGCTGTTGTCACAAACGTCGCACTTGCTAACGTCATTGTCATGAGACATTCTCGCAAAAAATCACGGTTTTAGTAACGCAGTAACGCAGCGTTCCTACGGGAAAGTAACGGTAATCTAATTACCGTTTTTGCAATAGTAATCCCTTACTTTACTCATTACTTGAAAAAAGTAATCAGATTACAGTAACGCGTTACGCGTTACTGCCCATCTCTGATCCCCATTACCCCCTACCCTCCTTCAGCTACACGTGTGAGTTTTGCAACACATTCTTGAAGAAGTGTTACAAATGTCAAAGTACACAAAGTGAATTTGTAACTTCAGAGGGCGTTTGAGCACTTTACTTGTTTGAGAGGTTGTAATCACAGATTTGTAGTTATAAGTAATAACAAATCTACACATTTGTGTGTAACATTTCTGCAACTGCAAAACTGAAATACCAGGATGGAAAAAACTTTACAAATTAATTTTTTCTACACATTCTCACGTTTTATTGTGCAAACTCTCATATTTTGCAACATATTTACCTTCATATGTGTCTTTGCACATTTCACTGTTGCATGTGTGTTGATATGAGCCCTTTTATTTTGGTCACAGTCCTTTTGTGTTCACGATGACTTTAAAATTTATTGGCCACAGCCTTTGCAATGATTACACTTATTTGACTCATTTGTTAACTAATCTGACAAAAAAAAGACACATTTTAGAGTAGTCTTCTTTTAGTGCAAGCTGACAAACTTCACCAAAGTGCACAAATAATCTCACAGCCTGAATATTATTATTAGCCAGTGTAAAACACACTGTGCTGTGTCACACAGTGTCACCTGCTTCAGACTGAATAACAGGAAGTAGCTGCTGTGTATTTTTCACAACTTCAAAGAAGAAATAATGTTCATTGCATTAAAGAACATTTGCTCTGTTCTAAAACAGTATTAACAGTAATTAGTCAGTAGGCACTAAAACAGCCATGTTTAAAAGTGCATTCCTTTATTAAAAAAAATCTAAAATTGAAGATGCAAAAAAGTTTAAATAAAACTGTGCGAATACATATGTTGAGCAATTCTGACTCTGTTTGCAAATATACTGAGAGAATATTAGGGATGTTTAGAAGATTGATTGCAACTTAAAAAAAAAAAAAAAAAGATAACACATTTAGCTCGCCTCTGCACTGCTATAAACTCAGGATCAGGTTGTGCAGGCTTAGTGCAGGCGATGATGTCTGAAACATTAAATCCTTCTCTGTCCCTGTCATCTGTGTTTGGTTCCTGACATGGGGCTCAAGTCAAGAAAACTTGCCACTCTCTAAAATGACTAGATCTTAAATGATTGGATTGCACATACTAACCCACTCCCTACATACACACAGCACGCTGCCAATCCCCCACTACCCAACTGCATCATCAGTAAGCCCCTTCCCCACATATCTGGCACATTGTTAATGTCATTTCTAAATGCTATCGTCAACGATTTATGGTGGCAGATGTCAACAAACAGGGAAAAAAAAAATCCTTTTCCTTACATTGCAATTATTTTACATTTACATTTTTGCAGATAAGCTAAAGAACAGCTAACCAGATGTTTCTGTTAATCCTCAACCTACCGTTGCCGTCATAGACTACATCTTTTTGTAAACAACAAGCCAACAAACAGTGTTGGGGAGTAATGAAATACATGTATCAGCGTTACGTATTTGAAATACAAAATATGAGTAACTGTTACAGTTACAGTCTTACAGTTACAGTCTTACAGTTACAGTTACCGTTTAAATAGGTGGTAATCAGAATCAGTTACTTTGTTGAAATAAGTAGAATAAAAAGCGGTCATTTCTGGTTTCATATGTTAGTTAGGCTATCCCCTCTATACCTCTCCAGTTTGGTGACCTGCACCACAGTCGGGTGCAGGTTTAGCTCAGTTGGATGGGTATCTATCATATATTGCATGGCTCAGAGTGGCCGGTTTGAGTACGATATGTGGCCCCCCTTTTTTATTTTACTCAATTTCCATCTGGGATTAATACAATTTCTCTGATTCTGATTGCTGGAAACCCAACCAAAACACGCAATAAGAGGCTCTAATGTAGGCGTCCTGGTAATGTTGGTGGCGTCAGTTACACAATGGACCCAGAGCCAGCACAACAGAGCCAGCAGTGCATGGGGAGGAATACATTTCTTGGTAATTCCAACACCACTTCATAAGAAGAATGGGATAGGCGAAACTTCAGTATCATCGATGTACCATATTGCTGTTTTTTCAGTATTGCTAAAGCAGCTCATAGCGTGGGAGAAGTAACTGTCAGGGAAAAGCAGTTTACATTAATAGATGATTAAACATTTTGCTGGCAGTAATTGAAATGATTAAAGAAAATCAAATTATTTATGCACCATAATTAATAATTTTATTGGGGGGGGGGGGTATATTGGCTGGATCTCATTATTGGTGGGGTCATAAAACCCCTAATGCACCTGGGCATACTGTTAAGCAGATAGCAAAGCTAAGCCTTCTGCTGGTAAATAGCAGAGAACATCAAGCTACTAGAATGTCTACAACACATACGGTTCTACTGCTCTTTGCTTTTCAAGGCATAAACATGAAAGACTGCAGCAGATAATTACACAAAACTAGTTGAAAAGAGGGTTTTAGTATTACTTTTTATCAGCAGAATGATCCAAGACACAGACCTCAGGAACCTTTTGTCTCAGCCTTGCTTGGTGACCCTGAGCTCTACTTTCTGAACTCTTCCATCATCACTGGGAAAAGTGTTTGTAAGGAGTGCTTTACACCAGTTGCTTTGGGCTGCATTGCTCTACTTTAGCAGCCCAGTGTTGCCTTTCTCAATGTTAGGATATAACTTTAGCAACTTCTGACAAGCTTGAAGTGTGTGTAAATGCTTGGATTTCTAGTGACTTCAAAAGTGGTCTGCTAGGTGCTGCCCTTGCCGCCATTGCTATTTATAGAGATCCTTCCCTGTGAACTACCCAGGTGTACATGCTTTTTGAATGAGGAGTAAAACTGGACCAAGTATTTGAGATGAGTCTCTCTTTTCACCAAGGACCGGTACAGCATCCGCATCACTGCAGCCACAGCACCTATCCATCTGTCGATCCCACTCCCTGTTCCCCTCGGCCGCGAACTAGACCCAGAGATACATAAATCCCTCCACTCGGGGCAGGAACTCTGACCTGGAGTGAGCACTTCATCATTTTCCAGCTGAGGACCATGGCCTCAGATTTGGAGGTGCTGATATCTATTCCCACCAACTTCACACTCTTCTGCGAACCATTCCAGTGCGAGCTGGAGGCCATCACCTGATGAAGCCAACAGAACCACATCATCTGCAAAGAGCAGAGATAGCTATGCCACTTGTCTATGCCTAGAAATTCTGTCCATAAAAAAAAAAAAAAAAAATATATATATATATATATATATATATATATATATATATATATAGTGAGTTGGGAGGGGGGTCCAACTCACTGTCCAGGGAGAGAAGGGGGGAATCCACACACACACACGCTTCCTCTTCCACACAGTCACTGCCACAGCTCCTCCGCACACACGCACTCCTCTTCAGCCGCACTCGCTCCAAAACTCCACCCACGCTGCTACATCTGGGCATGTCCCGTAATTTGGTCCAGAAGAGGGATATTCAGGAGGTTCAACATTCCAGCAGTGAGCTGCTATGTTCCACTGCCTTAAATAGCAGCTGGGGAAATCAGCCAGATCAACAGCAGTTGGACACAATCACACAGGTGCGTGGGCCAAGAGCGAGAGCCCGTAACGAGCTCCACCCAGGCAGAGAGGAGGAGGAAAGACAAAGAAAACAAAAATGAACAACAACAAAACCTGTAGCCAGCGTGAGCCAACCAGAGAGACACGGGGGTTTGTATGTTCTGTGGGGTTTCTGTGTTGTCAGGAGACTTTGTTGGTAGGGTCTCCCATGGCAAATTGTTCCTGGGTGAGGAACCAGACAAAGACAAGTGGATGACCACAAAGCTGCCATCTCTTTTAAATTAGAACTGACAAACTTCCCCACAGACCACAAAGCACGCATGATCACACTTTTATTAGCCTGAGCAGAAGTGAACAACAGGAAGGAGCTGCTGTGGTTTCACATGCAGAACTTCAGAAGAGTCAGAATGATATTTTATACTAGAAGACATTTGCTTTGTTTAGTCTGTCTCATATCAACAAATAAATCTCAATAATCCTGCTGATAACTTGTGTGGGGAGATGAGCCACATTTGGACATTGAGCTGGTTTATTGTTCTGAAATTGCACCAGACAAATCCTTCATCACCACATGAATGCACACTATGTTTTTGACTACATGACAGGGTTAGTCGTCCAATAACTATTAATTATGTTTCAGTAAAAAATATTTTTCATAATTTTTTCTTTTAAGTTAGAGACAAGTTTAGAAATAAACACCATCTAATACTAATTCTTTGCAACCTCCTTTGACCATCTAATACACCATTTTTTTAAACCATGAATTTGAAGCAGCGATAATTATTGTGAATTATTTTTTTATGTGCACTGAAATGAAGGAATTTACAGACTTTAATAATGTTGCCTTTATTAAAGTCATGAAAACAACTGAGAACAGATTCCACAACCATGACTGTATTTTGTAGTGATGAATCATTGATGTTATTAAAAAAGGACAGAGGTTCCCAACACATTTTAAATGACATTCAACAGTCATTTTGTGTGAGATTTGCTAACCTGAGTAATAGTGAGGAAGTCTCATGTGAGAACAAACTGAACTACATCAATATCAAACTGAGTCTGAACTGTTCTCCATTTAAAGTCTTGATACACACTCAATCCTCCAGGTGGGGAAAGTTTCTGTGATCTCAATTTAAAGGTTGCTAGTCTTTATCCAGCAACCCTGTAAGGTAATGAGCTCCTCCAGTGGGTTGCCATGGGTACACTGTTTGTGAGATCAGGTTTTGCAGACACACACTGAAACCATACTTCCTTGGACCAACACAAACTATTCTGCTAACAAAGAAATGAAAAATATTGCCGTCTTTATATCCCTAGCTGCAAAAACATTTCTCACCCTCAGGTGCTCGGTTCTGACACGTGTAACAACCAAACTCAGGACCAGTGACATAAACACCCCCAACTGACCTCTTGATAAATATTATAATGTAGCTACATAAGAGCTGCTACTTAATCTAGCTCTATGTCTTTAGCTTGCTAGTGAGAAACTGATTCAAGTGCCCTCTAGTTTATCTGTAACAATGTGACAACCCACCGTGGTCTACCCTAATCAATATAAAATAAATTGGACAAATCATAGTGAGAAACCCTCCTATCATGCTCAGGGTCATTTTGACCCTGCTGAATTAGAACTGATATTTCGCATGTGGTGGGAGGGAATTTCCTGCAAGGACGTTGACAGCTCGTACAAAATTAGGGGGTAGCAAACTTATAAAAGCTTCCATGACATCCCTCTATCTAAATTACTACTCTTGGTGTATTGTGTACTCTGTAATATGTGTGCTGTCTCAAAAAGTGTCATCTGGGAAAAGCTTCACTGTCAATCAGGTTTTGGCACAACTCTTTGACGGTGAAAGTCACATAGACGAGAATGTGTCAGAGACGGAGGATTGTGAATTCTAATCTAATGAGAATGAGAGTGTTGGCCCTCCTGTTGTCTCTCAATCATCAGCATACACAATGCCTTCCAAAAATGGAAAGATAATATGGTCCCTTTCCCAACTTTAAACAACAGTGGAGACTTAGTGCTTCTAATATTATCAAAATGGTTCCAGTCCCCACCAGGTATGCAGTCAGCCATGTTGAGGACCTCAAGTCATCATTTGAGATCTTTATGACACCATCGATTAAAAATACTGTCCTTCGGATGACAAATTTAGAGGGGAGGTGTGTATATGGGGACAGTTGGAAAGACCTGGCCAAAAGAGTGATGGTTGATTTGGCTGAAGGACTGCGTGTGCATAATTTCACATGCAATTTTTTTTTGTATCATGCCTTGGATGAGGAATTGCTCAAAAGGAAGTTTACCATGTTAGGGATAGTGAGAAAGAACAAGCCTGAGCTTCCTTCTGAACTTCTTGCTGTCAAGAGCAGGAAGGTAACATCTTCAGCGTTTGCCTTCACTGAAAAAGCAACTCTAGTCTCCTATTGGCTCAAGAAAAGGAAAAATGTCCTGCTGTTCAGCACGATGCACAAACAGAGTCGAGGACGATTTTCCTGGAGCAGCTTGGTAATACTCTGGTGAAACCTCATATTGAGAGAAAAGGGGCGCCATCTGAGAGCATCAACCACTGTTGCAGCTATTCTGAGGGACGAACAGACAAATACAAACAGCCCAACTTCTCCAATGCTAAAAACCATGGGCAGGAAATATGGAAGGTGCAGGTTTGTCCCAAAAGAAATGATTCTAAGACTAGCACAATGGAAGAAATACGCCTGCAAGGAGCATTCACACACTTTCTGCACAACAGAGGGTGTGTACAAAAAAAAACTTAATTGTTGGACAAGAACTGTTACATATTCTGACTATTTTACTGATGTTTTCACAATTTTCTGTTTCACAAATGGATGAATTTCACCACAAACACACACATAAAAAAACAAACAAACAGAAGAGCTCTGCCATTGCCGATCTCAAGCCTGGATAAGAAAAGAGGAGGGGTGAGTGAAAGTGATGTCGTGGTGATACAACAAAGGGTCCTGGGTCACAAGATAACAGGATTCATTCTAAAGGACATGGATGGACACATAAAATAAAAAAAACATGGATAAAAGATTTGACCTAATGGCAGTGCTGGAAAAAAGGTCATGTCATCACCAAAACCCAATAGGGTTCATCCACTTGTGGTCATTAATGTTGACAGTAATTTTGAAAAGACTTAAATGCGAACTTTTAAAGATACATTTATTCTAAATTAAAAGTTTGTCTTGATGGTGGTGCTTGAGTTTCATTATCTAGGAGCTACTTATGTGTTCAATAAATCAACAAAGTGCTTGACGCAAACACTTGGTCAGTAATTGTATGTTGAAGGCAAATGTGTTCATAAGATTGAAGGAGAATGCTAATAACTTAGCATGTTATTATTAGCATGTAGCTTAAAGCAAAGCCTGAGTGAACCATGGCAGAGACAGAAGAAGAGCAGCTTCACCTCTCAGATTTGATTTCTTTTTCTTGTCTTTGATGATGATTTTTCCACAAGTGACGTCTTCAGTTCTCGCTGCTGAGTGGACTGTAGCTGGATCACTGTCTGCACAGCAAACACACACAGAGGACATCAGAGCAGGAATAACAGCTGATCATAAAGAAAATGATAATGTTTAAGAAGTGGAATTTTAAAAAAAGGTATTAGTTTTATCTTTAGAGTTGTGGTCTGTGTGCAGAGTTTACTGTTTGTTCAGAAACAGGATGCTGGACGACTGCAGAGCTGTTAGCTTCAGTTAACCACAGACCACAAACACACAGTCCAGCTCACAGTGAACAACACTCAGTAAGTACAGAGTTAAACATTCATGGTTACATTTGGTTTTGATCTTTGAAATCTAAATGAACACTGGAGACAGTTTATCAATATGTGTGTAAACAGAAGTATTAATTTAAACTCTTTCAGTGGTAAATTCTGGCACCAGATTAGTAAAATGCTTAATTAAACATTTTTAATATATATTTTTCATTTTATATTTTATAACTGTGAATTTAAACCATCCATCACATGATAACAGTAAGAAATAGCGCTCATAAACAAAAATCTAATTCTAACCACCCAAGATAAATTAGGTGAAGATAGTCAGAGGAAATGTCCTCAAATATTATATTATATTATATTATATTATATTATATTATATTATATTATATTATATTATATTATATTATATTATATTACCAAGCAGCGTCACAGTGCCTACAGCCATCTTTCACTGATGGAGCAGACACTGGGCTCGCTCATGTTATAGACTCTGTTATCAAAGAAAAAATAACAGGAGTTTAAACTATTGTGAACCTCAACATGAGTCAGTTATATTTTTCTTTTTCAAATCAGAAACAAAGTTTTAACAGGACATGTAGATTATTACTGAAATAAAAGGCTTGACATCAAAGTTTATGCGGAAGTTTTACAAACATGTAAAACAGCTTTAAGTGAAGCTGAAATGTTCAACCTTCAAATGTGTGTAAATGTTAACATGTCCATCAAAACCAAACACAATTTAAAATGAATGAATTTATAAAATCCAGAAGTCTGTGTCTCACCTTCAGGTTTCCTGTGAACACATCGTCCCACCAGCAGAACCAGTAACACCAGTAGAACCACAACACAGACTGATCCAACAGATGACAACACAGGTATGAGAAGGGAACCAGTAGCAGGTGTGGATGTAGGTGGAGGTGTGGATGGAGGTGGAGGTGTGGTGGTGTGTTTGTCTAAAATAAAGCAAACACAGTCACTAAGTTGTCGTCACATTGTGAATGTTGAAAGCTGCAGAAACACAGACAGGTGAGTGTGTCACCTGTGACAGTGATCCAGCTGGATGGAGACTCTCCATGACCGCTGATGTCACACTTGTAGAGGCCTTCATCAGACCTGGAAACATGCTGGATGGTCATGTGACCTGTAGGCTGCTTCCTGATGAGGGAGCCATCTTTATAGAAAGCAGCTGGGAGGTTGGAGGGAGGGGTCTTTGTTTTACAGAGCAGAGTGACGTCATCTCCCTCCATCACAGGGAGGACAGGACTCTGCAGGATCACTGATCCACCTCAACACAGAGACAAACTACAGCATTTCATCCATTTACACACAGCTTCATCAACACTAACTCCACACACTCAGCTTACCAGTGACTGTCAGGTTAACCATGTTACTGATGGGACCCTCTCTGGACTCACACCAGTAAACTCCACTGTCCAGTGGGTACATGTAACTGATGTTACAGGAAGAACCATTTAATCTTCCCCACCCATCTCCACACTGAGTGATGTTTGGTTTGCTTGTGTTTCTCCTCAGAGTCCATCCAGCAGAGCTGTCGTCCTCCTCACAGCTCAGAGACACAAAGTCTCCTTTGAAGAACTGAGAGCTGCTGGGACTCACAGTCAGACGAGCTGTGAGGGTTAAAATAAAGATTGATTATTTGTTAGACTTTACATAGTGAAACATGAACCCAATCAGGTCATATCAGTGAGCACTTATCAGGTTTAAACTGTGACAGAAGAAGGTTACTGACCTTGGTTTGTTGTGCAGCTCAGCAGTGAGATCAGAACTAAAGAGAAATGACACTCAGGTTGGTTTGAGGTGAACATAAAGAACAACTCCACACAAACAGCTGACAAACACACAAACTCATCTCTCTCTGATATATCTGCTCGTTTTCTATTTGATTCCAGAAAAAAATTTCAGTAAAGTTTGACAAAAGAGTAAAAAAAAAACAAAAAACTCTATCCATCCATTCGTCCTTTTCAGGGTCACGGGGGGCGCTGGAGCCTATCCCAGCTGTCATAGGGCAAGAGGCAGGGTACACCCTGGATAGGTTGCACGTCTAACACAGAGACAGACAACCATCAACCTATGAATTGATCAATCGGATTAATTAACCTATCCCCACAAGCTGCATGTTTTTGGTCGGTGGGAGGAAGCCTGAGAGAACACAAACTCCACACAGAAAGACCCCGGCCTGATTGTGGAATTGAACTAAGAACCTTATTGCTGTGCGGCAACAGTGCTAACCACCATGCTACCGTGCTGCCTTTAAAAAAAAAAAAAGTATTAACGATTGAAAAAAGAAGAAGAAAGAGCATCATTCATCCATATTCATTCATTTTTCATCTGTTTTTGAGGAAAATATGGAGTCCAGCTGTCAGTGTTTGACATGTGACATGTTACTGATCAACTGCAAGTTTTCTGTGGCAAGAAACAGATTTTAAACAGTCTCTGCTTCTTATTTAAAGATTTAAAGAGTTCTTTAAACCATCAGTATTGCTACTATAGGTGCACTGACTGCACTGTGGAGATATAGAGAAAAATGTGCACTAATTATAAGTATTACTGTCACACTGTGCAGCTGTGTTGATATGAGTGAATGATTTGATCTTTTCACTGCCTGCTGTGTTTCCGTGACTCCTGAGCAAAGATAAAGAGTCAGTTCAGACCTGCAGTTGGTCCTCGTGGTGTTTTGAACTTGAATTCAGCCTGATTTGTTTTTCATGTCTTCTCCTCCATCATCAGTTATCAGGAGAGCAGACAGTCAAAGTACAAGAATTCAAACAAACACAGAGATTCTACTTACAGAGCAGACACAGCACAGATGTTTCCTTCATCGTCCTTCTCACTCATTTGAGCTTCTTTTCATTTCTGTCACTGACACCAAGTAAAGCCCGCCCTCTTCCTCTGAGCACCAGCTTTCTATTGGTTCAAATAGAGTTAGTGGTTAGTGTGTGTGTGTGTGTGTGTGTGTGTGTGTGTGTGTGTGTGTGTACGTCCCCCTCAGTGAGAGAGGCAGATATGAGCTGAAACACAGGAATCAAACCAGGGACGCTGCTGTTATGGAGCTGAACTGGAACCATTCAGACACTGAGGCCCTCTGAACACATTTTAATTACAGCTGTGCAGAGACACACTGATGACTGACTGGAACACTATGATTCACATTTTACATTAACACCATCCTCACACATGGTTTACATATGGCCACTAGAGGGAGATGTTGGACTTTAAACACTAACATGGATACAAGCAGATCATCAGCTGATGACTCCTCCCACTCTGCTTGTTTCTTCCTTTCCTCTTTCTCATTTCCCATCTTGCATCCTTGATTCTTCTCTTCGTGTTTTTCAGGATTTTCTTGTTTCTCCAATTTGTCTCTGTGAAATGAATGGACCCCACTCAGCCTCAGGTAATAATAATAATAATAATAATAATACATTTTATTTAAATAGCGCCTTTCAAGGCACCCAAGGACACTGTACAACAGATAAAAACTGGAAATATACACAATGATAAAAATAGAAGATAAAAGTTAAAACAGACAGAAATTTAAGAATAGGCAATTTTAAACAGATGAGTTTTGAGGGTGGACTTAAAAAGAGAGAATGAACTAATATTTCTGAGGTCCGGGGGTAGGGAATTCCAAAGTCGAGGGGCAGAGCAGCTAAAGGCCCTCCCTCCCATTGTGATCAGACGAGCAGAGGGAACAGAGAGAGAAAGAGAAGGAGGTGGCAGTTTTGTTGTTTTATTAGGACAATACATCCTTTTTTTATGTTGGGAGGTCAGCTTTTCAGCTGCTTCTCCACTCCTAACTCAGCTGCTCTCTCGAGCCCCTGTGTCATTGAAATAGGGACAGTCTGATTACTGAGTGGCAGCAATTGCCCCGCCAGCCACCCTGGCACTTGAGCCCACTGCACCACCTCCTCCATGGCAGTGGAGCCAGAGACCAACTAACCCCTACCACAGTCCCCTTGTCTCCTCTGTTTCCTGTCTTTGACATGATTGCCTTTAATTAAAAATAGATAAAACATCTTGACATCCTTATATTTTAAATCTTGTTTTAAAGTTGACTAATCTCCATCATGAACAGTTTTGTTTAAGTCCACAAACAGCAGCATCTTATGATGTCAGGTGTAACAGAGATAATGACATTTTTCATATTTACGGACACTTAAATAAATTCCCAGCATAAATCAGTGTGACAGATATCAGAGCTCACTCACAGGAGTCCTCCCTCCATGGTCTGCATATTCCAGCTGTGGCCACGCCCTTTCTACCTGAAGGTAAAAAGACACCTAAAGGATCGACCTCTGCATGATTCCAGCTCCTCCTGCAGCCTCCTCTCTCCTTCTGCCAGGAAGTCTGAGCTCCAGTTTCAGTGAGACTCTTGACTGTATCTAGATGTTACTGATTAGCATGTAGTGATGGTCCGCTTGAAGCTGACGCTCCGGTGCGTGTGTCAAAAAAATCAACACACTGCTTCAGAAGCACTGTGTTGAAGCTTGATTCGTTTGGCCAGAGTCACGTGATCAGTGACGTCCGAAGCTTCATTTAGAACCTAACTGCTTCGGTATCTGATTCAATGGTTTATAAGGAAGCGAATCATTCGTGGAGTGTTTTGATGGTGACAGCGAACCACTGATCATTCTACTGAGAGATTTGGAGCCAGCGAGGGATAGAGGAGGTTCTGTTGTGTGGGAGAATTTTGAGTTGATTTTTGTCAATCGGGTGGGTTTTACAGCTTTGTGTTCTGGCCGTTTACTTTTGTTTTGTGCGTGTTTATTATATCTGAAAACGGGAAAAAGGTAAAATGTCAAACATCTGCTTCCATAATATAAATATCATTAAATAACTTTAGAAAAACTTCCACTTGATTCTTTACATGTAATGTTGTAAAAATATATTTTTTATTGTTCAATTAATCTGAAAATGTTAGTCTGCCAAATGTGCAGCAATTTCTTTTATTTATTCTCTTTAGCTGATAGTTTGTGGGGCCCAGTTAGACTGTATAACTGCATCTCTACCAGTTTCTCTGCACTCCAGCCTCCTCTGGGCCATGTGAAGGGAGGAGAAATTATCTCCACGAAAAGGAACAGGTTCGGCCATCGCACATTAGAACAAATTCTCTTTTTAAATAAAAATGGAAAAGGGTTACTTTAAATGCATCATGTTTTTAATTTGCAAGTTCATAAGCATTTTGCTTTTCCATTTCTCAATCAATTCTACCCCCAGGTAAAAATATGTCTAATATAATATTATTTATAAATACACCCGTCTAGCGATTAAATGCATACGTGCATGGAGGCAAGACCTCAAATTCAAATTCAAATTCAAATTTTATTTGTCACGTACAGTCACACACAGTACGATATGCAGTGAAATGCTTAGACAACTGCTCGTGACCTAAAGAAAAAAAGAAAAGGCTATGAATAAGATAGGAAATAAATATGAAAAATTAAAAAGGGTAAATTTAACTAGGAAGGAATAAAATATAAATTAAGGTTAAAAATGAAATAGCTGTACAACACAAATTAGAATGAACGGTAAATTTAACTGGGAAAGAATAAGATAAAATATATAAATTAAAGTTGAAAATAAAATAACTGTACAACAAAATACACAATATAGAACTATATAAGAATGTATGAAGAAATATAAATAAATAAATACACAATAACAGCAGCTGCACAAGTATTAACTGGAAATGAAGAATATAGTGACCAGTGTTGTGCAGTCCACATTATGTCTTGTGCAGTGCAAATATGCTTAAAGTGATTTAAGTGATGAAGTGAAAACAAAGTCCAGAATGTCCAGTGTGTGTGTAAGAACTATATGTGTGGGTCAGTACTGTGTGGTGGTGTGATTGAGAGACCGTATCGCCTGCGGGAAGAAGCTCCTCCTCAGTCTCTCTGTGTTGGTCTTCAGGGAGCGGAATCGCTTTCCTGACCTCACAGCAGAAGCATACTGCATAATGTGTTGTACATTATTATATGTAACGTGGTATTTTTCAATTATTGTATTTACCAACATCAAGAAGTCACAAGCAAAGAAAGACCACACCATGGTGCATATTTAAACAAGGAGAGTTTACTGGTCAAAACTATTTATTGAACAAATAAAACACATTTTCTTAACCACCAAAAAAATACACGTTCAAAGCAACACAACAGCGGCCCAATATCAGACAGGATTCCACTCTGTAGAGTGGGCAATCATAATGAAGCGGTTGGTTTTATTTTGTGGATTCAAGCTGCTCTTCATATTTTTGGCCACCAGATGTCACCAGAGAGGACTGTGTTGAAAAGCTTCGAGTAATGAACCGTTTTTCAATACAAGCTTCAGTGCTTCAGAAAGCTTCATTTGGCCATCACTACTAGCATGTATCCCGCAAGGAAACCCACCAGAAGCCTCTCCCACTTGCACTGTGCTCCTGCAGCTTATATTACCTCTGGAGGGTAATTGGTGGTAAATGAGGGCAGATGAGCAGCAGGTGTGTCCTAAAGGAGAAGGCAGGGGCAGAGAGAGACAAGGGGAGGGACAAGAAAGAAGGAGGAGGAGAGGAAGAGGACAACACCACGCCCACACACTGCCACAGCCTCACAGGATGTAACACCTCAGTATATGAGAAAAATCCACAGTGTTATTAACAAACACACAGAGACATCAAATCTACATTTAAATCTGTGGTGACATGTGACATGATAAACTTCACATGATTTATCTTCTCTGCCAATGACACAAATTAAAAAAGGAATAATTTAAAGTGAAGAAACGAGCACAGCATCCCAGGCTGAAAAGATGGTCTCCAAACTGATGGTTCACAATCCTTTTATTGAACAGCCTTGAATGTGATCCGTAAAAGCTAGAAAATGTACACAATAAAATTACCATTGGTAACTCAAACCTTTAACCTTTTTCTTTATTAACCCTTTAAGACCTACCATAGAACCAAGTCCACCAGAGCTTATATTATATTTTTACATGCTGTGGAGCCATTTTTGGGAGCATTTCAAGTTGCTATACATCAATACAACCATTACAGCCTTAATTTTAATAATATGTATGCATTAAGTGTACAGTAATTACATAAATTGCAAAAAAGTGCAATAAACTACAAAAAAATTGAACATCGTTTTTGTTTTTTTAACATATATTTCTAGTTAGAGAAATTTAAGAGGCTTATCCCTCAAAACTGTAAATACAAAAAAGTTGCACAAAATAGTTTCCCACCACAGGAAATTTATTTTAAGTGTCTTCATAGTTTTATTTGAGATACACCAATTTTTATACACTGCAGGAAAAACGAAAATAAATATTATAATGCAAATTTGCAAAAGAAACAGCATATGCATCAAAATAAACTATTTCCAGCAGTGCAATATGAGTCCTAAGCATCCCAGAAACGACACAGAAAGTCATAAAGTCAAACATCATAACTTTTAAAAAGACCAGTGTAGGCTCATGAGGCCCTGATGGTAAAAAACTACATTTCCGTGAAAATGACATCACTTCCTGTTTTGGGCAGGTCATGGCGGACATGCGGTAGTTTGCACTGATGGACGTAGGAAGTGTTACAAACAGCTGATCGGATCGGTGGGGGGGGGCGCGCCCAGGACGCCAAACAGGCTAGGACCGCCACTGCATGCAGAGAACAACATGAACACCATGATAAACATTTAACTGGCTGTGAACAAGAAGGTGAAGCAAAGCTGATGATCTGAGGATAAAAGTGAATGTCTGAGAGAGACAATATAGAGGCTGAGCACACACACTACAATATGTCTTTGCAAACACATTTGATTGTGTGATTACAGAGACACACGGAAACATTTCACTTACAGTTTTGGTCATTTTGTAATTTAATAAATATCACTGTGTGGATTCTGCTTAAGCAGCCATTAAAGATAAAACTGAAATAAACATACAGTGCTGTGGGCCTGCTGTCTGTGCTCAGTTCTTCTGTTTCTGCAGGATTTTAAACACTGACAACACCCAGGACTCTGAACAGCAGCAACAGACTCAAAGCTGGAAAAAACCTCTGAGACATTTAAACCTTCTGCAGGTCAACAGGAGGCTGGTTTGTTTCCTCACTCTGCTGCTGTTGTCTACATCTGTAGATACAAAAACCAACAAGAAGCACAAAAACTGAGAGACTTGCTATTAGTCCATGCCTCCCTCTGCTGACCCCATCTTGCTTCTTCCCTCCATATTTGTTGTCTCCATCCTTCTCTTGTCCTCCTGTCTGACCTGCAGGTGAGAAACAGGTGTGAGGTGTCAGCTGTCAGGTAGGTGATGAGTGAAGAACAGAACAGAATCCATTTCCTCTTCAAACTGCTGTCAGACATTATCTACTGCACTCTGATCACATCACTCAGACCAGCTGCTTTCTACAAAGTCTCATCAACAACATCTTTACAAACAAACATCAACAACCAGGAAGCAGTTTCACCTCTGATCACACACACACTCAACTCTACTCACTCACCAGGAGGAACAACATGAAGGTGGATGATGCTGATGCGCTTCAAATACTTTGTTCCTATCTGGACAACACGACACTCGTATGTTCCAGTGTCATTAATCGTCACATTCTTCAGAATCAAAGACACGTCTCCATCCTTCATTTCTCTGTCCAGAAGATCCACCCGGTTCTTAAAAGATGGATGCTGGTTTTCTGGAACAAAGTAATCATCCCGGTACAAAAGCACATATTCAGCTCCCAGGTCAGCTCTGCTCCACTTTACAACTATGTTGTTGTTTGGAGCTCGACATGTCAGAGTGACGTCCTGTCCAGATGCAGCTGTGATGTTTTTCTGGGCTGAAAGAGGAAACAACACAGAGCAGAGAGGTTAAAGGTCAAAGTACAACTGTTCATTTCTACAGCAGCCAATCAGAGAGCACTGAGCTGGAGAAAAGTAAACATTACATAGGAGAGACTAAACTACATTTATTTATTATGTAACTAGTTCAAATTTTTTATTCGCCACATGCAGTGACAGGTTGCCCTGCAGTGGAATGAACCCGCCCCCCGACCTTACACACACACAACACAGACATCACATGGGGATACAAGTCAGAGAACGGTTGCATTACAGAAAACCACTGAAATGTACACTACAATGGGAAAAGTACAAGAAGAAAAAAAGAGACCTCTACTCATGCTGGGCTACAGGAGGACAGCATGAGAACAGGAAACCAAAAAAAACCTCCTCTGCACAGAAAAGCACATAAATGTCCACAGCACAACATTATAGAGCACGTGACCAGCAACAGGGTTGGGTAGGGGATAAGGCGTAATCCCAGGCAACACAGCAGCCATCCTGCCACTGTGCCGACTCTCCAGCGCGGGCCCAGACCCGCCTCGTGTTCCCTCGTGTTCCCGTGTTCTTTTATGCGAGCAGCTCAGGAGAATTTCAAAGCTGTTCTTTAACACTCCGACACTGGTCTCTCGATCTCCCGTTGGAGAGCCGCGAGCCTCCCCATGATGGTATCAAACTTCTGTTCCGTGGTGTTGTCATTCTTTTGATTCTGAGACCCCACAACTGCAGTGAGCCGTTCTGCAATGTGATCCAACTTTCGCTCAAGGGTGTCTGTCACGGACCGCCGGGGAAGACCGTGTGTAGTGAGTGGAGGACCCAAGAGCAAACAGAGGTGAGGACACAAAACCGGACTTAACAGAAGGCGAGCCTTTATTTAGGGCCGAAAACTTAAGGAACAAGGCAGCAAAGCAACTGAGGGAAAACCTGAACATAGACTGGGAAAACTATGGCTAAACAAAGTACAAACTAGGACTAGTTAAGGCTGGGAAACTATGACAAGGGGTAGGGGAGATAACACAGACGACGCGACGCAGACTACATGAAACACAGAGACTAAATACACATGAGGGATGATCAGGGGAAGTGGCCACACATGGGATCACAGCTGACACACATGAACCTAACGACAGGACAGGAGGGTGCAACTGAATACACTGACAATGAATACAGACTTACAAAGTAAAACAGGAAACATGGAAATTAGACATGACAAGAACTAAACATAACCACGCATACAGGACTCATGACCCAGGGAAACTTAGTACAGGGGAGATGACATAACTGACAGCATGAACTTGACAGTACAAGACACACAGACATAAACACACGAAGGGCAAGGGAGACATTGCGGACGACACAACGGTGGTGGGTCTCATTAGCAACAGGGATGAGACCGACTACAGAAGTGAGGTGAGACGCCTGGCCACGTGGTGTGCTGACAACAATCTCTCTCTGAATGTGGAGAAGACGAAGGAGATTGTTGTGGACTTCAGGAGAATGCACACCCAACATGCTCCTCTGACCATTGACGGAGCGTCTGTGGAGAGAGTGAGCAGCACCAAGTTCTTGGGTGTGCACATCACAGAGGATCTCTCCTGGACGTACAACACCACAGCACTGGCCAAGAAATCACAGCAGCGTCTCTTCTTTCTCCGCAAACTAAGAAGAGCAGGAGCACCAGCCCCCATCATGTACACTTTCTACAGAGGCACCATCGAGAGCATCCTGTCGAGCTGCATCACTGTGTGGTTTGGAGCCTGCAATGCGTCCTGTCATAGAACCCTCCAACGCATAGTGAGAGCTGCAGAGAGGATCATTGGTGTCTCTCTCCCCTCCCTCCAGGACATTTACAGCACCCGTCTCACTAAAAAAGCCCTTTGCATAGCGGCTGATCCCACGCACCCAATGCAAAGCTTCTTCAAGCTGCTGCCGTCGGGGAGGAGACTGCGGAGTCTCCAGGCCAGGACCAGCAGGCTGAAGGACAGCTTCATCCATCAGGCTGTCAGGAAGCTTAACTCCCTCCCGATTCTGCCCCCTCTCTCCTCCACGGTCTCACTGAACTCTGTCACACACACACAAACACACACACTCTCTGACTCACTCACTGGCCTGCACCAGTTACCAGTCACTTTGTGGAGCATTGGACTGCCATTACCTCATAAGACTTTGTTATTACACTTTCTCTTACCGTACATTACTAAATCTCCATTTGGACTATTTGCCTATTTGCACTACTCTGCCTGGTTTACACTCAATGTCACTTACCCATTATATTGTATATTGTATAGCTTTCTTGTTATATGTAAAATTGTATTTATTTAAATTTTTACTTTTTAATTATTTTACTTGCATTTTTAATCACTTTTATATTTAAATATATTTAAATGTTCATTTGCTATTTATCTAGGGATTGAGAGTAACGCAATTTCTATTCTCTGTATGTCCTGTACATGTGGCAGAATCGACAAATAAAGTTGACTTTGACTTTGACTTTGACTTAATGCAAGGGTAATATATACAAATGGCTGGACTACCTTAGAGAACCTAAACAAACAATAAACATCAAAATAGGCTAAACATAACACACTGGGTCACACGACCCAGGACCATGACAGGTGTCATTGTGAGCAGGCCCCTCTCTGATGTATCCCACCATATGCTCAATGGTGTTAGTTTGAGTCTTCACGGCAGCTGTAAGCGTCTCCAAGGTGTTAACCATGCTGCGTTCGGTGTGAGAGGTCGCGCCTCGTCCCATCACTTCAATTCCAGCGGTCAGCCTTGGGGGGGTTTGACCAGCTGGTTTCGCTCTCTTATTTCTCCGATAAGTCAGGGCCAAGCCAGCTTCGATCAGCAAGAACCCTGTTATCATGGTTCCGAATCATCTACTCAGTCATTTGCTTCATTCACCCATGCACTTTTTTCTATGTCAGTCATTTCTATCTAACACACATTCACACCCTCATGGATGCACCAGAGAGCAACTTGACGTTAGTATTTTGCTCAAGAAAATTTTGCCACGCAGACTGAAGAAAACAGGGATTAAACCAACAACAAGTAGGTGACCCGCTCTATCACCTGAGGTACAGCCACCCCCTTCTTTAAGTATTTATGTCTTCAGCTCTAGACACACTGACAGTAATATTTGATCAGTGTGACAAGTGACAGCAGGTTATGGTTCACTGAGTTCACTTAAAGCTGCAAACAGATTGGACAGACAGTCCAGTTTAATTTGATGCGTTTTAAATAAAATAAAATAAAATATACTGTTTGATGGGCAGCACAGTGGTTAAACACTGTTGCATCATGGGAGGAAAAAGGTCCGGCTTCCTCCTACAGTCCAAAGACATGCACTCAGTGGGGTTCGGTTAACTGAAGATTCTAAATTGTCCATATGGTGTCTGTCTGTGTTAGCCCTGAGATAGACTGGTGGCTGGTCCAGGGCGTACCCTGCCTCTCGCCCTATGACAGCTGGGATAGGCTCCAGCCTGCACGACCCTGATAGAGTATGGATAAATATATTGATAGCTAAAGGTAACTAGCTTGTTGTATAGAATTGCATTTTTAATAATAATGGATTGCATTTATATAGCACTTTTAGGACCCTCAAGTGCTTTACAATTCCACCATTCATTCACTCTCACATTCACTCACTGATGGAGGCAAGCTACAGTTGTAGCCACAGCTGCGAGGGGCAGACTGATAGAAGCGAGGCTGCCATATCACGCCATCGGCTCCTCTGGGGACACAACGACCGAGACTGTCCGAGCCAGGGCTCGAACCGGCAACCTTCCAATTACAAGACCAACTGCCAACTCTGGGCCGTGATCGCCCTAGTCATTTTGAGTCTTACGTTATATTACTAGACCAGTGATTCAATCATGTGTATACCATGACGATTTTAGTTAAATGATATGGAGTACAAATAATATTTGCATAAAAAATATATATAATTACAATTAGTACAATCAGAAAATGACACGAGAGAAATAGTACATGTACATAAACATGTACTTAAATACTAATGTATACTCGGTCGTTGTTTCTTTGGGCAAGACACTTCACCCATTGCCTACTGGTGGTGGTCAGAGCACCCTGTGGCGCCAGCCTCGCCTATGTCAGTGCGCCCCAGGGCAGCTGTGGCTACAATGTAGCTTGCCGTCACCAGTGTGTGAATGTCTGTGTGAATGATTGAATGTAGTGTAAACCAGCGTCCCCAACCTTTTGTGTGCCATGGACCAGTTTATGCCCGACAATATTTTCACGGACTGCCCTTTAAGGTGTCGCGGATAAATACAACAAAATAAAACTAGTACCGGTACGGAAAAAAAGAAGATTTATTCATAACACACATGAAAAGACCCAGGAAAACCAAGTTAACGATAAAAACAATAACAAAATAACGCTGAAAACCAATAAAAACCCTGAAAACCATACATTTCAAACCCGAGCCTCAACTCTCGCGCCCAGTACGAAACGACTCACGGACCGGTACTGAGGCCCGGGGGTTGGGGACCGCTGGTGTAAAGCACTTTGGGGCCCATAGGGACTAGTAAAGCGCTATACAAAATACAGGCCATTTACCATTTAATGTATAATAAGTATACAGTATGTACTTTCTTACATGTCAAGATGATGTTTTATCTTGTCTGACAGGAATCTGATTCCATATAAAGGATTTCACCTTAAAGCAGTGCTGCTAACTGATTAGCATTATCACACCGGCCAACAAACTGAATCAATTTGAAAATTATTCTTTAATATTAAGTTAAACAGAGTCAAACTCAGTTTAGTTTCTAACAGTTAAATCTCACCTGCAGAGACGAACAGGACAAACATCAGCGTGGAGCAGAGCGACGCAGTTACAGCAGACATGTCCGTGTTCTCTGTTTCTGCTGATCTGACTCTTAGTTTGTTCTGAGTCTGTTGGTATTTTCACTGAACAACTGAACCTGAGTCTAAACCTGAATACTAGTTTAAATTTAAGGTTTAACTAAAGATCAAAATTTGCCTTATGGCCGTTCGATCGATCTCAAAATGTCTGACTGTGAACTTAAGGAAGTTAAGCCACGTAACGTTGTGACGTGTTATGTTGTGACGTGTTACGTTGTGACGTGTTACTTTGTGATGTGTTACGTTGGACCGTATGCAGATCATAAAGTCCATTGTTAAAAAAGAGTTCACAAAATATAAAATATATAAAATCTAAAGCAGGTCTGAGAGTTTAACAGGTTCAGTTGTTAAATGATCTCCACATCATCTATCATCAGGTACTATGACTAAAGGCCATCTGTTAATCCAGAACATTAACATTAACAATCTTTTAATCTACTCAATCTCACAGACTTCAGTCAACCTGTCAGATTACCTAAAAGACTGAAAGACGTCATTTTAAACACTTACTGTTGTTCTGAAGGATCTGAAACCCTCAAACTGTCTTCTGATCATCAGGATGGAAGAAAAATCCATATAAAGATAAAAAAAAAGTGTGAGGCTGGTATAATCCATCTGCTTTCTCTGTAGGTCAAAAGAAACTACTTAAGGTTTATTCAACAAAAGCATTTTTTACAGTAAACAATTCAAAGATAAAAGACAAAATGTAACAAGTTAATCTGTGTGTAAACTCCACTCTGTACGACAAAAACTGAACAAACATGCTAATATTTCCCTTTTACATCCCATTTTTACAGATACATCTTCTGACATTCACATTGTCTAACATGACAGTCGTGTTTAAGTACAAGGAACTGAACATGTAGATGTTTAGAGACAACCGTCAACTCTGTCTGTCAGTGAATTGAAATGAACTTGTTCTAATGAATAAAGTCAAAAGTCATGACCTCCTGTGTGGCTGTTCTGGAGAACTTTGTCCACCTTTGATTGTCTTTAAGTTGTGTTGGAGCCACAGAGAGCAAATCTTTGTTCTTCATGGAGAAGTAGTGAAGCTGTTTGGACTTTTCTATGAAACATCAGTGCAGGAGTCTCTCAGTACATCTGTTTACAGTGAGGGACAAAGAAGCAGCAGAAAACATGGAAAAGACGAGCAGCAGCAAATACTCTGCAGGGAGAGAGCATGCCGCTGCTGCAGCACTTCCCGGAAATCACATGACTTCATACTCTTCAGTTGTTGATCTGATTATTTGTTCTTTTGTGATATTGAGGATTTTTTGTTTCCTGTTGTTTTATTTTGGTCTGTTCTTCCTTGTATCTCATGTCTAGTTCTACTTCCTCTGTCTCTGTGATTGGCTCAGCTGTGCTCCCACATGTTGTCTCAGTCTTTCTTGCTCTTTGTTGTTCTCTCTCACAGCTGTGTCCCATGAAGGTTACAATTTAAGATGGTGATGAGAAGATGACGCCTCATGGAGTGTGTGGCACATTCACTTTACTCTGTCAACACTGTGTTGGTGTGACACTGAAGTACACCATCTGTTGGATTAAATAATCATTGCAGACAACCTGGATAAAGAGTGAACTAAAGTCATTCATTCTGACAGCTCTGTACCGTGTGTGGGTTTGAAATCAGCCCTGATGGCTCGTGTAACGTCTGCTTGTAGATCAGCTGATTACAGCCTGGAAGCAGCTGGAGCTCACATAACAAATCATTCTGACTTATTTCATTATTCCATGCTGTACCT
Organism: Aulonocara sp. 'chitande type north' Nkhata Bay; assembly: GCF_057382095.1. Lineage (NCBI taxonomy): Eukaryota > Metazoa > Chordata > Actinopteri > Cichliformes > Cichlidae > Aulonocara > Aulonocara sp. 'chitande type north' Nkhata Bay. The sequence continues at coordinate 13,161,247 of NC_141346.1, forward strand.
CCTTTTTTACTTTTTCTTCCTCTCAAAGTGTCTGGTTATCAGTAATTATCTATAATTTACTGAATAATATGTGGAATATAAAGCAGAATCTGTGGGATGACTTACTGTAGTCAGTTCAGGAGAATCCTCAGAGTTTCTGCTCCTCATCATGATGGAAACATGAAAACATGTTGATGCTCTTTGAGCTGGAATCAGTCCAAAGCAGCCGTGAGTGTGAACCAACAGACATCATTATAATAACTCTGACACGAATCCTGATAGAAATCCTGCTCACTGACCTCTCTAACTGTAACTCTGTCACTGACACATCTGCCAACATCTGTTCCTGTAACAGCTCAGAGGAGGAGTTCAGCTCTTTCTCTCAGATTATTATCAGGACAGTCAGAACAGGAGCAGAGTTTTGGTAAATGTGGCTGAAAGCACTGTGAAGTCGTGCAAATACCAAACCTGAAACTCACCGATGGTAAAGTGGACACATGTGTGACCTTGAGGATTGTTTGCAGATGTCTATGAGGTCTGTGTGTCACATTTTCAGCCGTTATTGAAGGTTTTGCTTCAAGTCAGTTCTGTGAATTCAAACATGGTGAAGGTGGTGATTTGAAAAAAAAAAAAAGCTGTGAACATCCAAAGATGAGAGGAGCTCATGTCTGCTAACTGAAGTGTGGAGAACACAGATGCTTTAGGGAGAAGTGTAAAGGATCCATGCAGAGAACAACATGAACACCATGAAGAACATTTAACAAGAAGGTGAAGCAGAGCTGATGATGTGAGGATAAAAGTGAATGTTTGAGAGACGTTAGAGAGGCTGAGCTGTTTTGGTCAGTTGGGGATTTAATAAATATCACTATGTGAATTCTGTTCGCATGGTGAACAGTGACATACAATTTTATCACTGCTCAGTGACAAAATTGTATGTTCTATTCTAACATCCTCATTCATGTCAAAGTTTCTTGAACAGAAATTAGATCTAAAGGTGACGTCTTGTGAATTCCATCTTTGCTCCAGCTCTGTACTGTGTTCGTGTTTGAAATCAGCCGTTATGTAACGTGTGCTTGATCAGGTCACAGACTTTGAGGATTGTTGACAGATGTCTATGCGGTTTGTGTGGAACAAATTAAACAATCAAAGATGAGAGGACCACACAAAGTAAAAGGTCAGAGGAAAGCAGAGCATGTTTTCATGTTTGTTCAGGTTTGCTTAATGAAGTTTAGACAATAATGATCACACTGATGATCTGACAGTTTCCTTCTGGTCCCTCCTCTGAGGTCAGAGCCTGAAGATGTTTAAATCAGACACTCTGAAGGTCTTTGAGTGTGGAGAGAGTAAAACATGTGACATCAATGTCTCAAAGTCACAATAATAATAAGAAGTTTTCATCTTTATCAAAGTCACATCACCAGTGGCGTGTCTAGAAAATTTTGTCGGGGGGGCCAGGTAGGGGCACAGATTTGGAGAAGGGTGGCAGATGTAATTGGCAGATAATGTTAAAAACAATTCTACCAACCGTTAACCATAATTCAATAACCCTATAAACCTAATAACCGAATGCACTTTTAACTCTTATTAGAATGAGATTTTAACCACTACGGTGCAAAGTTTTTAGATACTGCATTGATAAAGTACAAGAGATACAATCAGTCAGTGTTTATTCAGCAGTCAAGGACATCAATATTTGCATAGTATTTTTACTGACATGTAGAGCACACATGTTTTGGGCAAAAACATTTTTGAATATTAAAATACGAACATTTTTAACATACAATTGGCAAATTAGCCAATGCCTGTTAAAAAAAAAAAGATAATCTTCTCACAAACTGGTGTTTGATTTTGAAACAGGAAAAAAGTGGGGAAACAACTGAAAAGACTAACATTTGAATAAAACCTGAGAGCAAGTAAATACTTTCTATGCTGCCTTATGGTAAACTTTGGTAATATTGATGTATAAAGAACAACACTGGCTGATGATGAAATACAGTCAGCTGGCATGGTGACACTGCCAGTATTAACCTGCAGGGCTGGACTGGGACAGAAAATCGGGCATTTTGACTACAGACCGGCCCACCAGGTATTAAAGCCATAAAGACTTTGAATGAAAACAAATGCTGTTGTGACAGTGATGTACAGTCTTGTTGGTATATGTATGATTTCTATACATTTTACGTCAGATAAAAACTTTGTTCACAAGATTCAGATAATTATTTAATAAAAGCTAGATATTTTAACTGAGAATAAAAAAGAAAAGTATTTCTTTGTGCCCCCCTCTCCCTATTAATGCCCTACTTGGCCCCCTGGCAACACACTGCTAGACCCGCACCTGCACAGTTACCAGCTGTCAGCTACATAAAAAAAGGATCCTGGTGTTATTTATCTCTCAGAAACAGTTCATAACTTCCCTTCAACTCATTCATGTCACCTAAAAGGTCAACCTGTTTCTCCATCACCTGTTCAGCTCTGATGATTCAGTAAGGACATCTCCTGGTTTCATCTTCATGTTTCCCTCTCATCACATATCCAAACCGACATCATGACCAGCAGCTTTACAGCTGTGGCTCCAGCAAACATCAGCTGATACTAGAAATTAATATTAAATAAATTCTAACAACAGCTGATCAAGCTTAAACGTGCTGCTTTTGTTTAGCGCGACATCCGCTGGTTTCCTGTTTCTGGTGCAAGGTGGGCGATAAATAAATGAGAGAGAAAAGCTGATCATTGATCAGTTTCATGATTGAAGTAGCAATAGAAGAGGGAGGGGAGATAAGAGAAGAGGTAGCTGTAAATACAGAATAACTCCAGCTTTGTGTCTTTTTCCATTCTAGCTAAAGTCCGGGACAAACTGCGTCTCTTCTCAGCTCAATACGAAATGCGTAATATTTTCTCTGAATGAGGGACCATTCCATTTTTTTAAGGAGCCGTTGGCAACTCTACTAAATAACCTTATGAATAAAATAAAGTTCACTATCAGTAACATCATAGCAACCGAACAGCTGTATAGAAACTCGTCATGCTAGCTCACGCAGTATGAGGCATTGTAACTGACTGTAAAAAGTCAGCACAACAAAAATAAACTCCACCTAAACTTGGTTTATATCTGACCCAGATAGACTGCAGGTCATAACTTCTTACTTGAAGTTCAGTTCACCTGACACTTGGACCAGCGGCCACCTCGGGTCTCTCCTCCTGCCTCACCTTCCCTCATCCACCTGTTGCCTCTGTGGAAGCTCCGCCATAGCCACCACCAAACAACTGAGTTATTTTTACACATCGGCCAAGATCTGGCCAATCCACCACCTCCCATTGTTCATGCCGTTACAAAAATAAATAAATAAATAAGTCATCAGCCCGCCATGCAAACGTCCAATGGCTAGTCCAGCTATGTTAACTTGTTAATCTTTCGCCGAAAAAATGTTTTCTGCGGTGCCGTCTTTCATGCTTGGCTCTCCTACCTTTGCTAACATGATGTGCATAGTGCAGAAGCCGGTGCTGCATTCACTTACCCTCGGATATCTGAGCTTCACTGTGAAACCATAATCGTACATTTCATATTTCATTAAATTTTATTGTTTTAGTGGCCACTCTGGTTGGGGGGTCAGGCCACCCCACTGCACATCACATGTTACAAAGTGCTGTCCCACTGGTGTGTGCACCATACGAACATGTGACACCATCGCAGTGTTTAAGTGTTAGAGTGAACTCCTCATCCTCTCCTTCAGTCTGAACCAGGAAGTGATGTCAGCACAGATCAGAGTTTTTCCTCTTTAACTGAATGCTGTAGGTGAAACATTTAGAGGACACCAGTCAGCTGCTCTGTGATTCCAGTTTTTACAGATTCAAGAAGATCTGAGGCCGACTCAATGATCTGCTGTGAGAACACACATGTGACAGAAACCCTCAGAGACACAAAGTAACATTTTAGTGTTTTGTAATAAAGTAACACACTGACACTGATCACAGCTCCACTTTCTCTGAAAGCAGCTTTGAGCAGCAATCAGCAGGATTCTGGTGAACAGCTGTTCAGGTTTAGGACGGAGCTCAGACTGTCCTGGTCACACTGAGCAGCGACTGTTTGCTCATCTGGACTCTTTGTGTTGTTGTTTGTGTGTTGTTGTTTGATAGCATCACTGTGTCATATATCATGTACTTTATCTGCTTTATACTTTTCTACATAGATCATAACTAGTTCATGTAGTTGTGCTCTTGCACTGATTGTTGTGTGTGTGTACTTGTGAAGCAGCACTGGATCAATGCATACAGTGGGGCAAAAAAGTATTTAGTCAGCCACCGATTGTGCAAGTTCCCCCACTTAAAATGATGACAGAGGTCAGTAATTTGCACCAGAGGTACACTTCAACTGTGAGAGACAGAATGTGAAAAAAAAATCCATGAATCCACATGGTAGGATTTGTAAAGAATTTATTTGTAAATCAGGGTGGAAAATAAGTATTTGGTCAATAACAAAAATACAACTCAATACTTTGTAACATAACCTTTGTTGGCAATAACAGAGGTCAAACGTTTACTATAGGTCTTTACCAGGTTTGCACACACAGTAGCTGGTATTTTGGCCCGTTCCTCCATGCAGATCTTCTCGAGAGCAGTGATGTTTAGGGGATGTCGCCGAGCAACACGGACTTTCAACTCCCGCCACAGATTTTCTATGGGGTTGAGGTCTGGAGACTGGCTAGGCCACTCCAGGACTTTCAAATGCTTCTTACGGAGCCACTCCTTTGTTGCCCGGGCGGCGTGTTTTGGATCATTGTCATGTTGGAAGACCCAGCCTCGTTTCATCTTCAAAGTTCTCACTGATGGAAGGAGGTTTTGGCTCAAAATCTCACGATACATGGCCCCATTCATTCTGTCCTTAACACGGATCAGTCGTCCTGTCCCCTTGGCAGAAAAACAGCCCCATAGCATGATGTTTCCACCCCCATGCTTCACAGTAGGTATGGTGTTCTTGGGATGCAACTCAGTATTCGTCTTCCTCCAAACACGACGAGTTGAGTTTATACCAAAAAGTTCTACTTTGGTTTCATCTGACCACATGACATTCTCCCAATCCTCTGCTGTATCATCCATGTGCTCTCTGGCAAACTTCAGACGGGCCTGGACATGCACTGGCTTCAGCAGCGGAACACATCTGGCACTGCAGGATTTGATTCCCTGCCGTTGTAGTGTGTTACTGATGGTGACCTTTGTTACTTTGGTCCCAGCTCTCTGAAGGTCATTCACCAGGACCCCCGTGTGGTTCTGGGATCTTTGCTCACCGTTCTCATGATCATTTTGACCCCACGGGATGAGATCTTGCGTGGAGCCCCAGATCGAGGGAGATTATCAGTGGTCTTGTATGTCTTCCATTTTCTGATGATTGCTCCCACAGTTGATTTTTTCACACCAAGCTGCTTGCCTATTGTAGATTCACTCTTCCCAGTCTGGTGCAGGTCTACAATACTTTTCCTGGTGTCCTTCGAAAGCTCTTTGGTCTTGGCCATGGCGGCGTTTGGAGTCTGACTGTTTGAGGCTGTGGACAGGTGTCTTTTATACAGATGATGAGTTCAAACAGGTGCCATTCATACAGGTAACGAGTGGGGGACAGAAAAGCTTCTTACAGAAGACGTTACAGGTCTGTGAGAGCCAGAGATTTTCCTTGTTTGAGGTGACCAAATACTTATTTTCCACCCTGATTTACGAATAAATTCTTTACAAATCCTACCATGTGAATTCATGGATTTTTTTTCACATTCTGTCTCTCACAGTTGAAGTGTACCTCTGGTGCAAATTACTGACCTCTGTCATCATTTTAAGTGGGGGAACTTGCACAATCGGTGGCTGACTAAATACTTTTTTGCCCCACTGTATAACTGATGTGCACATGTCCAACAGAAGAAGGTCGTCATCGTCTGTCCTGTTTCCTTATTCTGTCATTATTGCTCCCAGAATTGTGTTATTATTTCAAACATGTGAAGTTGAACTCTGACACATAAAATCAAACAGCTCAGCAACCAGTCACACATTTAACTGTAACGCAGCTCTTTGAGTGTTTGAACCTGCTGTTGTGTTGCTTTTGTGTGCTGGTGTCACAGATGGCTGCTGCTGCCGTGACAACAAACACACAACCACTGTCATGTTGTCTGATTTAAAGGACATGAAGAGAGCGGAACAACACAGTTTATTTTTTCAATACGATGTCACAATGATGCCATAAAGAGTCACAAAATCACACACTGCATGAAAACATCTTAAAATCTGAAATTTTACAGGTTATAAAAGCCAAAGATTTCCAGTTCTGCTCCAATCATGTGGGTAAAGATAATAAATACAAAGGTCAAAGGTCAGGGTCACGTGAGGACAAAGCTTTAGTTTCCATCTCAAAACATTAAAGTAATATATTAGTCATTGGAGGACATGAACACTCTTTGTTTGAGCTTTTTAAAATATTATTTTTTCAGTACAACATTATGTGACTTCACACTGACACAAAGATGAATATACTGCACTAGATTTACATATTAACACTGCTGACATCAGCACGTGATCTATAAAACCTGATGATGTCATGAGGCTGACGTCAGCATGATGTCATAAAGACATCATGAAACATCAGTAGTAGAGCCCTCTTGTTCTCTCCTGTAGTCTGTGTAGCCATTACAACAGTGAGACAGCACTGCCACCATGAGGTCAAACTGGAGCATTGCAGGTAATAATTCTCGGCCTGAACACTGTTGGAACATCAGATTTGGTTTTATCAGAGTTAAAGGCAGTAATTAGGCTCCAACCTTGTGCAGAGGCTACACCTGATGTTAATAAAAGTCTTTCTATGCAGCCTTGAATAAATATCTGTGTAATATCAGCGCTTTATGCTCGAGTAGAAAAGCTATTAAAGTGGTCCATTTACCATATTTAATGATTTGGGGATGAGACAAACTCCAGGCTTCATACCTGAACCAGCTAAATGACACTATTTGACTTTTTTATTATCACAGTAGATACCAAACATACGTTTGTACCAAAACTGAATTCAGTTAGCTGTTAGCTTGCTTTTCGTGTAATACGTACTATTGGTCATTTTTACGAGTCCCATGATTTCTAATCAGTCGGGAAAAGGACAAAGATGGCAGTCACTGGACATAGTGGATTAATGAGCTAAAGACACGATTTATAGGTTTCATGGTCTGACTGTGTGGATGCTGAGGGTGTAGCTGTCTGATATTCTGATTTTTCTGATTGTCTGTCACAGTCGACATTTTGTTGGAGATGATGTATTTGAATGTGAAATTACTTTAAAATTTTGACAAATTTGACAAAATATAGTTTAACATGAATTTTTGAATCCATGTTCACAGACTGTGTCTCGTCAGATTACAAATTTAAATTAATAGTTGAGAGCAGTGAGTTCAGTTAAGTCCACGTATAGAGTATTTAAGTCGGATGGACTGAGAAATCTCAGTGTGGACCATGATATTGATTTTTTTTAATGCCGTAAAATAATTCCTTTATTCCCACTGTTAGCAGTGTTTGATTTAGTGTTTTCATAAAAGCCTATTTCTTGTGTGTATATTAGTGCTCAGAAGAACAGACATGTGGTTTAAGGCCTAGACAAAAAAAATCCTCCTCATCAACACTTTTTTGTTTGTCAGGGGACATTTGTTTTGTAATAATTGTTGTTCTTTTGATATGATTTGCAGCAGGCCATAGTTTATTTAACACAGTGGATGGTGCAGCAGAGATACCTGACTCAAAACAGGACACTCTTTCAGGGCCAGTGAATGTCACCTCTCCTCCAGCTACAGGTAGATATGAGCAGCACTTAGATGAATTTTTTGATTTTGCTCTGACAAATATTAACATTTTAGAAATTCAATTTCCTGATCCATTTTTGATCTTTTCTATCACTTTTCCCAATGTACCTGCAATTAATTCCAGATCCTTGTCTCTGTGTCGCTCCGTGTACCTGGCCTGTACCACCACAGTCGCTGTCTTCACAGTTTCCGCCCTCCGTCTTTCTTTCACACAATGTTGTGATCATAGTCCTAGACCCTATCTTTGCATGTGATTAGCTACATTAAAATGAAGGCCTACAGAAGATGACATAAAGTCATTGTGAGCTGAGATTCTAGGTTTATCCAATTGTCACAAGAAGTCACCAGCAGGGACAGTACTTGTTGAGAGTCCGAATCAGAAGAAGATGTTTCGGACTCTGGAGGTGTGGAAAGTGACTGACCTTAGGTACCGACCAGAGGGCACGGGTCACACGGGTGGTGGGTGGGGTGCAAGGGGTCACCCATGATGACAGTGGTTTTCCTGAGAATGGAGGACATGGCAATGGCCTCCATGGGTGGCAGAGGGCAGCCAATGTTTTTCTTTTGTGGGGTTAATTACCCTCTGTGCAGCCTTTCTGTTCTCAGTTGTGGCCCCTGCGTACCTAATAGCCAGGCAGTAGGAGAGTACGCTCTCCACTGAAGCACAGTAAAAGACTCGCAGCAGCTTCCGGTCTGGGTTATTCTTTCTCAGGACAAGGAGGAAATGCAGTTGCTGCTGGGCCTTCTTTACCAACATGTTGGTGTTGTGGGCCCAGGTGAGATTGACAGAGATGTGGCTGCTGGACTCGTGGACTGTTTGGGGCCAGTTGATGAGGAAATATTTAAATCAGGATCAGGTTTAAGGTGGTCCAGTTTGGTGGTAAAAATGTCTGGGATTATGGTGTTGAACGCTGAGATGTAGTCCACGAAGACCATCCTCACGTATCTTTTCCTGTGACGGCTATAGGTCTGTAGCCATGACCAGGGTGCTTGGAGGGGCTTTTTTTTCCTGAGGGGATGTAGGCAGGGATGAGGAGCAGAGAGATTCTGTCAGATTGTCCTAGGTCATGGAGGGGTGTCAGTCTGTAGGCCTGCTTGATATCTTCACATGGTTCAGTGTCCTTACCCCTCTGGTAGGACATGTAACATATTGGTGGAATTTGGGGAGTACAATTTTCACACATGCCTGATTAAAGTCCCCAACAATGATATGGACACCCTGGTTGCTTTCTGCTCTGGTCGCACCTTTCCTTACAGGAGTATTTGGTGTGATCTTGATGGTGTAATGTCCAGCTTGGTAACTCCACCTAGGCATTGGGGATGTTTGGATGGAGCCAAGATTCAGTTACAATTCAGTTTCAGTAGATAACACTCCCAGACAAAACAGTTACAGTAAATTTCTGATCAACTATAAAAATATTTTTGATGATGTTCTTGTGTATTATGTTGTTTCTATGTGCTGTATTTTTAATAATAAGTTAAGCACTTTGTAATAGATTCTTGTCTAAAAAAAGTGCTATATTAATAAGTTTTAGTTACTTATTTACTTCACTCATCACCTACTTGACAGCTGACACCCTACATATGTTTCTTACCTTCAGGTCAGCCAGGAGGAACCAAATGGATGGATCTGTTGGAGGGATATGTCTGACTGATTGTCGTAGTAGTTTGTTTTGTTATTATTGTTGTTAATGCAAGTATTACAGTTGTTGGTTGTGCTATTTCACTTCCTGTTTGTAGAAAGCAGCAACTTCCCAAGTCTGATGATACCTTTAACCCCTATTCCAGCTGCGAATTCACACATATAAGTGAATATAACAACTTCTCTTGGCTCTTGGTGAAGGCGGTCGCACTTTTTCTCCTCTCCTCCTTCCCCTTATCTTCCCTGCTTAGCCTCTTGTGTCCTTGTCTTGTCTCGTGTGCATTACTTTTCCCTCGAACAGTCTCTCACTGTCGTTCTCTAAAACCTAAAAGAGAATTATGGATTTGATCAACTGGTCTCTGAATGCTATTGACACCCTTTTCTCAACGAGAAGTCTTGGCTCGGGAGAGCCCGAGTGCCCTGGAGGGACTTTCCCTGCCGAATACACGATGGATGGGTGGCAGACCTGGAGGATCTTGTGCCTGGCGGGACTGTCGATCGAGGACGCTGAAGATATCTACCTATTCGGAACCATGATAACAGGGTTCTTGCTGATCGGAGCTGGCTTGGCCCTGACTTGGCCCTGACTTATCGGAGAAATAAGAGAGCGGAACCAGCTGTTCAAACCCCCCCAAGGCTGACCGCTGGAATTGAAGCGATGGGACGAGGCGCGACCTCTCACACCGAACGCAGCATGGTTAACACCTTGGAGATGCTTACAGCTGCTGTGAAGACTCAAACTAACACCATTGAGCGTATGATGGGATACATCAGAGAGGGGCCTGCTCACAATGACACCCTTGAGCGAAAGTTGGATCACATCGCAGAATGGATCGCTGCAGTCGTGGGGTCTCAGAATCAAAAGAATGACAACACCACGGAACAGAAGTTTGATACCATCATGGGGAGGCTCGTGGCTCTCCAATGCGAGATCGAGAGACCAGTGTCAGAGTGCTAAATTCGGAGCTGCTCGCATAAAGGAGAAATCAACAATATTCAACATATGGACACCACGGCGCCAGCTGCTCAGGCCCAAGGCTGGAGCCCACCAAAACAGCTCCCTGATAACGACTGTGTGATGACTATTCTTCCCATCCCACGCAAGGCCACCTGGGTTGGCTGGCAGACTGTTTACTTAGCCTGATAGAGCGAAGGACACTGTCTCAGCTGAAATCTGGACACGCACACACATACACTTACACTGATAAGCACGCACTCATCCCCCTCCCTTTCCAAACGCCTTCGATGCTAAACCAAGGCACAATGTACATTTCAATTCCTTTAATTTTAAATATGTTTATATTGTCTATCCTGTAAAATAGTCAGATGTCTATTCATATTAATGTACAGAATTCACCTGCTTGCTGCTACTACTGCACATTCACCCAATGTATATACTACATATATATATATATATATATAATGTTTTTCCTCTACACCCCCACCCCCCAATTTTTTTGCACATGTCGAGGAGCGTGTCAGGCTACATTTCACTGTGTGTTATACTTGTATAACTATGCATGTGACAAATAAAGAACCTTGAACCTTGCTTGTTTCCTGTGGGGGAAGACGGCGGGTCTGTGTGCCACGCTGAAATGGTAGCGCTGTGTAGGACGACTGCTGTGTTCCTTCCAATTACCCCCCACCCCTCTATCCAACCCCTGTGGCTTGTCACGTGCTCTAATGTTGTGATGTGGACATTAATGTGCTCTCTGTGCAGAGGAGTTTTTTTTTTATTCTTGTTCTCATGCTGTCCTCCCATAGGTGCCCAGCGTGAGAAGAGGTCTCTTTTTTTCCTCTTGTACTTTTCCCATTGTTGTGTAATTTTTTCAGTGTTTTCTCTGTAACGCTGCCGATCTCCGACTGTATTCCCATGTGATGTCTTTGTTGTGTGTGTAAGTCGGGGGGGGGGGGGGTCCTATTCCTCTGCGGGGCAACCTGCATGTGGCCAATAAAGCATTCATTCAATTCAATTCAATAAGTGCACAGGGTACCAGGTTTGCTCGAGCCCAGGTCCCTGACAGTACCCTGCATGCTGGACGCTGTGCCGTACATCGACATGCAGGACCCTCCGTTGTGCTGACTTCCTGCTCGGGCAGAGCGGGTCCCTCCGGCGTCATTGCAGCTGCAGACGATTGAACAGATGGTAATGGTGGTGTAGACGACGGGACCGGTGTACCAGGCTGTGAATTTACCGGCTGTCCGGGCCGGTGAGCAGCCTTGATTGGAGGGAGGAGGTGGAGTTAATTAAGAAATGTGTAATACCCAAGGGGAAACCACAAAGCCACTTTCCCACAACGTGATGAACCTCTTCCCCGGGCATCTCCAGATAAATAAAATAGCTGCGGCTAAATAAATATTTACATGTAAACCAAATGAATGGCCTTTTTTATGTCTGTTTTTGTGATGTACCAAGATCTGAAAGTTTTATTTATTTATTTTAATGAGAAACTGAAGTATAGCAGAAAGCTTTGTGAGCTTCTCCTGGTAATATCCTAGTAAAAGTAATAGTAAAAACTAAATTTTAAAGTGTCTTAATACATGCTCAATCAAGCAGTTAAGTAAATCTCCAAAAGCTGATTCTGTTCATCTGGATGTAACGTTTTCAGTGGGAGAAACGTTTTGTCACTCATCCATGTGACTTCTTCAGTCTCAGTCGACTGCAGGATTCCCCAGTCTTATAAACAGTATATTTGCATAATGACTGAAAACAGCCCACTGAAGTAACAATGATCTGGGAGGTCAGTTCTTGATCATTAACCCTTTAGAACCGATAGGAGCGGACACGCTCCATTTTGCGTAACTATTTTTAAATCCCGCTAGCACTGCAACCACGTGAGCTAGCGCAATAATTTTTTTTACATATGAAACCGGAGGAATTGTACTTACATCTTATGCCATCAGTTTGTCCTCGGTCACAGTTTCCTTCCACATATAGCTTTGCAAAAACTGCATAAAAAGTGCTTGTAGCAACAAAAACATAATATTCCAGAAACGCGCTTTGCCGATCCGATCAGCTGTTTGTAACACTTCCTACGTCCATCAGCGCGAACTATCACATGACCGCATGACCTGCCCGAAACCGGAAGTGACGTCATTTTGCGGAAATGTAGTTTTTTGCCATCGTGGCCTCATGAGCTTATACTTGTGTTTTTAAAAGTTATGTTTGACTTCATGACTTTCTGTGTCGTTTCTGGGATGCTTAGGAATCATATTGCACTGCTGGAAATAGTTTATTTTGATGCATATGCTGTTATTTTGCAAATTTACACTATAATATATTTTTTCGTTTTTCCTGTAGTATATGAAAATTGGTGTATCTCAAAAATAAAACTATGAAAACACTCAAAATAAATTTCCTGTGGTGGGAAACTAGTTTGTGCAACTTTTTTGTATTTACAGTTTTGAGGGATAAGCCTCTTAAATTTCTCTAACTAGAAATATATGTTAAAAAAACAAAAAAGATTTTAAATTTTTTTGTAGTTTATTGCACTTTTTTGCAATTTATGTAATTACTATGCACTTAATGCAGACATATTAAAATTTGGGCTATAATGGTTGTATTGATGTATAGCAACTTGAAATGCTCCCAGAAATGGCTCCACAGCATGTAAAAATATAATATAAGCTCTGGCGGACTGGGTTCTATGGTAGGTCTTAAAGGGTTAATATACAAATTCTCAAGACCATTGAGAACAACCACTGACCAAAGCCCACTGACCAAAGCACACTGATCAATGGCCATGAGTACCATTCACAGAGAGTTGAAAGCCATTCCCCAACTCTCTGTGAATCGATGACACAAGGATCCAGGCCCACACAGACGGTGCGTAAATCATGGGAGGCCACATCACGGACAGGAACAGAGACACAGATGGGCCGTTTAGACAGGAATAGGATAGGAATCCATGGGAGGACGTTGTATCCCCGTCTACAAGACTGTGCAAAGGAGGTATATGCTCTCTGCACTGGTATGTCATCCTTTAGGTTTATCACCATTTTCAGATCAGGATTACAACCAATATTGTTCCCATCCCACTCAAAGACCCTGCACTCATCAAACAACATTCTCTGGACAATCTCTTTTTGTTCCTCTTCCAAATGATCAAGATTCACTGGCGGATACCACGACATTGGGAGAGGTCCAGCTGACTCTACCATTATCTTGCGAACCGTTATTGCAGGTGGGCACTCGTTTGAGGCCTCAACCTCCACAATACGTTCAACTGGCTGTAAGGTGCCCAGGGCCATCTTCCTTGTCAAGATCATATCATGTTTGGTGTCATTACTTAGAGCAATGGTGATGTATGGGTTAGCTGGATTCTGTATTTCAACTAACCCCGTCAAGACATAGAACCGCTTTAGGGCCTGGTTGCCCTCATCATCCTCAAACAGCACTAAACAATCAAGTGGATTCATGGTTGATGGAACGGGGCACTTTAACCAGGTGACCTGTTCAGGAGGGATAATCACATCCCTTTCAACTGTTCTCAAGTACCCTTGTGTAATGTTTGGCTCTACTGTCTGAATGAAGCTTCTGACCACCTCACCATTCTCAGGAGGAAGACAGATGGCATTACACAGCAAGGTAACAAGAGTAGGTATCAACTGCTCTAGTTGCTCCTCAATGATCTGTTCCAAGACATTGAAACCGATCAATGGTTTGTCCACAGGCAAGGTACTGACGAGGACCGGAATACTGATGGAGAGGCTGGGGTCTTCACCCCCCGGTAAGTTGATCATGATGGGTACCCAGCCATCAAATTATATGGTTTCCCCGTTGACTGCGCAAACTTTCAACTCATCAATTTCCTTGATGATTTCAGACAGAGGTTGCATGACTAAGTCAGGCAAGTATCAGTCTTTCCAATGTTTACTTATGATGCAAACTTGAGCACATGTGTCAAGTACTGCTTTCACTGCTAAGCCATTCAAATTGCAATGTATGAGAGCTTTCTTACTGATTAGCTTAGCAACTGCCCCACGTTTATTGGGGGGGGGCCATAACACCAGACGTAGCGAGTGCCTCACCCTGCTGCTGGTTAACTACTTCTGATGTGACTGGCGAGGGGAGACTTGGTTTGCTACTGTTAAGGTTAGGTTGGGTCCCATATGAAGAGGACCCACTGCTTCAACCCTGTCACCCGGTAGAGAAACTGCTGTGGTGTCTCACTTTCATCTTTTCTGGCACACATTAATTCTTGAAAGAGTTCTGTACTATTTTTCTCTCTCAGGTGGGCATGGAGAAACCCCTTCAGTTCAAGTACAGTCAAATCGTCTTTATTGATTAACATATCTTTAAAAGTTCCAGGCCTTAATATCCTGAGCACTCCACGAACTATCTCTGCATCAGGGAAGCCTTCTCTGCGTCGACCTCTTGCTGACCCAGGCCCGCAGGACCCACCGTCTTAGCAACCATGGATCAGTCTCGGCTCCAACTTTCAGCTCGCATCAGCTCCCGTCCTGGTCCCAGATGTCATTTTTGGATCAGTCTCAACTGCAAGGTGTCGACAATCCTGGACGAGCCCCCAAGATTTGTTACGGGTCCCAATGATGAAGACCATGATGACAAATATGTTACCTGTAAAAGCAGGTGAAGAGCGGAGTAAGGAAGACAGCATGTGTCTCTGTATTCCTCCAGATTGTGTCTGAGTCTGATTTATTTCACACAAACAAATGCTATATAAACACTACCATGAGCTTTCAATATATAATTCAGCAGGTTCCTCATTCACATCAATTACATTTACTTATTTCACATCCTCAGTGAAATATACTCTCTTTACTGGTTCATTTTCTCTAATTAACATCTTCTTTCATAACAGTTACTTTCCTTACTCATATCAATAAACACATCACATTGTCTTCTACAGTGTCTTACTGGCTAAACAGTTCAATAACAGTGTCAGTTTTGGCCGGCGATCATAGGTTCTGTCCAATAATATCCCTGGTCTCCATTAAAAACAGCAAAACAGTAAATATATGACTAGGGATGGATACCGGTATCCGGTGCCATCATGGCACCGGTTCTGACATAAACGGTAGTAACCAGACCGAAAAGCAGCACACATTTCGGTGCTTTATTTCAGTGCTTTTTTTTCCTGAGCTGTGATACACTTTAGATTCTAGCCAATCATTTTACGTTTCCGAGGATAGTAGGCGGGCCCAGGTATGTACGTTCTTTTAGATCAGAGCTACAGATTAAAAATGCCCAAGGCGAAGCGGTCAAAAGTCTGGCTGTACTTCACAGCAAAAGATGCAAACTCAGCAGCCTGCTACAAGTGCT
Source organism: Aulonocara sp. 'chitande type north' Nkhata Bay (assembly GCF_057382095.1). NCBI lineage: Eukaryota > Metazoa > Chordata > Actinopteri > Cichliformes > Cichlidae > Aulonocara > Aulonocara sp. 'chitande type north' Nkhata Bay. Next base: position 13,176,968 of record NC_141346.1, read on the forward strand.
TTAATCAGATACTGCAATACTGTCAAAGGAGGTAACACCTCAAATCTGATGAAACGCCTGGTGACGCATAGCGTTTTTTTAAAAGCCGAGAAATGCGCCGTATTTGATAGCTTGCTGAGACCTCACACCGTGTACATCTACTGCAGGTGTGGTGCCTGTTATCGGACCCGGAATTAGCAACATCCCCCAAAAACACGAAGAGTAGAGTCCTGGCCCCTAGCCCTGCCAGTGTAGCAGAAATGATGACGGACGAAGATGGCAGCAGCAGCCGTTCTTCTCTGCGTGAGTAGCTTAATGTTGTTCGTGTGTAATTCATGTTGAGTACGCTAACCATGTTATTACATTAATGCATGTAAGGTGAACTAGCAAACATCATCATAGCTACATGAGTATAATTCCCTCGAAGAACAGGCAGTGGTTTTCTGTCACTGGTTTATTTGAAGACTTCTCTCCAAAGCTACCGTGAAAACTATACAGCATTAACAAAATAAAACTCGGCGTAAGACACAGCACTAAAAATAACACTGTACAACAAACACGATTGTGAGGAGAAAGTTGTTAGAAGGCAAAGAAACTTACAACTCAGATATCTATTTTTTACATGCGCATGGGCGGTCACTGCTCAACCGATGTGACACAGAAAAACCGCCCAGGGCATTCAGAACATCCTTTACCTTTATTTACATGTATACTTAAAGCAAGTTTCCACAGCAGTAGGAGTGGCATGTATGGAACTGATAATTTTTCCTTAGAAGGACAAAACCTTTCGCTTATCTGCTGAAAAAGGAGGTAACTTTGTATGTATAGAAATTCAGACATTCCCATAAAAGGAGAGAGAGAGAGAGAGAGAGAGAGAGAGAGAGAGAGAGAGAGTCACCGCATTCCTCTACACATATGGCTTCAATCTCTTTTCCTGTGTTGGTTCCAATTCACAAGCTCTCACAGGGGTACCACAACAACATCATCCAGGTAGAAAACAGCATATGCAATTTGAGGAAGCAGCTACCGCTCCGTGAGGTCCTGAAAAATGGCCGAGGCTTCAAATAAGCCAAACGGAAGTGTGACGAATTGGTACGAACCATACAGAGTGGAGAAGGCCGTTTTTGTCTTTGGGCTCTGCAGACAAGGGAATCTGCCAGTAAGCGTTGGTTAAATCCAGCATCATAAAATAAGACAAGCAGTGCTTAACCAGTCCAGGTCAACTCAGGCATTGGACAAGCATCAAACCATGAGACCTTGTTCACTTTCTGATAATCATCACCAATGTTCCCTCTAAACTGCGCGTGTGCTCAATTGCGCACTGCTAGCACGGTGTCTGTGCAGAAAAAATCTGTGTTGCACATAAAATAAAATTCTAACCGGAATTGAAATTAAAGTAAATACGTTAACAATTCTGTTTTGCAGTGTTAGTCAGTAAGTGACTGGCTGCTCCAGTATGGGATTAGAACAATGGCACCTCATCCCATAGTCCAGCCAATCACGTGATTCAAATTTGTATATGCGCAGCTAATCAACGTCGTTGACAGGCTATGACAGCGTCCTTATGTGCCGACACCGGTGTTTTAGCTAGCAAAGTGGCGTGGCTAATGTGGAGTGAAGCCACATTAATGACAACGTGTACAACCATTGGAGATGTGAGCAGGACAGATGGAACAAGTGACGTAAAAAGAGTGGATTTTATACCAGTTTTCAAATTGTGTTGATAGGCCACATAAAAAACAGAGTTGTGATTGTTACGAGTTCAAAATTGGGGATGGAGACAAGAGAAAAAACCACAATAACAACACTGTACCGGCCAGGTTAAGTCAAACGATGATTTTAATGATCACACGCGTGGGAGATGGACACTGTATGCAGACAGCCTCAGATCTCAAAATGGTGGAGCATTGCTCAAACACTGTCCATTGAATTGAATTGGATTCAAGATGGCGCCTGTGTGTTCGGCACGCCGTCTATCGCTCTCCTTTATTTGTTTTGTTTTATTGTTTTTAGTTAATTTTGTGTTACATGTGTGTTGTACTTTTTCCTATGATCGCCAGACATTATTGGAAATAGGTTTATCCATCCGGATGTCTGACCGGCCTGAATATGACAGCCAAGGCTTTTTTCCTCCCTATCTGGAACCAATACCACCGTACTGGCGTTCCCTACCACCGTCACCGGATCTGCGGAAGCGACGCAGGAGACGGTAACCGTGGAGGTCGTCTTGTGAAGCTGAAATCCTGGATTTCTCATTTTCCCCATGAGCTCCGCTGCATCCGCCGCTTTTGTCCGCAACTATTGGTGCCATTGCGTGCCTTGGATCCGGTGGACTCCTGGCTGGTTCCTGTTGTTGGGTCTTTCGAAAATGGTCCAGCAAAACTCTCTCCTCTACGGCATATGCGCTGGCGCGGAGTTGACAAGAAAAATCTTCGACCGGTGGATCTGGTTGCTAATACCTCGGAAGTTTTGGACCCAGTCCCTCTCAGGCTGGGTCTAATAAATACCAGGTCGGTGGTCAACAAGACCTTCATATTGAAGGATTTTTTTCTCTCTCGTGTTCTGGATTTACTCTTCTTGACTGAAACCTGGATTTCTCCCGGTGAGTTAAGCGCTTTCATTGAACTAGTACCCGCTGACTGTACCTTTTTTAATGTTCCGAGAGCTTCTGGTCGCGGAGGAGGGCTTGCTGTTGTTTTTAAGGCTCACTTGGACTTGAAGCAGCTTTTCCCTTCGTCTCGCTACACCAGCTTTGAACTCTGTTTATGTAAACTGGGCCACTCGCCTTCGTTGTTATGTGCGATTGTTTATCGCCCGTCGAAATATAACAAGGTGTTCTTATCAGAGTTCTCAGAGTTTCTTGCTGATTGTGCATCACGATATGACCAGATCCTCCTGCTTGGTGATTTTAATATTCATGTTTGCTGTCCGGGGAAGCCCCTGGCCAAGGACTTTCTGGACTTAGTGAACTCTTTTAATTTTGTCCAATTTGTTAGTGGTGCCACTCAAGAACGTGGTCACACACTGGACTTAGTCTTATCTCATGGTTTATCTGTTTGCAATGTACGGGTTGAAGATGCAGTATTTTCTGATCATATGCCTATCTTATTTGATATTGCTCCTTCTAACGCTTTTGCAAATCAGGCTGCACCTGCTCGATGTTATCGTGCCTTTGGCTCTGATTCTGCCGAATGGTTTTCTATACTGTTTGACAAATTTATGTCTTATGCCCCTGAGTTGCCCACTGCAGATGACCTACTTTTGTATTTTGACTTTGCTTGTAAATCTGTGCTTGATGTTGTTGCCCCTTTGAGAGTAAGAAAATGTAAATCTAAGACTAGTCCTTGGTTAACAGATCATGCCCGAGCTATTAGAAGACAATGTAGGAAATGTGAAAGACAGTGGAAAACAGACAGATTGCATGTCTCCCTGGAAGCCCTAAAGATTAGTTGGAAAACTTATCAGAGGGCAGTTAAGGCCGATAAACACCTACTTTTCTCAACTTATTTCGGCCAACTCTCATAACCCTCGTGTTTTATACAATACGATTAATTCTGTACTTAACTTGGAGGGTTACAACCTTTTGCCGTCCTCTGAGGCTATGTGCAACAAGTTTATCACCTTTTTTGTGGACAAGATTGCTAGCCTGAGGCCTCTGATTCCACCTATTGTTGATCCGGCCATGCATGCTCCTTGCTCAAGCTTATTCCCTGCTTTTGCACCGATTTCTCTGCGTGACTTAGAGGAGTTGGTGCTACATGCTAAGCCCTGTGGCTCCCCAAATGATGTTGTTACTCCCCGCTTTCTCCAAAAAGTATTTCCCATCATTGGACCTTATATCCTGAAAATTATCAATACTAGTCTGTTAACCGGTCAAGTTCCTAGTGGGTTTAAACATGCAGTCATACACCCCTTACTTAAGAAACCTGGCCTTGATAGTTCTACTATGTCAAATTTTAGACCTATCTCCAAACTTCCCTTTTTAAGCAAGATCTTGGAGAGGATTGTACATACCCAACTGTTGGATTATTTGAGCGACTCGCAATTGTCTGAAATTTTCCAATCTGGTTTTAAGCCCTTTCACAGTACGGAAACAGCTCTTGTTAAAGTTATGAATGACATTCTTGTTGCTACTGATTGTGGTAAATATGCTGTGCTTGTCTTATTGGATATGACAGCTGCATTTGACACAGTGGACCACGACCTAATGATCTCCCGCTTACATCACTGTGTGGGAATTTCTGATCTGGCATTGTCATGGATAAAATCATATCTTTCCGAAAGGAGTTTTTGTATCAAGCTGGGGCTGGCCGCTTCCTCTGTGGCCCCTCTGCTTTGGGGTGTGCCCCAGGGATCTATCCTTGGGCCATTACTTTTCTTGCTGTATTTACTCCCCCTTGGTGCGATTTTTCGTAAACACGGAGTGTCATTTCATTTGTATGCCGATGACTGTCAGCTTTACTTACCTTTTAGTCATTTGGATACCTCCCCATGTCAATCACTGCTTGACTGTCTTAGCGATATTAAATTATGGATGGCAAATAATTTTTTGAATTTTAATGGTCGCAAAACGGAAGCAATTTTATATGGCCCGCATTGTTCTACTGATTCTCCAGATGTTGATTTTGGTGATTTGACCTCTCATCTGAAAAGTTCAGTCACTAATCTTGGTGTTAAACTTGATTCTGCGCTTACTTTTGAAGGTCATGTAAGTGGGGTGGTAAAATCAGCTTTTTATCACCTCAGACGCCTGTCGAAGGTTAAGCCTTTCCTTTCCAAACCCAATTTGGAAACTCTTATTCATGCTTTTATCATCTCACGTCTGGACTATTGTAATTCCTTTTTAATAGGGGTCGGGTCGGGCACCTTGTCACGCCTGCAGTTAGTGCAAAATGCGGCGGCGCGATTTTTAACCGGTAGTAGGAAATTCGATCACATCACTCCGGTTCTGGCTTCCTTGCATTGGCTTCCCATTGATTTTAGGGTTCGTTTTAACGTCCTTTTATTGGTTTTTAAATCTTTAAATTGCGGCTCCGATGCTCTGGAATAACCTTCCCCTCCAAATTAGACAAGCGTCATCAGTGCAGGTCTTTAAGTCCAGATTGAAAACCTATTTTTATTCCCTGGCTTTTAACTCTGTAGGAAACTGACACCTTCTTATTTATTTTATTGTTTGTAATGATTTTATGGTATTTTTAATTTGGTTGTTGTTTTGATCTGTGTTGTTCAGCACTTTGGTCTGCCTGGTGTGTTCTTAAAGTGCTATACAAATACAGTGGGGCAAAAAAGTATTTAGTCAGCCACCGATTGTGCAAGTTCCCCCACTTAAAATGATGACAGAGGTCAGTAATTTGCACCAGAGGTACACTTCAACTGTGAGAGACAGAATGTGAAAAAAAAATCCATGAATTCACATGGTAGGATTTGTAAAGAATTTATTCGTAAATTAGGGTGGAAAATAAGTATTTGGTCACCTCAAACAAGGAAAATCTCTGGCTCTCACAGACCTGTAACGTCTTCTGTAAGAAGCTTTTCTGTCCCCCACTCGTTACCTGTATGAATGGCACCTGTTTGAACTCATCATCTGTATGAAAGACACCTGTCCACAGCCTCAAACAGTCAGACTCGAAACTCCGCCATGGCCAAGACCAAAGAGCTTTCGAAGGACACCAGGAAAAGTATTGTAGACCTGCACCAGACTGGGAAGAGTGAATCTACAATAGGCAAGCAGCTTGGTGTGAAAAAATCAACTGTGGGAGCAATCATCAGAAAATGGAAGACATACAAGACCACTGATAATCTCCCTCGATCTGGGGCTCCACGCAAGATCTCATCCCGTGGGGTCAAAATGATCATGAGAACGGTGAGCAAAGATCCCAGAACCACACGGGGGGACCTGGTGAATGACCTGCAGAGAGCTGGCACCAAAGTAACAAAGGTCACCATCAGTAACACACTACAACGGCAGGGAATCAAATCCCGCAGTGCCAGACGTGTTCCGCTGCTGAAGCCAGTGCATGTCCAGGCCCGTCTGAAGTTTGCCAGAGAGCACATGGATGATACAGCAGAGGATTGGGAGAATGTCATGTGGTCAGATGAAACCAAAGTAGAACTTTTTGGTATAAACTCAACTCGTCGTGTTTGGAGGAAGAAGAATACTGAGTTGCATCCCAAGAACACCATACCTACTGTGAAGCATGGGGGTGGAAACATCATGCTATGGGGCTGTTTTTCTGCCAAGGGGACAAGACGACTGATCCGTGTTAAGGACAGAATGAATGGGGCCATGTATCGTGAGATTTTGAGCCAAAACCTCCTTCCATCAGTGAGAACTTTGAAGATGAAACGAGGCTGGGTCTTCCAACATGACAATGATCCAAAACACACCGCCCGGGCAACAAAGGAGTGGCTCCGTAAGAAGCATTTGAAAGTCCTGGAGTGGCCTAGCCAGTCTCCAGACCTCAACCCCATAGAAAATCTGTGGCGGGAGTTGAAAGTCCGTGTTGCTCGGCGACAGCCCCAAAACATCACTGCTCTCGAGAAGATCTGCATGGAGGAATGGGCCAAAATACCAGCTACTGTGTGTGCAAACCTGGTAAAGACCTATAGTAAACGTTTGAACTCTGTTATTGCCAACAAAGGTTATGTTACAAAGTATTGAGTTGTATTTTTGTTATTGACCAAATACTTATTTTCCACCCTGATTTACGAATAAATTCTTTACAAATCCTACCATGTGGATTCATGGATTTTTTTTTCACATTCTGTCTCTCACAGTTGAAGTGTACCTCTGGTGCAAATTACTGACCTCTGTCATCATTTTAGGTGGGGGAACTTGCACAATCGGTGGCTGACTAAATACTTTTTTGCCCCACTGTAAACGATGATGATGATGATGATGATGATGAAACTCTTATAGCCTCTGGTGCCCCCACCTTATCATAAAAAGCGTAAACATTCACATGCTTTCTCTCACACAGCGCCTAAGCTACGACCTTGGCTCCCTGTTTATCTGCTCCTGCTCCAAAAAAAAATCCAGTGTTTGGTTTTCTTCCAGAATATTGTTGTTTATATTTACTGGGGGAAGAAATGGTAAAAACAGCATTTTATAAAGAAAACGTTATAAAGCACTCTCCGCCTGAGAGCAAAGACAAAACCAAAACACCCCACCCTTTCCCATTGGTCAAAAAATGTACCATGCCGACCAATCAAAACATGGCATTTGGTTGTTAAGAAACGGAAGTTGTTAAGAAGAGGAAAATTTAGGAGTGACGGCAGTGTTTTGAGATGTGAGAGAATTGCAACGTTTAGCGCAAATCTTGTATAGTTAGTGTGTAGTGTAGTCAATAGTTTTGTTGTGTGTGTCAGAACAATGAGGCGGCTGCTAAATGTTACGGGAGTGATACATCTCCTGTTGTCAGGCCTACAGGTATCAGGCTTTTGATGTTCTCCTTTATCTCATAGTGGACAGAAATTATTTTTTGGAGAGGCACAAATAATTTGTGTGGCATCAGATTTGATGCAGAACGCCTGATTGTTCTGTAAATAGTTTGAAATGTTTGTTTTAAAAAAATCCCTTAGCAGCATTTTTAGGTAAACAGCTGCAAAAATCTTTGTTGTTTGCAATACTCAGTAACTTTTTTGAAGAAGTAACTATATAATTAATTGCCCAGCATTGGTCTTTATATATTGTATTTTGCAGAGAGAGTTACAAAGTTTCAAAGTGGTGCTCCATGAGAGTCCTGTAGACGAGCAGCAGCACGATCCTGCATTGCAACTGCAAACCGCCAACAGCATGTTTTTAAGAAAAATCAAACAAATTTTCCTTCAAGATCATTTTAGTTTTTAATTAGCTGCAGGATCCTTCTTCAGTGTGAGTGGAGAACAGCCAAGTCGCCTCCTGTGATAAACCTCCACATGTACCACTGAAAACAGTTAAATTAGTTTGAATCGGAAATAATGGGTCAAACTACTTGTTCTGAGACCATTTCTTTATTTTTCACACCAAACTGTTTAATAAGATAAACTCTACACAGACTTCATCAAATATAACTAATACTTTAACATTATCAGGATTTCATAATACAAACTTCAAATCAACAAGAAAACAGCTGCAGAACATGTGGATCAAAATTCATTAAAAAAACAACATGTGGACTTCAAGGACTAAATACACTAAAGTGAAAGGAGGAGCAAAAAATAGAGGTTTAACAGAATTTGAATTAAGTAAAAGTAGTCACCTGTGATCTTTAAAATGGTTCTGATGTGTGCTGCTGTTTTTAACTTTCAACATTTCTTTGCTGCCACTGTGAATAAGATTGTGTTCTTTGCCTAATTGAATGAAGGTTACACAGCCTCACTGGTTCATCTTCTGGTACAAACTGGTATTACATGGAAGTACAACCCAAAACCAGTTTAGCTTGAGTTTCTTTTTTTCTGGACATAACGTCACGGCAGGTGTTTTTTCAAAGCTGGTGGACAGATTTAGTTCATTTTTGAGGTTTTAAGAGCAACTGCTGTGAAAATATTTGTAGTTTTGGGAGAAAATGATTTAAGAGAAGATTTTACCTCAGCAAAAGATTAAATATGAATGAAGGATTGAAATTGCATATGCATATCTATACATGCAGCTTCCTAAATGTAACATTCAGGATTATTCACTGCAGCCCAAGTGTGACATCAGCTGACACTCTTTACAGGAGATTCCATCTGAACTCTGTGGAGCCTGATCTCAAGGTTTTTAAGTCTGAGCCTGAAACCAGAAGAGGATCTTTCTCTCTCTTCAGATTCATTGTGATCCAGTGATTTCAGTCCTGCATGATCAGGCTGATGTTTGCATAGAGCAGATAATGAAGTGAAGGTTTTTGCACATTGGTAACAGTGAAACAGTTTATTTACAGTGTGAAATCGTTTGTGTTCGGAGTATGAACTGAGATTCCTGAAGCTCTTGTCACACTGGTCACAGCTGAAGTTCACTTCCATGTGTGTTCGTTCATGTTTGTTACGATGACCTGATCGTGAGAAGCTTTTGTCACAGTGTCTGCACTTGTATGGTGTCCCTCCTGCAGTGGTGAAGGATGACCCACACTGGTCACAGATGTGCTTCTTGACCACACTGTGGAAGAGGTCATGTATTTTTATAGTATTTGGTGTGTGGAAGCCTCTCCCACATTCTTTGCAGTAGTTCATTTTGTCTCCAGTGTGTCTACGTTGATGTGCTTTTAGGTCCCGTTCGTGATTGGAGGTTTTTCTACAAAGGTCAAAGAGAAACGCTTTCCCACCACCACAGTGACGACTGGGTTGAGAAATGGATCCATGTTCTTTGCTCCACTCCTAAACAAAGACATTGTAAATCAGGGAATTCCTTCAACGTTTTTATCCTGAACGTCGCCTGAAATAAAAAGCATCTCTGCCAACGTCCAATTACATTTTACTGTTTATATTACAACACTCAGCTTACTGAGTGAAAATGAGTCTTCATTCATTCAGTTCATTCAGTATAACTCCATAAGTTTACTGATCAGACTTTTTCCAAACAATCAGGTTAAAATTACAAGATAAAAAATCAATACATCCTCACAGTAACTGCACTTCTAGAGTTACTTTCTGGAGTGGATCTGTTGGTGCTTTTTCAGCTGATTTGGAGCTTTAAAAGTCTTCTCACACAGGTCATTTATAAGGTCTCTCCTCAGTGTGTTGTTGTAACTGTGCATCTATTGTAAACAGTTTCCCACACTGATCACAGCAGGAAACATCAATTCCAGTGTGAATCCGTAGGTGAATATTTCGGTACTGTTTGTCACTGAAACTTTTTCCACAAAAGTCGCAGCTGTACACGTTAATTCCAGAGTGGGTAACTAGATGCCTCTGTAAGTCGCTATTTAGAGCAAAAACCTTACCACACAACTCACAGTTGTGTGCTTTAAATCAACTGTGGATGAGTTGGTGTTTTTTTAAGGTTCCAGACTGGGTAAAAGACTTTCCACACAACTCACAGCTGTAAGGTTTAAATCCACTGTGGATGAGTTGGTGCATTTTTAAGTTTCCACCCTCGGTAAAAGACTTTCCACACAAGTCACAGCTGTACGCTTTAACTCCACTGTGGAGGAGTTGGTGTTTTTTTAAGGTTCCAGACTGGGTAAAAGACTTTCCACACAACTCACAGCTGTAAGGTTTAAATCCACTGTGGAGGAGTTGGTGTGTTTTTAAGCTTCCACCCCCGGTAAAAGACTTTCCACACAAGTCACAGCTGTATGCTTTAACTCCACTGTGGATGAGTTGGTGTGTTTTTAAGCTTCCAGCCTCTGTAAAAGACTTTCCACACAAGTCACAGCTGTACGCTTTAACTCCACTGTGGATGAGTTGGTGTGTTTTTAAGTTTCCAGCCTGGGTAAAAGACTTTCCACACTCATCACAGCTGTAAGGTTTAACTCCACTGTGGATGACTTGGTGTCTTTTTAAGTCTCCAGCCCGGGTAAAAGACTTTCCACACAAGTCACAGCTGTAAGGTTTAACTCCATTGTGGATGAGTTGGTGTGTTTTTAAGCTTCCAGCCTCTGTAAAAGACTTTCCACACAACTCACAGCTGTAAGGTTTAAATCCACTGTGGATGAGTTGGTGTGTTTTTAAGGTTCCACCCCCGGTAAAAGACTTTCCACACAAGTCACAGCTGTATGCTTTAACTCCACTGTGGATGAGTTGGTGTGTTTTTAAGCTTCCAGCCTCTGTAAAAGACTTTCCACACAAGTCACAGCTGTACGCTTTAACTCCACTGTGGATGAGTTGGTGTGTTTTTAAGTTTCCAGCCTGGGTAAAAGACTTTCCACACTCATCACAGCTGTAAGGTTTAACTCCACTGTGGATGACTTGGTGTCTTTTTAAGTCTGCAGCCCGGGTAAAAGACTTTCCACACAAGTCACAGCTGTACGCTTTAACTCCACTGTGGATGAGTTGGTGTATTTTTAAGTGTCCAGAGTGGGTAAAAGACTTTCCACACTCATCACAGCTGTAGGTTTTCTCTCCTTTTCTTCTGTGAGGTTTGTCGGCCTCCTGGGAGCGCTGACTTCTTGCTCCATGTTGGTCCTGCAGTGACAGAGATACAAACAGAGGCAGTGAGTGAAATGCAGTCGTGGAACAAACTGAAACTCCCTCCATTGGTGGAATCAAACATGTCAACAAACACATTGTTGGTGTGTTTCCACCACCTTCTGGTGGCAGTGTCACATTACAATGATATGCTACAATGAGAGTTGTAATGAAAATGACATTATTGAAGAAATATTGATCAGCAGAGAAAATCTTTTACGCATAAGAAATTTCAAGTTCAACTGATGATATTGTTGTTTCAATGTGTGCTTATAAAAAAAGATCTTTGTATTTTCTTGTAACTTCTGTGGTTTCTGATTCGAATGTAGATTCTGTATATATGGATGAGCCCAGGATGCAAAAGATAAAGCTGCTGTTATCATGTTTTTAAAAACACACCAGCTTTCAGTAATATTCTAACTAGGGATGCAACGACACCCATTTTTCCAAACCGATACGATACCGATACTTGGATCTGAGTACTTGCAGATATTGAGTACAAAAAACGATACTTCTACCACACACAAGTTAAACTTAACCAGTAGTAAAGAAACGACCCCAGACAACTCTTTAACACAAACGAAACGTTTACTGAACACATCACAACACATCCCTTTTTTAAACTCAAATAATATTCCAATTCCTTAACCAAATGAAATACACTGTACTGTATAAATGAAATAATTCCCTTTCAAATTATATTACACAACCCAACTTACGTTATCACCTTTTGGTAAGTGACTCACTAATATACACTCCAAAACATGTTATATAAATCCACTAAACACACAATATTCACACATTGGCCCCACACACACTCACATTCACACTTGTTGCAGGCCTGTTTGCTGCTCACGCCAGATGAAGGAGAAAAATCCTCTTCTCCCCAGTAAGAGCACAAAAGTCTGACTTACAGTTCCGTTGCTCGGTAGGTCGCCGTTCACCAGTCCCACACTAAATCCACTCCACAGTGGTGCGACCGTTGAAACAAAAAGTCACTTCACCCACACTCTGTTGCGAAGCTCTCACACGGTTAGCTTTCTAGTCACACACTCTTTTGTGCTAGTTAACCTCAGTAAAACTAGCCGAGTCTCTCACTTTGGTTCAGCTAACCTCGTGCATCTCTCTATGCCGTTCTCTTCTCCTCCTCCATTGCAACAGATACACAGGTCCCGTTTTATGATACCTTCACGGGCCTCCAGAAAATTAGAACTCTGAACAATATTTAAACTCCATTCAGAGTTACATACCATAAAATAATATTTTATGATTAACATAACAGTTTGATTGCTCTAATTACCTGTATTTACCTTGTGACATATTACAGGGCAAATTACATTCTGGGTACAGTTACATCACATAACATCAACTGTGAACACCTTATGTTACAGAGGCGTTTAAGTTCATGGGAATTATGAGTATCTACTCCCAAATTCCCATCCGGGCTACATTATTATCGGTTCATGGTATCGCTTAACTTTTACAAGTATGAGTACACACACATTTTACAGTATCGGCCCCGATACCAGTATCGGTGCATCCCTAATTGTAACTGTGATATTTTTCTCACCTTTTGTGTTGAAGTCATTGATTGTTTCCTCTGTAGTGGCTGAGCTGAGTCCAAATGGATGAAATTGTTCCTCCGTTGCACCACCAGACTCTTCTCCTCCTGTTAATCACCTGGGACACACACACACAGCAGGACTTGTAAAAAGAGTTTTGATAAACACAATGCTGGACAGCAATGCTGTCATGTACACAAATATATATATATATATATATATATATATATATATATATACATATATATATACACTCAACAAAAATATAAACGCAACACTTTTGTTTTTGCTCCCATTCCCCATGGGATGGACGTAGAGACCTAAAATTCATTCCAGATACACAATATAACCATCCCTCCCAAACAGTGGTCACAAATCAGTCCAAATGTGTGGTAGTGGGCACATCTGTTATATTGAGATAATCCATCCCACCTCACAGGTGTGCCACATCAGGATGCTGATCTGACATCATGAGTAGTGCACAGGTGTACCTCAGACTGCCACTCAGATAATTAATTAATTACATGTGTCATAACTATTTATTTAATTAATTAATTCCAATTTTAATTAATTAAATAAATAGTTATGACACATGTAATTAATTAATTATTGACACATTTAATTAATTATTTAATGGTGTATTTAATTAATTCATTATGGCAGTCCTGGCGTTCCATACATTCCAACACAGTGTGTTTGTTTTGATTCGTAGACCCTGAAAACGACGCTGCGCTCCCACAATGCTTTGCGGCGTGACGTCAACTCCAAAGCCCTATGAAGTCCTATTCTAAAGGCTGATTGCCCTCCCCCACGCTTGTACCCGTGGCTTCCTGTCCTGAGGGTTGGCTCTTCTCCTGCCCTGCACCCTTTGTTCATATTCAAAGACTATTTTTCTGTATGTATTCTTACCCCATAGCAACCGCCAGATTATAATGTTGCAGACAATCACAAACTCTACAGACTGTCTAACTCCAGTGTATACCAAGCAATCTATTATTCTTAACAGCAACAACATAAACTGAACCCACATTAAAGTTGGCTCGGTGCTTACCTTTATATGAGCCCACAAACCGAGAGAAACTCCGTGATGAAGCTGAAAGTCTTAAGAAACAGATGAGGGAGCAGAGACCCACGTGGTTCACGCTGATCTCGGCTACGATCCAGGAGACAAGGGTGTGCAGATCGATGCAGAAATTAATCCCAACGTTGGTAGTGGTATATGTTCCTGTAAGTTTACTACTTTACTCCCGTTTCATGAAAAAGCAGCTCTCTCTGCTCGACTCCTCTCCTGCACACACACTTTGCTCCGCCGCCTTTTCCGGCTCTGCTGTGATTTGTTGCTGTGCGGTCACGTGACTAAGCAGACCAACGTAACCACGTGGGGTGTTATTTCAAAAGTAGCGCCTATCTCCTTTTCCTAAGCTCTTTTTCTTGCCCTCGATGGAAACGTCATCGTGGGAAGGAGATTTGCTAAGGACTCAGGGAAAGAGAGGACCGGTGCTGAGAATTGGAACAGCCTTAGGCTGTATCCCAATTCAGGTTCTGTAGCCCTAATGTACGCAGCCTTAACAGTCCACAAGGGCCTCAAACAAAGCTGTATGAAACGTTTACAGCGGTTAGTATCATGGTTGCTAGGCAACCTGGGCAGCGCGACGGAGATCGACCGGCATTTCACAAGCCTCGCACTTCCGGCCTTAGCGGTCTTTGAGTACTCAAACTCCAGTCCTCCTATGGAACTCCAAAGTGTTCAAAATTAAATAAATAAATAGGTCAAGATGAAATAAATAACTATGTGAATAAATAAGACACAGATATGTAATGTGAGAATGATATTGTGAAATAATGGAACACATTTTGAAAACAATGCTCATTATTGTGAAACATATTACATTCTGCTATATATATTTTCTTATTATTGTGAAATATTATTTCATGGTCATTATTTTTCACAATAACAGAGATTATTCCTGAGGCATTTTATTTATTTCCAGCCGTTTATATTCCAAAATGACCTTTTTTCAAAGTCAGTCTTTATTTCAAAATCCCGTTTTTCCCGATGGTCTATTTATTTCATAATGCGACTTTTCAGCAGAATGACTTTGTCTGTCAATCAAGAAAGACAGGGCGGAGCCAGTTGTGTGATTGGTTGCTCCTTTACTCAGACATAAGTAATAGCACATGAATTGTCGATTTAGGTTTAATGGTGCAATGCATCTCCTATGCAGCTGGCGGCAGTATGCAGCTCAAAATAAACTTAAGGCACCGACAAATGCAAAACACTGGGCGCGAATAACGTTACAGGTGTATCAATTCTTGTGAAGGGCATGGCTGCAGGAAACAAGTCCGTTTCTGAGTTACTCAAAGAACTTGCTAACCGCTTAGATTGAACGTCTTCACCTCAGTCTGCGTATTGCAGCAGTGTACTGGAGATGAAGTGGTCCCTGGTCCAAGTTCTCATCACAACCGCACAGTGTTAACGTTAGCAAATGCTAACGCTATCACAGCTAGCTCCACTCCACGAAACGCTGTTCAGGGTAAGTAACGATATGTTATTATTGCTTGGTTAGTCTGTCTGTCTGGCAAAAATGAGCTTTTTAATCAGTTTAGTCACAGATTTTTTTTAATACTGTTTTTTATCATAGCAAAGCATTCTATAAATTAGGTAAGAGAAAATAATTGTCTTCTGGGTTAATGTCTGTATTACTATTTACATTGTTGTAGGTGATAGTTATTCATGACTGTTTTAAAGTGGCTTATCTTCTGTGCTAATATGGAAGACAAGTAATCTATGTGAAAGAAAAGAAAGCAATTTTAGTTCAACGTAGTGATTTTGTAAGTGGGTATAATTTGAAAATGCTTTTACTAGTACAGTGGATGTTCTTTAAATATTTAACATTTAAAGTGTGTGTCACTTTACAGACTCCAACTTCAGTTTTGGTTTGGTCTCACCGTTGTAGGTCATAACACAAACAAGTCGTCAAGTCAAGCAGCTGAGGAAAGGGCTTAAGGAAACCATGGTATGGCCGCTTCTGACAGAAAGATCAGATATCATTCCTCCTTTCTTACCAAGGGAATCAGAGACTGCTCCCTGTTGTGAGGTAAGGTCAGGTCACATCTTTTAACATCTGAATAGTAAAGCTATTTGGTTAATTTATGAAGGATGAACATTAATTGTTGACACAAAACACCAATATACTGTTTTGTATGCGTGGGTTAGTTGAACACAGAGGCGGAGCCAGACATTTGAAACACCCGGGGCTTAGCCCAAAAGGATAGTATGCATGTGGGATTTTTTTTTCCCTTGGGGGGGGGGTAGAAATGACTGAAAGATTAATAGGCTCTGTTTTGAGTTTTGTTCAAAAAAGAATGACTTCATATAGGGAAAAATATATATCACATGTGCAGAACACCTTAAACTAGTTTTTTAATTAAGCAGCAAGGCAGAACAAAATCAGGGCTGTATCAAGACACGAGGACTAAACCCCAATTCAACCAGACCAAGAACTGATCCAGAATTAAAACAGGACTACAACAGTTCAAAATCAGGACTACTTGGGACTTAACCAAGACAGAACCAGAATCAGAACTAGATGATAGTAGCACTAAAAATCATCATAGACCTGCACTACATTTATTTTTTAATTTTACCAAAGTACAATATTTAGATTGAGAAAGGTTTATATAATTATTTAGCCTTGTTGTGCAAACAAGCCTGCATAACTTAATAAATATAGAATTTGAAAAATAACAAACCTAAAAAGAAACACTAGGTATGAGATACATGAGTACCTATGATACGGTGATACTTTTGGTAAACAACCATTTGACTAACATGTGTGTCTCACCTGCTCTTGTTCATCTCTGTTCTGTCCTCATTCTCCATCTCCCTCTCTGTTCCTCTCTCCCTCTTTGTGCTGACAATCATCAAATATACAGACATTTACAAACTCTTCAGATAAAAACACAAACACTTTTTAATTGTAACATCAAATCAGACTAAATGTTTATTTTTTTAGATTGATAAATATAAAAAACATATTTGTTAACTTTAAGAGTAAAGAGAGAAATCGTCTGTATTTCTTAATTGCAAATGGCACCAAATTGTATTCAAAATTGAGCCACACTTATGGAGCTCCACAGTTCTTTTCCTGGGCCCTGTTTCAGGAAGCCGGTTTGGAAAACTCAGAGTGAAAAACGACACTCACGGTTGAGTAACCCCGAACTGTCCAACTCGGAATATTCGGTTTCAGAAAGGCTGATAACAATTAGTTCAGTCAACGCGGAGTTGCTTTAACCCCAAGTGAAGCGCGCGGACGAGGATACATAAAGCCCTGATAAGCGGAGCACAGATTAAGCGAGTCACCATGGAGACGGAGGGAAAGAAGGCGCGGTCAATGTATTTCACAGCGCTTGAGGCCGAAATTCTGATGGCAGCATATGCCGATAACATGCAAATTCCGCGGAAAAAAGTAACACAGCCACAGCTGCAAAAGAAAGGGAGCATGCATGGCAAAACATAGCCGACAGAGTCAATGCGTGAGTGTTAATATAAACATTGATCGAGGGATTTCCACCCATTTAACACGTTATTTTATCATATGTTATTTTATTTGTTATTTTATACATTTTATTTTGTGATGTGATGTGAGCGCAGGTGCAACCCAACAGGCCCCAAACGTTCCTGGCAGCAAGTAAAAATGAAATCTAAAAATATAGTCCAAACAGGTAAGGTGTAATTGTATTATGAGCCATAGTGCTTGGTCTGTTTGTCCCATGTAAATCAATTGCAGTTAGAGGCTACATTAATTTTCTTTCTGTAAGCACTTATTGAAATTATCTGAGCACATTACAAGTACATATTTGCTTACTCTGTATGCTCAAATGTGGCCCGTTATAGCCAACAGAAAAAAAGCGGAGGCCCGAAAAACAGGTGGGGGTCCTCCACCACCACCACTCACAGAGGCTGAGCAGTTGGCCCTCAGCCAAAACAGTGGGCGCCCTGTGGCCGAAGGCATCTCTGCGGGGACATCCTCTGAGTCAATAACCCCGCAAGACACAAGTGCCTACATAAGGGGTAAATTCAAAATAATACATGATGTGCATACATCCTTTCTTCACAGTCACCTTTGCAGTGCTACTCATTCATTTGATAAACTCTTTACCATAATGGATTATTTTGTAGTGAAGTTATTTTCCTACTGATTTTGCCTTCCCTCAGTCTTGGTTGTCTTTGAGAGCATAATGACAATGAAGTGTAAGGTGATTGGTATGTTTGTTAATTGCCATTTGGTCCCTTGTAAGTTATAAGTGACCTGTATAAACCTCATATTCTATCAGTTGATGGTGGTGGTGTACTGCATCTGGTGCAGCCTCCTGTTGAGCCAGACCAACATGCAGTTGTGAGTAATACTCCACAGATTATATGAGTGTACAGTAGAACAGCAATGTTGTTTATTTCTTTACTACAGGAAAATAATGAAGAAACATTGACAGCTGTTACAGAGGAGGAAGCAACAGAGACACTTTATGAGGTTTACATCTTTTAATACTTTGTGTACAGGAAATACAGGCGACCAATAAAGCCAGTTGAACAGAAAATCTGTTTATTCGTCTTTCAACATGTTGAGGTGATGGGTCAAAAGAAATGATTGTGACATATGGTGTCTCTGACTGCTCTTCCATCTTGTATGTCCGTGGGAGGGTCAGGATGTTCATGGTTTGGATCACTGCTGATGTTTGGTTCAGAAGGACAGTGTTCTCCTCTAATTGTGGCAATGTTGTGAAGAATCACACATGCCACAATAATGTCACATGCCCTTTCTGGGGTGACCCTGAGTCTTTGCAGGCACTGGAACCGGGCCTTAAGCATTCCGATAGTCATTTCAATTCTGGCTCTTGTCCTGCAATTAGCCAGATTATATCGCTGCTGTGGGCCCGGTTCAGGGTCAGGGTAAGGGGTAAGCAAATAGGGTAAACATGGATACCCCCTATCACCAAGCAAGTAGCCAGTGAACTCTCCTAAGACAGAAGGATACACTTCAGTTCAAATGTCCCTGAAGCAATTGGTCTTTATATATTTTAAAGTATTCTCAACTCACCATGTCCAAATTTTGTGCTCAGTGTACATTCACGGAATATTTGTGAGTCATGGACAGAGCCTGGCCACTTGGCTTCCACATTTGTGATAATGTTGGCAGCATCACATATGATCTTCACAGTGCAGAGAACACAAATTAGCATCCATTACTATAATGAAATAATTTGTTAGTTTGAAATGCTACAGGGAACTATGTACCTGTACATTAATGCTGTGGAAAGACTTCCTGTTCACATAGTCTCCTTCATTTACTGAAGGAACAATGATTGGAATGTGAGTGCCATCTATACAGCCAATCACGCCTGGGAACCGTGAGAATAAATGTAAAATTTAAGTAGTAGTCCAAGTATCACCACATCATACATTAAGTTTTGGTCATCCTGATACCTGCAATTTTGTGGCATCCCTCTTTGATAAATCTTGTGGGTCTGTGACCGGGGAACACCACAAACGTGTACAGGAGACGTTTCAGTGCAACTGTAACATTCCTGACTGCCCGACAGACGGTAGCCTTGGAAACGTGCTCAGCGTCACCAATATTATACAGAAAGCTCCCGTTTGCAAGAAACCGAAGTGCAATACAAATAATATGCAATGAACTGAGAGCATGTCCGCGATGTGTCACATGCGTAATATATGGCCTGAGGATGTTATCCAAATAAATTATAGATTGTGCTGAGAAACGGTAACGTTCACACAGGAAATCATCAGGAAATGATAAAATGTCCAAACGCGCTCTGATCACTCTCTCCCGGCGGAGAGCTCTGCGGAGAATTTGGGCTTCACGATCTACTGGCTCTTCAAGGAAGTGGCACGCCATGTCCGACACTTCCTACTGTCAGGTTTCCGACAAAGGGGCGGAGACAGTCAGGGTTAGTTGTAGTAAACCTGCTAGGGGGCAGGTTAGCTTCACGGAGTGTGTCGTCATAGTGACTCACTCAGGCTGCAGCTGAACTCGCTTTGTGAAACCGAAAACCCAGAGTTTTCGTTAACTCAGGGTATACTTACTCAGTTTTTCCACTAAACCGGCTTCCTGAAACAGGGCCCTGGTGTTTTGGTTGACATCTCTTGATTTTCCCATGTCACAGAAACAGGCTCTGTGTTTTGCCTTATATGCATCCACAGCTGTGCCACCTGTTTACTCACATGGACTCTACTAACCTATCAGAAGCTTCTTCAGCTCAGAATGGAATCGTCTGCAGTTTTCTTATTAATTAACAATAAACTTAGTGTACATGTACTCCTAAATTTGATGAAAGTGATAAAAAACAGAAAGCTCTGTCTCTCTTTATTGTGACATTTAACTAATTCAAAAGATATTTCAATATTTATCTAAAACAAAAGTTTACTCTAAATTGATGTTGTGCAGTAAAAATGTTTTATGTTTTCTCCCTAAAGTGTAAATATCTGGTTACAAATGTGAATATCCTGCTGTGTACTGAAATTCCTCTTGTTTTGCATACAAATATACTGAACAACATACAAAGCATAATATATAAAATAACATTTACCTGAGTTTTTCTTTGAAAGAACCCTCTAATGTCCATTCTTATATTTCAGTACATAACTGAAACCGATTTAGTCGGGGAGGGTAAGAACTGAAAATATGAAATAAACACACGTAAGCTAAGAATCTCTAAAAAAAAATAGCATTTGTTCGGCTTTTCATTTCGCCATTTGTTGATTCACTTGAAGAGCAAGTAACGTAATATTGGTCAAGTGATCAGTTTGATATCAATCTTTCGTGATGCACCGTCATATTTACATTATTTGTACGGTATGAATGATTTGCTTTGGTACCTGGTCAAACTTAAGCTCTCCTTAGTATGGCTGGCTCCGTCTCTCCAACAGCGCACTGACGGGCAGCAGCTGCCCCGCCCCCTCGCTCAGTCGCTTAGTGCCTGAGCTTGGATCATACCAATATCAGGGGGGGATTCACGCACAGTCGTAAATTCCCACAGTGTGCACTATGTGCTTCGAATATTGTGTGTACTTTTTGTTTTATACAGTTGTCAGCCAGGCATCTAACTATGAAAAAATTGCACTCCAAAATACCCCGGGCTTCTGACAAAACAACCCGGGCTTAAGCCCAGTAAGCCACCCCCACGCTCCGCCCCTGGTTGAACAGCTGGGTTACATTTAATAAAAATACACCTAATGTTGCTGATGCTCTTAAGACTACAAGATAAGTAAAGCTATAAAATGACTGTGGCCTGCCACAGAAGATGAAGATGAGGAAGAAGAGGAATGCTCTCGAGGATAAATGCAGAGTGGCAGGTTACCTTCGGTCCTTCATTGAAAATGGTAAGTCTGCTGCGATAGGTATTTTGCCATTGGTTTTCTCTGATTATACTTTGGTAAATTACATACAGTCCAGTGATCTTGGGTCATTAACAAAGTACACTATAGTAGAGCTGGGCGATATGAGATTTTTTCATATCACGATATTTATTTTTATTTATTTTTTTATAAAAAGGACAAGAGCGGTGAGGTCTATCGCAATAGTTTAATTTTTCTATTGAGAAAAAGTTATTTCGCAATACATATCGTTATCGTTCTATCGCCCAGCTCTACGCTATAGTATAATTTTGTTTTGTTATTTGCTCCATGCAATACATAAGAGTGGTGGCATTATCAGTTGCACTAGAATTGTATGTAACTACTTTTAGCTTTGTTAACATAAAAATATCTATAAAAGCTACAACAGCAATTTGAGTGGGGCAAAAATGTCTGGTGCCCTGTATGTAAGTGGTCATCTTTTATGGTATTTCTCCATAAAAGATTCAAAATAATGAATATAGGATGTCATTATAGTTTAAAACAATCTTCTGTTGCAGCATCTTGTGCACAACAAAAAGCCCTCATCAAGTTTTGGACAGGATGGGAAGTCTTGCCGAGAAATGACTGTGGAAGTGGTCAACAGCAATCTTCCAAAGTCTTCCACCGGTTTTGAAGTACTACGTCTTCCTGCACACTACTGTACCTATGAGTCATTTCTAATGGACATTCAGGTGTGTCTCAACTCTACTGACTCAGGTTTTGGTCTGGTTTACGATTGATTCCATAACCACCACATGGTAAAATTAGACCATTTCTTCTTTCTTGCATCACATTACTGTACTCGGTGTTCAAAGAAACGGACAATCTAGTGAGTTCTAGTTCTTTTTAATACACTTGACAGTGAAAAATACAGAGTACAGGTGTGCATTTATGGCTTTTTTAATATAAACTGATGCAGAGTTCAGATATCAAAATCAGTTGTTCACTATACATTATAAATTACACAATATGTTTTGTTTATACTCGCTACTGATACAAAAAAAATTTCTAGAAAAAATTATTTGAATTAAGATGTTACACTACTCTACTGTGTTCATTGTATTAAATCTGCTCAGAGTTGACATGTACTGTATATCCAACCAAGAAATGAATATCATTAAAGTGACAGCTGTATAAAACAAATCCTGTTTTATAGCCACTCACTGTTTTGTTGAAAATGAAATTGGTTATGCTGTTTTGAGTCAGTATTAGCTACAAAGCTGTAGAAATTAAAAAAAAAAAATCCTCCTGACATAGAAACTGATTAAATGTAATAATGTCTTACTACAAGTGATTTTGAAGTATTGGTAGCACAGCAGGGTCTTGTTCATTCAGTGCATCTGGGAGCTGAATCTCAGGAATGGTGATCTCATTTGATGGGCAGCGATTATGTTGTCCTGTCCAGTCCACACCATAATCCTCATCAACCTGAAAGAGCATGCACATGTTTTAAATCTAAACTGAAGAGGTGTTTCCTGCAGCTGTTCCTAGATGGACTTATTGAGTCTGCCAGGGCCTATGTGAGTTGCTTAGGCATTGGCTACCAACTAATTATTCATTCACCCATTCTAGGTCAGGATTGGTTCTCTTCAGGTATAACAAATTTAACTTTGTTTAAAGTATTGCCATCTATACCTGACAGGTGGGATAAAAGAGAATGGCTTGGGAGGCGCACAGCAAATCTCAAAGTTTTCCAATTAATGCTGAAAGAACCAAGGATGTAAATGTATTCTTGTTTTAGCTTTACCGAAGACACCAGAGAAAGTATATCTATAATGCTGCTGAAATAGACAAAACCATTTCAATAAACTCGCTATTTAACATCAACCTTGTTATGCGTTATCAGAGAACAATCAACTGCAAACAGCAATGAAACATTCAACTATGTACTATTTAAAGCACTAATGACCCTGTTGTCTAACAAGATGTGATAAGTAAGTAGACTGTGGAAAGCTGGTGGGTCTACTCTCTGTGTAAAAGGTTCCTACAGGCTCCACTGACCCCAGTCTCCGAGTTAACACACTAACAGCTAACAGTGCTAAACGTGTCTCAACGCCGAGATGGCGCCGATAGCTTTAGCCGTAGCTGCCCCACTTAGTTTAGACAGTAACAAAAAAAAGTAAGCGATAATAATTCATTGTCAAACGTCATAATTAAGGTCAACACCTAAACAATGCTGTGTACAGAATCACACAGGTGCTCAATTACAGCATAAACTTACCTTAGACCATCCTCCGTCATTTTCCTCCTAATTGTGCTCGGAGACACAGAAAATGTATCGGCAATTACCCCGACGGTTATCCCGGACAGCACTAAAGTCCTGAGTGCTGCACCGGGATTTCTAGACGTGGACGGCCAACATTTGAAGACTGTTCTTCCTCGGCGTATTCCAAACGAACACGGTGCTGAATTGATCTTAAACCTTTGACAATGCTGTCATCGATGCGAACATCTTGAAGAGCAATTATCATCCCAAGCATTTCAGAAACATCTAAACGACTCAAAACAGTATCTACAGGTAAATGATCCCTCTCTATCTGATTTGCTTAAATGAGCAGAACTGGCTGAAGTTCACACCAGTCCGCCATCCTCCGTGACTTTTGACCTAGCACGCTGTTGCTAGCTGCAGTAGCCGTCCGCGGAGCCGGTATCCAGGAAAACTAGTCGATGGTAAACGATAAGCCAATAGGTGCAAAGGTCCAGCCCACTTACATTGATTGACAGACAAAGTCATTCTGCTGAAAAGTCGCATTATGAAATAAATAGACCATCGGGAAAAACGGGATTTTGAAATAAAGACTGACTTTGAAAAAAGGTCATTTTGGACTAAAAACGGCTGGAAATAAATAAAATGCCTCAGGAATAATCTCTGTTATTGTGAAAAATAATGACCATGAAATAATATTTCACAATAATAAGTAAATTTATATAGCAGAATGCAATATATTTCACAATAATGAGCATTTTTTTCAAAATGTGTTCCATTATTTCACAATATCATTCTCACATTACATATCTGTGTCTTATTTATTCACATAGTTATTTATTTCATCTTGACCTATTTATTTATTTAATTTTGAACACTTTGGAGTTCCATAGTCCTCAAGGGTCAAAGTGTCATGCAACTTTTCCATGCCCTCGAGGACTGGAGTTTGAGACCCCTGCCGTATGGTGTTCATGTTGTTTTCTACCCCACAGTTACAGCATGTCTGACTGCCTGTTCAGCATATGCAAAAATATATGATGAGTGATGACTAAGGCCTTCCATTATGGTGTTTGTCATCACATGTCACAGACATCTGGATGATCATTTGGAATAAATAAAATACAAAAAACGTATTAAAGGATAAAATGCAGTTTCAAAGCAAATCAATTCATTTTCAAAATATAAAATTCAATTTCAATTTAGTGATGATCATTTTCAAACCATAAATTCAAATTCAAATTGAACTTATTCAAATTCAGTTTCTGATGTCACAGATTTCTGCCCATATACGCGTACTCAAAGACCGCTAAGGCCGGAAGTGCGAGGCTTGTGAAATGCCGGTCGATCTCCGTCGCGCTGCCCAGGTTGCCTAGCAACCATGATACTAACCGCTGTAAACGTTTCATACAGCTTTGTTTGAGAGAAATGAAGGAGAACATATTTTGTTCATTTGTTCGTTTGTTTCTACACGAGCTTTGTGTGATTTAATAAGTATCTGAGGCTGAGACCACATGACTGTAAAACATGATTGTTGGGCTTCATTTCAATTATGTTGTTCATGAGACTAAAGTCAGTGTAAATATAATATGGCCAATATTATAGTTATTATATTAATCATTATTAGTTATTACAGCAGTGAACTTGAACAATTCACGTGAACAATTCACTTTTATGGTCACATGTGCAGGTACACTGGTACAGCACATGTGAGTGAACTCTGTGTCAAACACTGAGCTTCAGTAAAGATTCAAGTTTCAGTTATTTATATTTCCCATCACCATAAATCTTCACTCAAAGACAAGAATCTTTTCCAGTGTATAAATACGTATAGATGTATCATATGTAAGAGACAAATAATGTTCATTTAATTTGTTGGCATTACTAAATTTGGCTCAATGCTTACATATATGTGCAAAATGAAAATGTACGAGCTGTGATAACTGTTTCTGATAAAATGAAGAGTAGACTGATATATGAAATATTCCTTTATTGGGTGAGAAAATCAGACCATGTCATAACTGCTTTAAGTCATACAGAATAAATATCAGAGCCTTAAACATGCTGACTTCTGCTAAATGGGTCAAACTGGGCAGAAAGTCTACAAACATATAACATCCTTATAGAATATGATGTAACATTATAGAAAACCCACAAAACGCTACGTCCAGATGAACAGATTCAACTTTTGGAGATTTACTTTGCTGGATGATTGAGAATGCATCAAGACGAAATATTGTTTGGTCTGGGTCTAAACAGAGTGCATTGTGTGCATAGCTGGATTGGCCATCGGGCATACCGGGCATTTGCCCGGTGGGCCGCTGGCGATTTTTTGTTTTTATGGGCCGATGGATTTTTTTTATTTTTAGGAAGGGTATAGATAATGAAAGGTGTTGGATTGGCCAATTGGTCATGATCGACTCTGGGCTGGACCAATTACAGCCGAGGAGGCCGGATGCACCCTCCCCCTTGTTTAGCAATCACGTGATTTTCGCGCATTGCATGCCGGGAACTCGTGGCAAAACAATCCAAGTACCGCATCAAATGCAAGCGTTTGCAGCGCGGCAAAATGTTCATTCTCCGGTTCTAATACCTTCTTGTTTTTTCTTTGCCGCACAAAAAAGGAATGTACAAAACAAAAGGAGAACAATGCCGGTCCGTACAAAGACAGACTCGACGAAAAGACAAAGAAAAGATACGAGGAAAAAATCAAAGGAGTGAAAGTGTCAGACCCTTACGAGCACACAGAGGGACAAAAGACATTAGCGTGCTGCCCAACTTTCACCACGCTCAGATTTATAATTACACGGTTCTTGGAGTGAGTGCATACACTCATGAAGTTTAGTAACTTCAGGTCACTGCAACAAGCCCAGGTACAGTTTACCGACGGATGGGTGCAGGACCTTGAAATGCACCGTGTAGAACGAAAGACCATCGTACGAACAAAGGTAAGTTTACCAGTCTCACAAATCGTCGTCATAAATACACATTCGTTAACCGTTTATTAATATAACCTTTGAGCTCAACGGTAATTAATTAGTGGAAATAATCTCTGGTAGCATTACAGAAATGTAGCAGTGACAATAATATTGTATGTTGTAATCGCATTGGACAATTAGTGATACAAAACAACTGTTTTCTCCTGTGAATAAAAGTATGTTTTTGTCAATGTACCATGGTAATAACAGAAGCGAAACGTAATATTGTGTCAGGAAAATTCACTATTTATGCACAATAAACAAAGGAGCATAGCGCCACAATTTCTGTTCAGCTTCAGACTTGCTTGTAACCTATATCACCAGTTATGTTAAGAAAAATGACGCATTAACTACAACAAAACTCTGACCTTTGTGGAAATGCTTGGAGCAGACTAACATGTGAGCTGGAGTGTTCGGGGACGTTATATTTGGTATATCCAGACCATCCGTCGGCTCTTACTTCGGAAACATGGCTTAAAAATGTCTCTTCAACGATGTAATCCGATAAAAAAAACGATCTCTCTACCCGTCGGCTTCCCGTGGCTGTCATGCGACCGACTATTGAAGTTAATAATACAACAGCTTCTTGCCATTTTTTGGGTTTCTTTTTATTGCTGTGTAACTGAGTTCAATTGAAAGCCTGCGTGCGCTAGTACCTCTTGCCACAAGTTCCCAGAATCCTTTGCGGTTTAACCCTGAATGACGTCAAATTTTCAATCTTTATCCTGGTAGGCCGGTCTATAGTCAAAATGCCCGGGCCAATTTTTTGTCCCAGTCCAGCCTTGATTGTGTGTGACGTCTTCTTTTGCGCATGCGGGCCGCTTTGAGGGTTCACACTAGAGCGCGTTTGCTGTTGCATTTTATTTATAGTGTGAACAAGCAGACAAAAAAATCAGATTTGATCAAAAAACCGGAATTAAGCATTAAGACCTGCAGTGTGAACGTAGCCTAATTATTTTCTCCCCTCTCTCTGTGGGCGCTGAGTCCAGTGTCAGCTTCAGAAATATTCCCCTCTGAAACCCCTTGGTGTGAGGAACTTGTTTAAAATAAAACTGCTCTTCTCTCTGGGCTGAACCTTGACAGTTTTAGACAGCTTAATTTAACCGCAGCTATTTTATCTCTCACATGAAACTTTGAAATCACTTCTCAACCAAACAGATCATGCAAAAACAAGAACAGAGAGAGGGAAAAAAATGGTTTCAGACAAACACACACACACATGCGCACGCAGCAAAAATCATTACAGGACCAGTTGGAGTAGAAAGCTGAGAGACACATACTTACTAATCACACAGAACTGCTGAGGACCCAGTTCGCTCACAGATTTCAAAAGCCTTAGTGATTATTATCCAGCATTAGTATCTGAACCTGGAATCATTTCTATGGAAACTGAATTTTATGTAAACGTTAAATTTAATCTGATGCAATCAGGTTTAAACTCACGTTCTGTTATTCACTGAAAATACAGACATTTAGAACAAACTAAGACCATCTGTGGTAGAGGAAATGTCTGCTGTGACTGCATCACTCTGCTCAGCTTTGTTGTTATTCAGCCTCTGCATGTTTACCTCTGCAGGTGAGTTTTACCTGTCAGGAGATAAATGCCATTTCAATGATAGATAAAGACAAAGAAATTGAGTAGGATTATTTCATATTCATTCTGTTGGTCTGTGTGTGTGCAGGCAACATGAGCCTGCACACATTAATTTTGTGATAAGTTTATTGAAAATTCTCTGTGTGTAAGTACAGTTTAGTGCTGTCTGATCATCACTCTGATTGACTGCTGTAGAAGTGAACAGTGTTACTTTGACCTTTAACCCCGCTGCGCTGTGTTGTTTCCTCTTTTTCAGATCACAAAATCATCACAGCTGAGTCTGGACAGGACGTCACTCTGACATGTCAAGCTCAAGCTCACATCGTCATAGTTGTAGAGTGGAGCAGAACTGACCTGGAAGATGAAGAACTTGTCCTTTTATATCAGCATGGATGACTTGTTCCAGATTACCAGCATCCATCTTTTGAGAACCAGGTGGATCTGAAGGACAGACAGATAGCTGATGGAGACGTGTCTTTGATTCTGAAGAATGTGAGACAAGATGATGCTGGAACATACGAGTGTTATGTCATCAAGAGAGCTGGAAAACCTTTGAAGCTCATCAGCGTCATCAGTCTGAAAGTTGGTTCTCCAAGTGAGTGAGGAGTGTTCAGTGTGTTTGAGATCTTCGGCTCTTTTAGCTGCGCTGCCTTATTGCTCCTAAATAGCTCTGTTTTCACAATCACTGAGATCCTTCTATTTTAGCCCAGCTGTGAATGATCTGTATTGGTAGTGTCCCGATTCGAAATATTGAGGCAAGGAACAAACCAACACTGGCCCAGAAGAGTTCACTCAAATGAAGATTTATTGAGTACACGTGTGGGAAGATGTACACTGCAACTCATCAGCATAGATCTTCTCCAAACAACTCAATTCAGAATAGTTTTATTCATCTCAGGGTTCAGCCCCTTCTGCGTCACAAATGTACATAATTATGCTTAAGTTACAGTAAATCATTGTGTGGCGGAGGTGTGGTCCGGCGCGCGGCTGCAGGGGAGGAGTGGTGCAGTGGGCTCAACGGGGCGGTGCTGGTAAGAACAGCTGATGGCGGTTTGGACTGATGGTGGTTTTCCTTCCCTTTATATAGTGAGGCGGAGAGGAGCGGAGGGAAAGGAAGCTGGGGAAACCGACCGCTGTCAAATGGTGTTCTGCTGTAATTCTGTGGACACTCACAATAAACGTGCATCTGATGATAACGACCTGTGTGTGGGTGTATCTGTGCCTAGCGTGTGTCACACATCACTTAAAAATAGCTAAAATAGACAGAGATGTTACTCTTTCCAGTACTTTCTTCCATACATCGTAATTAAATTCATTCTTCGAATAGCCCCTGGGGACTTTACACTTTCTTCACTCTTCTTCTGTCACTTTTTACTAGGCAAGCTCAACTGCAGGTAGAAGCTAAATGAATTCAAGGCCTTTGCTTACAAAGGTCTACATTTAAATCATATTTGTCTGTAAGCGTGAATGCTGTTTTAACCTTCCATTGCTCCAAATCACCTTACACAATAGATTGTGAAGACATCGCGCTTCACAAAGCTTGAAACCTTCAATAGACTGAGAATCAACTCTTATGAGCACAACTACTGATGTGACGTTCTTTATCGAGGCTTCGAAGCTTGTGTCGAGTAATGGAGGGGGCGTTTCTGCGATGCGCGTATCGAGGCTTGCTTCATTTATGGGAGGAGCTGAAAATGATGACGTCCAAAGCCTCGCTGCCCGGCTGTACCACGTGACTGGTTCATGAAGTGGTTCGAACTTTGCCGCGAGATATGACAGCGATATAAACCCCTCAGACTTCATTCAAAATGTAGGTGTTTGATGGAGAGTTGCGGTTAGTGAGAGTTTGGAGACAGTTTGGAGGTTTATGAGAGTGAGGAGAGACAGTCTGGAGAGAATGGAGCCAGCTAAGAAGAGGAGGATGTCCTCCCCTGTGTGGGAACATTTTGATCTTATTCCTCCCAACAAGGTATGTAAATTTCTACAGAAGATGTATTTTCATAATACTGATGGTGCAATACAATTTATGTTAAGCGGCTTTACTTTTGTACAAGGTGAAGTGTTTGCTATGTGCCAGGGAGCTGGGATATAACAACAACACCTCATCCATGCTTAGGCACTACAGAGCTTTGCATGAGAATAAGGAGAACACCGATTGTGGAGCAAGACCAGGTGAGCCATCAAATGCCATGATAATATAGCATGCAGTAATGTTACTAAATGATATAACAATATTATACAGCTATTATAAGTTACGTGTGTGATATTTATATTTGTGCTTTATCTTTATTGTCTTTCCTCAGGAGAACAATCTCAAATAGATGAAGACCTGGTTAGCATGGTGATTGAGGACTCCCAGCCATTTAGCATTGTGGAGGACAAAGGATTCAAAAGATTTGTTAAATCATTAAATCCTAGCTACGTTCTCCCCACTAAAGGTTATAAAAGCAGTGAAAATTTAGTTTTTACAGAATAAAATGTGAACAGGCAGGACTGAGGCCTCAGTGTGTAGCTGTCCATACCTCAACGTTACAAAAGCACAACTACTGTCCACACCCCAACCACACCTCACCTCACAGTAAATGATCATTTCCATTTTAAGCATTTCCAAATAATCATTTTCCATACTGCCAGTATAAATATACACAGTATGCTGCCATCACTACAATATACATGTTTTACACACTCCTTTTGTTGTTGACATTTACAGGCTGTGTGCAAAATGCCACACTCTTCAAATTCATGCCAACTAATATTTTTATGTCCAGTAGGTGTCCTACTAGAGCAAATGAAGCTTTAAGAAGCTTTGCGCTGGGATGAACCAATTGGATGAAACGCTTCAGTGCTTCATGAAGCTTCATCTGCCGATCACTAAGCACAATATGCAAATGTGTGTATACAATGATTATGGCTGCACATGCAATAAAAATGTTAATCTGATGCCAGTAGCTGTGATAAACAGTTTAATGCAATTTAATGATAAAGTTATATTATTAATGCAGTAAAATAATTCCTTTATTCCCACTGTTAGCAGTGTTTGATTTAGTGTTTTCATAAAAGCCTATTTCTTGTGTGTATATTAGTGCTCAGAAGAACAGACATGTGGTTTAAGGCCTAGACAAAAAAAATCCTCCTCATCAACACTTTTTTGTTTGTCAGGGGACATTTGTTTTGTAATAATTGTTGTTCTTTTCATATGACTTGCAGCAGGCCATAGTTTATTTAACACAGTGGATGGTGCAGCAGAGATACCTGACTCAAAACAGGACACTCTTTCAGGGCCAGTGAATGTCACCTCTCCTCCAGCTACAGGTAGATATGAGCAGCACTTAGATGAATTTTTTGATTTTGCTCTGACAAATATTAACATTTTAGAAATTCAATTTCCTGATCCATTTTTGATCTTTTCTATCACTTTTCCCAATGTACCTGCAATTAATTCCAGATCATTGTCTCTGTTGAAATCTCCCAATTCTTTGAATCTTTGGGCTGAAGGAAGGACAGTACTCGGTGTATAAATGCTCAATCAACAATCATTTATTTCCATACAATTCAATACTTATGAGCATTAGAACCATCATGATGGGGAGACCTGCCTGCAGAGGGTCACAGCAAGTCTCAAAATGGTGACGGGTTACTCAGCTTTTTATACCCTCTAGTGGCCCCCACCTAGTCGTAAGAGCCTAAACATTACATTCTTTCTCTCTTACGGCGCCTAAGTTATGACCTCGGCTCCCTGTCTTTCTCTTCTGAAAGGTGGGGGTATGGAATGTGGTCTGTTTCTTCTATTATCTGCACAAGGTCCTCTGCACACAACATTCTCTTCATGATTCAGCAGTATGAAATGTCAAGAAACAGTGTAACACATTCAACAGTGTCGAGTAATACAGGTCAATCCAATAGATCTAATGATTTTCACACTCTTTTAAGTCAGAAGTATAATGCAAACTGATACTACATACTGATCACACACTCTATAATAAAGGGTATAATATGATCTACAGCAGTATCATACTTCAACTACTTTGATTACATATATAAGGTAACATATGATAACAGAATAATATCACAATTCCCCCTTTGATCTCTTTTCTTCAAAGAGATCACTTACAACATACACTCTAGTGTTGCAAGGTCCAGTTCTTCTTGGTCCTGAGGCCCTCTGTCCCCCTTTAACGGGTGAACCATATGTGGGATGACCTCTGTGTTCACGCAGTTCAGATGCGAGAAAAGTTAGATTTACAACCATAACAGTTACAGATGACACTCCCATCACTCCCCAATTCTCCCACAGCTTTATTTTGGTGCTCCAGTTTTCCACCCCCATTTTGATGCCACCTTATACCTTTCAAATGTACTTAGACTAGAACCTCTGTCTAAAGAGCTTTTAACCTTTATTTTTATTGCTGCAGCTACCAGTGTCTTCCAGTTGGGTGATTCTCAGCTTCTTTCTTCGACCGGGGTTAGACCACCCTTTAGTCGTTGCACAGTTCTGGGGATTATTCTGCCCCGATTTCAAACAAAGATCTGTGTGTTTTGGGGTCACCGCCGTGTCCCCCTTTTTCGCCAAGAGCCTCTCGAACCTTGTTGGTCTGGTGTTCCTGGTTTTCACCAACCCCTTCATGGTTATTGCTGTGTTTATGGGATCCATCTTCTCAAGGAGCCCAACCGTCATGACACTTGACCCCAGTTGCTGTCTTGGCAGTCCCTACATCTGTCTCTGCTGTGAAGGGTCCCCATATCTCTGTGTCCCCGTCTGGTGTCTGTTCCTTCCTCTGCAAGAGACAGAAAACCAAAACACCTCTCTCCCTAGCCTTGATAATCTAATATTGTTATCCATTGTTCTTCTAATGATTCAAATTTGGTTTAAAATATTATGTTCAGGACTTATTCTAATCATAATCTATGTGTGTGTAAAAGAAATCAAAAATTAATGAACCATCTCTAAGTCTAACACATTATAAGCTTAAGTTTTACCATAGCTAAATTATTAAACACAAAAATAAACTCATAGAAATTTTCATATCACCATTGTTAGATGTTCAAACTCAACTTCCACTTCCCCCTTTTTTGACACACTCCCATGTGTCAATTCACAGGAGCTAGAAACTTAAAAGAAAAGGTTAGTGACATCATATCTCAAAAAAGCATCAGAAATTCTCCTCTTCAGTCTCTCTTATCGTCCTGCTCCTGCAAAAACAAAACAAAACAAAACAAAGCATCCACCCTTCTCTAGGTGAATTGTTTGCTGGCATTTACTAATCCTAAAGTTGGTGCAGTCTTTGTCTCAGTATCAAGTCAGTCAAAACTTTTAGTCCGTCCATCACAGTCCAATCACATGCATTCATTCACACACATTCATACCAGATGTTGCTGATAATGGAGTCTCCCGCGTGACCTATTCGAGAATCCATCCCCAGCAAGATGACGTCATCATTTTAAAAGGAAAACAATTCCTTGTTGTTGTTTTTTTTTTGGACCGGATTGACTCGCTGCAATCCTTTTAGACTCAGGACTTCTCATGTGATCAGTGTCCCCTATAAGTGAATTTCTCCCAAGGCAATTACAATCATGGAGAAGCACACTTTGCAACTGTATACAGTAATAATATTTTATAGCGCTTTAAATCTCAATCTTTCAGGACTGGTTTAAAGAGCTGATTGTTAAATCATGAAATATCACCACCGGTGGATCACACCTCTCAGATGTTTTTTCCTCAGTGCACTGTAACAAAAACGAAAACAGACGTAACCA
Organism: Aulonocara sp. 'chitande type north' Nkhata Bay; assembly: GCF_057382095.1. Classification (NCBI taxonomy): domain Eukaryota; kingdom Metazoa; phylum Chordata; class Actinopteri; order Cichliformes; family Cichlidae; genus Aulonocara; species Aulonocara sp. 'chitande type north' Nkhata Bay. The sequence continues at coordinate 13,210,539 of NC_141346.1, forward strand.
ACAAAACACTAATAACAATAACACAAACTAGGGCCCGTTGCAGACATGTCCAAGCATAAAACTATCGCTCTCTCGCTTACGAGAAAGAACACAAGCCAAAGCTCACTGATAAAATCAAGCTAGCGCTAAACAAAACCAAACAATCAACCAGAAATTCACAGGAACGTTTTGCTTCCTGCCGGGACAATATTGTGTGGGAATGAGAACCTCAGGTGCCGTAACACCTTTTGTTCCTCCTTGAATTAAATCTCAATCACAGAAAATGCCGTACTCCGACCTAAAACTTACCCTTTTAATTCATCATTTTCCACTCTGTGCCACTGTTCCTCATCAGGGCTGTGTGAAGCACAGCAAAGAATTCAGTCAAGGCCTTGAGCCATAAACAGACATCACGCACAGACATTGTTTTCATAACCAAACCGTTTTAGACCTTATTCCTTAACTCTACATAAATGCCCTCTAGGTGACCTATAACACATTCTAAGTAATCAATGGTAATCAATGGCTCCTCATAAAAATTAAGTATTGGGATGTTTGTGTGCAGCATTTTGCATACAGTGGGGCAAAAAAGTATTTAGTCAGCCACCGATTGTGCAAGTTCCCCCACCTAAAATGATGACAGAGGTCAGTAATTTGCACCAGAGGTACACTTCAACTGTGAGAGACAGAATGTGAAAAAAAAATCCATGAATTCACATGGTAGGATTTGTAAAGAATTTATTCGTAAATCAGGGTGGAAAATAAGTATTTGGTCAATAACAAAAATACAACTCAATACTTTGTAACATAACCTTTGTTGGCAATAACAGAGGTCAAACGTTTACTATAGGTCTTTACCAGGTTTGCACACACAGTAGCTGGTATTTTGGCCCATTCCTCCATGCAGATCTTCTCGAGAGCAGTGATGTTTTGGGGCTGTCGCCGAGCAACACGGACTTTCAACTCCCGCCACAGATTTTCTATGGGGTTGAGGTCTGGAGACTGGCTAGGCCACTCCAGGACTTTCAAATGCTTCTTACGGAGCCACTCCTTTGTTGCCCGGGCGGTGTGTTTTGGATGTTTTGGATGTGGTGTCTCACTTTCATCTTTTCTGGCACACATTAATTCTTGAAAGAGTTCTGTACTATTTTTCTCTCTCAGGTGGGCATGGAGAAACCCCTTCAGTTCAAGTGCAGTCAAATCGTCTTTATTGATTAACATATCTTTAAAAGTTCCAGGCCTTAATATCCTGAGCGCTCCACGAACTATCTCTGCATCAGGGAAGCCTTCTCTGCGTCGACCTCTTGCTGACCCAGGCCCGCTGGACCCACCGTCTTAGCAACCATGGATCAGTCTCGGCTCCAACTTTCAGCTCGCATCAGCTCCCGTCCTGGTCCCAGATGTCATTTTTAGTAAGTAAGGAAGACAGCATGTGTCTCTGTATTCCTCCAGATTGTGTCTGAGTCTGATTTATTTCACACAAACAAATGCTATATAAACACTACCATGAGCTTTCAATATATAATTCAGCAGGTTCCTCATTCACATCAATTACATTTACTTATATCCTCAGTGAAATATACTCTCTTTACTGGTTCATTTTCTCTAATTAACATCTTCTTTCATAACAGTTACTTTCCTTACTCATATCAATAAACACATCACATTGTCTTCTACAGTGTCTTACTGTCAGTTTTGGCCGGCGGTCATAGGTTCTGTCCAATAATATGACGCAAGACTGGAGTAAAAGACATCCATGGATTGGCACTTTATTAATGAAGGAACATGATAGGAGCACAAGAACACTAACTATAACTAAACAAAATGGCTTCCTTTTGGGGTGGCTGTAGCTCAGGTGGCAGAGCAGGTCAGCCACTAATCAGAAGGTCGGTGGTTCGATCCCAGGCTGCCTCCTGGCTGCATGCCAAATATCCTTGGGCAAGATACTAACCCCATGTTTGCCTACTGGTGGTGGTCAGAGGGCCCGGTGGCGCCAGTGTCCGGCAGCCTTGCCTCTGTCAGTGCGCCCCAGGGCAGCTGTGGCTACAATGTAGCTTGCCATTGCCTGTGTGTGTGAATGGGTGAATGACTGACTGTAGTGTAAAGCACTTTGGGGTCCTATGGACTAGAAAAGCGCTATACAAATGCAGGCCATTTACCACTTTTATACTCTTCCGGAATAGCCCAAGTATGGGGGTTAACTAATCAAAATGAAAACATAACCCTCCACACACACAAACATGCAATAACATTAAAGCACATCACAAACATATACATATTTCCAACACGTACTATAAACAAACCAATAACATAAGCTTCACCCATTACTATATAAATTAAAACCCTCTTTATCCATACTCCCTAACCTGACACACTGGTCTGCTCCAACAGCCCTTAAACAGGTGATTAAGCTGCTTTCACTCTTATGCTCCACATCCTGCAAGAAGCAACCAGGACAGGTGAGTACCTTATTTAGGTTACTCACAAATGATTAACTGTAAACAGCTTTAACCTTGGCTCTTCTGTGACACAGGTAGGATGGCCAGTCCCACTGTCTCTTCACCTTTACAAGCTGTCATTTTAGTTGTATGTCACATAAACCCAATAAAAGACTCCATAAGAACTAAAGTGTTTTTTCTTTATTACACTATTTTAAATTCCCAATCCAACAATTAATCATTAACAATACCAACCAGATAATGGAACCCCTGGTCTCCATTAAAAACAGCAAAACAGTAAATATGTGACTAGGGATGGATACCGGCATGGCACCGGTTCTGACATAAACGGTAGTAACCAGACCGAAAAGCAGCGCACATTTCGGTGCTTTTTTTTCCTGAGCTGTGATACACTTTAGATTCTAGCCAATCATTTTACGTTTCTGAGGATAGTAGGCGGGCCCAGGTACGTACATTCTTTTAGATCAGAGCTACAGATTAAAAATGCCCAAGGCGAAGCGGTCAAAAGTCTGGCTGTACTTCACAGCAAAAGATGCAAACTCAGCGGAAGTGTGACGAATTGGTACGAACCATACAGAGTGGAGAAGGCCGTTTTTGTCTTTGGACTCTGCAGACAAGGGAATCTGCCAGTAAGCGTTGGTTAAATCCAGCATCATAAAATAAGACAAGCAGTGCTTAACCAGTCCAGGTCAACTCAGGCATTGGACAAGCATCAAACCATGAGACCTTGTTCACTTTCTGATAATCATCACCAATGTTCCCTCTAAACTGCGCGTGTGCTCAATTGCGCACTGCTGGCACGGTCTCTGTGCAGAAAAAATCCGTGTTGCACATAAAATAAAATTCTAACCGGAATTGAAATGAAAGTAAATACGTTAACAATTCTGTTTTGCAGTGTTAGTCAGTAAGTGACTGGCTGCTCCAGTATGGGATTAGAACAATGGCACCTCATCCCATAGTCCAGCCAATCACGTGATTCAAATTTGTATATGCGCAGCTAATCAACGTCGTTGACAGGCTATGACAGCGTCCTTATGTGCCGACACCGGTGTTTTAGCTAGCAAAGTGGCGTGGCTAATGTAGAGTGAAGCCACGTTAATGACAACGTGTACAACCATTGGAGATGTGAGCAGGACAGATGGAACAAGTGACGTAAAAAGAGTGGACTTTATACCAGTTTTCAAATTGTGTTGATAGGCCACATAAAAAACAGAGTTGTGATTAAAAAAAAATCCAGTGTTTGGTTTTCTTCCAGAATATTGTTGTTTATATTTACTGGGGGAAGAAATGGTAAAAACGGCATTTTATAAAGAAAACGTTATAAAGCACTCTCCGCCTGTGAGCAAAGACAAAACCAAAACACCCCACCCTTTCCCATTGGTCAAAAAATGTACCATGCCGACCAATCAAAACATGGCATTTGGTTGTTAAGAAACGGAAGTTGTTAAGAAGAGGAAAATTTAGGAGTGACGGCAGTGTTTTGAGATGTGAGATTTGCAACGTTTAGCGCAAATCTTGTATAGTTAGTGTGTAGTGTAGTCAATAGTTTTGTTGTGTGTGTCAGAACAATGAGGCGGCTGCTAAATGTTACAGGAGTGATACATCTCCTGTTGTCAGGCCTGCAGGTATCAGGCTTTTGATGTTCTCCTTTATCTCATAGTGGACAGAAATTATTTTTTGGAGAGGCACAAATAATTTGTGTGGCATCAGATTTGATGCAGAACACCTGATTGTTCTGTAAATATTTTATGTTTGTTTAAAAAAAAATCCCTTAGCAGCATTTTTAGATAAACAGCTGCAAAATCTTTGTTGTTTGCAATACTCAGAAACTTTTTGAAGAAGTAACTATATAATTAATTGCCCAGCATTGGTCTTTATATATTGTATTTTGCAGAGAGAGTTACAAAGTTTCAAAGTGGTGCTCCATGAGAGTCCTGTAGACGAGCAGCAGCACGATCCTGCATTGCAACTGCAAACCGCCAACAGCATGTTTTTAAGAAAAATCAAACAAATTTTCCTTCAAGATCATTTTAGAGTTTTTAATTAGCTGCAGGATCCTTCTTCAGTGTGAGTGGAGAACAGCCAAGTCGCCTCCTGTGATAAACCTCCACATGTACCACTGAAAACAGTTAAATTAGTTTGAATCGGAAATAATGGGTCAAACTACTTGTTCTGAGACCATTTCTTTATTTTTCACACCAAACTGTTTAATAAGATAAACTCTACACAGACTTCATCAAATATAACTAACACTTTAACATTATCAGGATTTCATAATACAAACTTCAAATCAACAAGAAAACAGCTGCAGAACATGTGGATCAAAATTCATTAAAAAAACAACATGTGGACTTCAAGGACTAAATACATTAAAGTGAAAGGAGGAGCAAAAAATAGAGGTTTAACAGAATTTGAATTAAGTAAAAGTAGTCACCTGTGATCTTTAAAATGGTTCTGATGTGTGCTGCTGTTTTTAACTTTCAACATTTCTTTGCTGCCACTGTGAATAAGATTGTGTTCTTTGCCTAATTGAATAAAGGTTACACTGACTCACTGCTCCATCTTCTGGTACAAACTGGCATTACATGGAAGTACAGCCCAAAACCAGTTCAGCTTGAGTTTCTTTTTTTCTGGACATAAAGTCACAGCAGGTGTTGTTTCAAAGCTGGTGGACAGATTTAGTTCATTTTTGGAGGTTTTAAGAGCAACTGCTGTGAAAACATTTGTAGTTTTGGGAGAAAATGATTTAAGAGAAGATTTTACCTCAGCAAAAGATTAAATATGAATGAAGAATTGAAATTTAACAGAGGTAACACATTAAATGAATACATTAAAAAAAAGTTAATTTTGGAAACACTAAGAAAGTTCAAATGAAAGAAATTGAAATATATATCAATATCTGCAATTCTGATACATTATTAGTTTGGTAAAAAAGACATTCCTATAACTTTAATAATACAGTAACAAGTACAACTACTAAACACTACTGTGTCCTAAGGGAACAAAGATCAAAATATAACAAGGAAAACATTTTAGAGAATTAAAATCCCTCAAAGGAAAAAAAATAAACTTGATATGCATATCTATACATGCAGCTTCCTAAATGTAACATTCAGGATTATTCACTGCAGCTCCAGAAATCAGAGCTACCTCATCAGATCCAAGTGTGGCATCAGCTGACACTCTTTACAGGAGATTCCATCTGAACTCTGTGGAGCCTGATCTCAAGGTTTTTAAGTCTGAGCCTGAAACCAGAAGAGGATCTTTCTCTCTCTTCAGATTCATTGTGATCCAGTGATTTCAGTCCTGCATGATCAGGCTGATGTTTGCACAGAGCAGATAATGAAGTGAATGTTTTTGCACATAGGTAACAGTGAAACAGTTTATTTACAGCGTGGGATCGTTTGTGTTCGGAGTATGAACTGAGATTCCTGAAGCTCTTGTCACACTGGTCACAGCTGAAGTTCACTTCCATGTGTGTATGTTCATGTTTGTTACGATGACCTGATTGTGAGAAGCTTTTGTCACAGTGTCTGCACTTGTATGGTGTCCCTCCTGCAGTGGTGAAGGATGACCCACACTGGTCACAGATGTGCTTTTTGACCACACTGTGGAAGAGGTCATGTATTTTTAATGTAGTCAAAGGAGCTTGCAAAGAAAAGCGTCTGGACTTCTTTAAGTTGCTTGAAGACGTTTCACCTCTCATCTGAGAAGCTTCTTCAGTTCTAAGGTCAAATGGTGGAGAGTCCCAGATAAAAACCTAGTGGGAGTGACCCCCACAGAGGGACAAAAGGATCCCCTGATGATCCTCTAATCACCTGAGCCAAGGTGTGAAATTGGGTGTGGGACCCAATCAGCCAGAGTTTCGGGTGTGTTCATTGTTAGTCTTGTCCTGCTACACAGGACAAGACTCAGCAGTCCATCTGCATCTTAAGGATAAAGGACACTCTTTCAAGGATGCCAATGTTCACATTTTGGACAGAGAGGACAGATGGTTTGAAAGAGGAGTGAAAGAAGCCATCTACGTCCACTGTGAGCGACCATCTTTGAACAGAGGCGGGGGTTTACGACACCAACTCTCTGCCATCTATAATCCAGTTTTGAGATCCCTTCCCAGACGCCTTAACGCCCACTCACATCCTGGGCCATCTGACCTCAGGAATTCGCATGACAAGGTGGGGCCAGGTTTCACAATGAACACACCCGAAACTCTGGCTGATTGGGTCCCACACCCAATTTCACACCTTGGCTCAGGTGATTAGAGGATCATCAGGGGATCCTTTTGTCCCTCTGTGGGGGTCACTCCCACTAGGTTTTTATCTGGGACTCTCCACCATTTGACCTTAGAACTGAAGAAGCTTCTCGGATGAGAGGTGAAACGTCTTCAAGCAACTTAAAGAAGTCCAGACGCTTTTCTTTGCAAGCTCCTTTGACTACGATGACCTGGATGACTGAGAACCTTCACAGACATATTTTTAATGTACTTGGTGTGTGGAAGCCCCTCCCACATTCTTTGCAGTAGTTCATTTTGTCTCCAGTGTGGCTACGTTGATGTGGTTTTAGGTCCCGTTCGTGATTGGAGGTTTTTCCACAAAAGTTAAAGAGAAACGCTTTCCCACCACCACAGTGACGACAGGGTTGAGAAATGGATCAGTGTGCTTCTCTCCACTTCTAAACAAAGACATTGTATGTCAGGGAATTCCTTCAACGTTTTTATCCTGAACGTCGCCTGAAATAAAAAGCATCTCTGCCAACGTCCAATTAAATTTTACTGTTTACACTATAAAACTCAGGTTACTTCTTCATTTTTCCAAACAGTTCATTCAGTATAACTCCATAAGTTTACTGATCAGACTTTTTCCAAACAATCAGGTTAAAATTACAAGATAAAACATAAATACATCCTCACAGTAACTGCACTTCTAGAGTTACTTTCTGGTGTGGATCTGTTGGTGCTTTTTCAGCTGATGTGGAGCTTTAAAAGTCTTCTCACACAGGTCACATTTATAAGGTCTCTCCTCAGTGTGTTGTTGTAACTGTGCATCTGTTGTAAACAGTTTCCCACACTGGTCACAGCAGGAAACATCAATTCCAGTGTGAATCCGTAGGTGAATATTTCGGTACTGTTTGTCACTGAAACTTTTTCCACAAAAGTCGCACCTCTACGCCTTAATTCCAGAGTGGGTAACTAGATGCCTCTGTAAGTCGCTATTTAGAGCAAAAGCCTTACCACACAACTCACAGTTGTGTGCTTTAAATCCACTGTGGATGAGTTGGTGTTTTTTTAAGCTTCCAGCCTGGGTAAAATACTTTCCACACAACTCACAGTTGTAAGGTTTAAATCCACTGTGGATGAGTTGGTGTCTTTTTAAGTTTCCACCGTCGGTAAAAGACTTTCCACACAAGTCACAGCTGTACGCTTTAACTCCACTGTGGATGAGTTGGTGTGTTTTTAAGTTTCCACCCCCGGTAAAAGACTTTCCACACAAGTCACAGCTGTACGGTTTAACTCCACTGTGGATGAGTTGGTGTGTTTTTAAGTTTACAGCCTGGGTAAAAGACTTTCCACACAACTCACAGCTGTAAGGTTTAAATCCACTGTGGATGAGTTGGTGTGTTTTTAAGTTTCCACCCCCGGTAAAAGACTTTCCACACAAGTCACAGCTGTACGGTTTAACTCCACTGTGGATGAGTTGGTGTCTTTTTAAGCTTACAGCCTGGGTAAAAGACTTTCCACAGAAGTCACAGCTGTAAGGTTTAAATCCACTGTGGATGAGTTGGTGTTTTTTCAAGTGTCCAGCCAGGGTAAAAGACTTTCCACACAAGTCACAGCTGTAAGGTTTAAATCCACTGTGGATGACTTGGTGTCTTTTTAAGTCTCCAGCCTGGGTAAAAGACTTTCCACAGAAGTCACAGCTGTAAGGTTTAACTCCACTGTGGATGACTTGGTGTCTTTTTAAGTTTCCACCCCCGGTAAAAGACTTTCCACACAAGTCACAGCTGTATGGTTTAAATCCACTGTGGATGAGTTGGTGTCTTTTTAAGTGTCCAGCCCGGGTAAAAGACTTTCCACACTCATCACAGCTGTAGGTTTTCTCTCCCTTTCTTCTGTGTGGTTTGTCAGCCTCCTGAGAGCGCTGACTTTTCGCTCCATGTTGGTCCTGCAGTGACAGAGATACAAACAGAGGCAGTGAGTGAAATGCAGTCGTGGAACAAACTGAAACTCCCTCCATTGGTTGAATCAAACATGTCAACAAACACATTGTTGGTGTGTTTCCACCACCTTCTGGTGGCAGTATCACATTACAATGATATGCTACAATGAGAGTTGTAATGAAAATGACATTGATCAGCAGAGAAAATCTTTCACGCATAAGAAATTTCAAGTTCAACTGATGATATTGTTGTTTCAATGTATGCTTATAAAATATGATCTTTGTATTTTCTTGTAACTTCTGTTACAAGAAATTAGAACTCTGAACAATATTTAAACTCCATTCAGAGTTACATACCATAAAATAATACTTTATGATTAACATAACAGTTTGATTGCTCTAATTACCTGTATTTACCTTGTGACATATTACAGGGCAAATTACATTCTGGGTACAGTTACATCACATAACATCAACTGTGAACACCTTATGTTACAGTGGCGTTTAAGTTCATGGGAATTATGAGTATCTACTCCCAAATTCCCATCCGGGCTACATTATTATCGGTTCATGGTATCGCTTAACTTTTACGAGTATGAGTACACACACATTTTACAGTATCGGCCCCGATACCAGTATCGGTGCATCCCTAATTGTAACTGTGATATTTTTCTCACCTTTTGTGTTGAAGTCATTGATTGTTTCCTCTGTAGTGGCTGAGCTGAGTCCAAATGGATGAAATTGTTCCTCCGTTGCACCACCAGACTCTTCTCCTCCTGTTAATCACCTGGGGGACACACACACAGCAGGATTTGTAAAAAGAGTTTTGATAAACACAATGCTGGACAGCAATGCTGTCATGTACACAAATACAGTGGGGCAAAAAAGTATTTAGTCAGCCACCGATTGTGCAAGTTCCCCCACCTAAAATGATGACAGAGGTCAGTAATTTGCACCAGAGGTACACTTCAACTGTGAGAGACAGAATGTGAAAAAAAAATCCATGAATTCACATGGTAGGATTTGTAAAGAATTTATTCGTAAATCAGAGTGGAAAATAAGTATTTGGTCACCTCAA
>NC_141346.1:13227709-13440209 GCF_057382095.1 Aulonocara sp. 'chitande type north' Nkhata Bay
CTGACTCTAGGCTGTCGCCACTCTTCACCCTGTGATCCACAGCCAAAATTACTGTACGGTTTTTGAGAAAATTGATAGTAAACTTTGCACAATTTACTCTACTGTACTTTTAATATCCTCGTCTTTAACCTCAGATTACAGGAAAACTGTAAGAGGTGACGCAGATATTTCACTGGATTATGACTCTGGGTGACCCCCACTCTGCACCCTGTGATCCACAGCAAAAATTACTGTACGGATTTTGAGAAAATTGATAGTAAACTTTGCACAATTTACTGTACTATACTCTATATATTCTCATTTTTGAGCTCAGATTACAGGAAAACCATAAGAGGTGACGCAGATATTTCACTGGATTATGAATCTAGGCTGTCGCCACTCTGCACCCTGTGATCCACAGCAAAAATTACTGTATGGATTTTGAGAAAATTCATAGCAAAATCTTCCCATTTTGCTTTACTGTACTCTACATATTGACATCTTTGGCCTCAGATTACAGGAAAACTATAAGAGGTGACGCAGATATCTCACTGGATTCTGACTCTAGGCTGTCGCCACTCTTCACCCTGTGATCCACAGCCAAAATTACTGTACGGTTTTTGAGAAAATTGATAGTAAACTTTGCACAATTTACTCTACTGTACTTTTAATATCCTCGTCTTTAACCTCAGATTACAGGAAAACTGTAAGAGGTGACGCAGATATTTCACTGGATTATGACTCTAGGCTGTCGCCACTCTTCTCCCTGTGATCCACAGAAAAAATTACTGTACGGTTTTTGAGAAAATTGATAGTAAACTTTGCACAATTTACTGTACTGTACTCTATATATTCTCATCTTTGAGCTCAGATTACAGGAAAACTATAAGAGGTGACGCAGATATCTCACTGGATTCTGACTCTGGGTGACCCCCACTCTGCATGCTGTGATCCACAGCCAAAATTACTGTACAGTTTTTGAGAAAATTGATAGTAAAATCTTCCCATTTTGCTTTACTGTACTCTACATATTGACATCTTTGGCCTCAGATTACAGGAAAACTATAAGAGGTGACGCAGATATCTCACTGTATTCTGACTCTAGGCTGTCGCCACTCTTCACCCTGTGATCCACAGCAAAATTACTGTACGGTTTTTGAGAAAATTGATAGTAAACTTTGCACAATTTACTCTACTGTACTTTTAATATCCTCGTCTTTAACCTCAGATTACAGGAAAACTGTAAGAGGTGACGCAGATATTTCACTGGATTATGACTCTGGGTGACCCCCACTCTGCACCCTGTGATCCACAGCAAAAATTACTGTACGAATTTTGAGAAAATTGATAGTAAACTTTGCACAATTTACTCTACTGTACTCTATATATTCTCATCTTTGATCTTAGATTACAGGAAAACTGTAAGAGGTGACACAGATATCTCACTGGATTATGACTCTGGGTGACCCCCACTCTGCACCCTGTGATCCACAGCAAAAATTACTGTATGGTTTTTGAGAAAATTGATAGTAAACTTTGCACAATTTACTCTACTGTACTCTATATATTCTCATTTTTGAGCTCAGATTACAGGAAAACTATAAGAGGTGACGCAGATATCTCACTGGATTATGACTCTGGGTGACCCCCACTCTGCATGCTGTGATCCACAGCCAAAATTACTGTACAGTTTCTGAGAAAATTGATAGTAAAATCTTCCCATTTTGCTTTACTGTACTCTACATATTGACATCTTTGAGCTCAGATTACAGGAAAACTGTAAGAGGTGACGCAGATATTTCACTGGATTCTGAATCTAGGCTGTCGCCACTCTTCACCCTGTGATCCACAGCCAAAATTACTGTACAGTTTTTGAGAAAATTCATGGTAAAATCTTCCCATTTTGCTTTACTGTACTCTACATATTGACATCTTTGAGCTCAGATTACAGGAAAACTGTAAGAGGTGACGCAGATATCTCACTGTATTCTGACTCTAGGCTGTCGCCACTCTTCACCCTGTGATCCACAGCCAAAATTACTGTACGGTTTTTGAGAAAATTGATAGTAAACTTTGCACAATTTACTCTACTGTACTTTTAATATCCTCGTCTTTAACCTCAGATTACAGGAAAACTGTAAGAGGTGACGCAGATATTTCACTGGATTATGACTCTGGGTGACCCCCACTCTGCACCCTGTGATCCACAGCCAAAATTACTGTATGGATTTTGAGAAAATTGATAGTAAAATCTTCCCATTTTGCTTTACTGTACTCTACATATTGACATCTTTGGCCTCAGATTACAGGAAAACTATAAGAGGTGACGCAGATATTTCACTGTATTCTGACTCTAGTCTGTCGCCACTCTTCACCCTGTGATCCACAGCCAAAATTACTGTACGGATTTTGAGAAAATTGATAGTAAACTTTGCACAATTTACTCTACTGTACTTTTAATATTCTCATCTTTGATCTTAGATTACAGGAAAACTGTAAGAGGTGACGCAGATATCTCACTGGATTATGACTCTGGGTGACCCCCACTCTGCACCCTGTGATCCACAGCCAAAATTACTGTACGGATTTCTGATGAAATTAAATCCTATTCCATTACCAAACAAAATGAGTTCATTGAAGTATTTGCTTAACTACAAGAAATGTCTTTCCACACACAATTTAAATTTTTCAAAATGTCATTCACACACCACCTCAAGTATCAACTTCAGTTTTAGACATTATTTATTCAGTGCTTAATCACAACAATAGTCAACTTAAGGCACTTACATAATAAGTTAAACCTTACAATAATACATACAGAGAAAAACCCAACAATCATATGACCCCCTATGAGCAACAGTGGGAAGGAAAAACTCCCTTTTAACAGGAAGAAACCTCCGGCAGAACCAGGCTCAGGGAGGGGCGGCCATCTGCCTCAACCGGTCAGGGTGAGAAATTACATTTCTCAGATTACTGATTTCTCATATTACTACTACACAGTTTAGATACACTCAACAAAAATATAAACGCAACACCTTTGTTACTGCTCCCATTCCCCATGGGATGGACATAGAGACCGAAAATTCATTCCAGATACACAATATAACCATCCCTCCCAAACAGTGGTCACAAATCAGTCCAAATGTGTGGTAGTGGGCACATCTGCCATATTGAGATAATCCATCCCACCTCACAGGTGTGCCACATCAGGATGCTGATCTGACATCATGAGTAGTGCACAGGTGTACCTCAGACTGCCCACAACAAAAGGCCACCCTGGAATGTGCAGTTTTGTCTCACAGCAAAATGCCACAGATGCCACAAGCAATGAGGGAGCGTGCAATTGGCATGCTGACAGCAGGAATGTCAACCAGATCTGTCGCCCGTGCATTGAATGTTCATTTCTCAACCATAAGCCGTCTCCACAGGCGTTTCAGAGAATATGGCAGCACATCCAACCGGCCTCACAACCGCAGACCTCGTGTAACCACACCAGCCCAGGACCTCCACATCCAGCAGGTTCACCTCCAAGATCGTCTGAGACCAGCCACCCAGACAGCTGCTGGAACAATTGGTTTGCACAACCAAACAATTTCTGCACAAACTGTCAGAAACCGTCTCAGGGAAGCTCAACTGCATGCCCGTCGTCCTCATCGGGGTCTTGACCTGACTCCAGCTCGTCGCCGTAACAGACTTGTGTGGGCAAATGCTCACATTCGATGGCATCTGGCACGTTGGAGAGGTGTGCGCTTCACGGATGAATCATGGTTCACATTGTTCAGGGCAGATGGCAGCTGAGAATGTCCCAGTTCTTGCATGGCCAGCATACTCACCGGACATGTCACCCATTGAGCATGTTCGGGATGTGCTTGACCAGCGTATACGACAGCGTGTACCAGTTCCCACGAATATCCAACAACCTCGCACAGCCATTGAAGTGGAGTGGACCAACATTCCACAGGCCACAATTGACAATCTGATAGACTCCATGCGACGATGTGTTGCACTGCATGAGGCAAATGGTGGTCACACCAGATACTGACCGGTTCTGGGTCCCCAGACCCCCAATAGCGCAAAAAACTGCACATTCCAGGGTGGCCTTTTGTTGTGGGCAGTCTGAGGTACACCTGTGCACTACTCATGATGTCAGATCAGTATCCTGATGTGGCACACCTGTGAGGTGGGATGGATTATCTCAATATGGCAGATGTGCCCACTACCACACATTTGGACTGATTTGTGACCACTGTTTGGGAGGGATGGTTATATTGTGTATCTGGAATGAATTTTCGGTCTCTACGTCCATCCCATGGGGAATGGGAGCAGTAACAAAGGTGTTGCGTTTATATTTTTGTTGAGTGTATCTAAACTGTGTAGTAGTAATATGAGAAATCAGTAATCTGAGAAATGTAATTTCTCACCCTGACCGGTTGAGGCAGATGGCCGCCCCTCCCTGAGCCTGGTTCTGCCGGAGGTTTCTTCCTGTTAAAAGGGAGTTTTTCCTTCCCACTGTTGCTCATAGGGGGTCATATGATTGTTGGGTTTTTCTCTGTATGTATTATTGTAAGGTTTAACTTATTATGTAAGTGCCTTAAGTTGACTATTGTTGTGATTAAGCACTGAATAAATAATGTCTAAAACTGAAGTTGATACTTGAGGTGGTGTGTGAATGACATTTTGAAAAATTTAAATTGTGTGTGGAAAGACATTTCTTGTAGTTAAGCAAATACTTCAATGAACTCATTTTGTTTGGTAATGGAATAGGATTTAATTTTATCAGAAATCCGTACAGTAATTTTGGCTGTGGATCACAGCATGCAGAGTGGGGGTCACCCAGAGTCATAATCCAGTGAGATATCTGCGTCACCTCTTATAGTTTTCCTGTAATCTGAGGTCAAAGATGAGAATATTAAAAGTACAGTAGAGTAAATTGTGCAAAGTTTACTATCAATTTTCTCAAAATCCGTACAGTAATTTTTTCTGTGGATCACAGGGTGCAGAGTGGCGACAGCCTAGAGTCATAATCCAGTGAGATATCTGCGTCACCTCTTACAGTTTTCCTGTAATCTGAGCTCAAAGATGTCAATATATAGAGTATAGTACAGTAAATTGTGCAAAGTTTACTATCAATTTTCTAAAAATCCGTACAGTAATTTGGGCTGTGGATAACAGGGTGAAGAGTGGGGGTCACCCAGAGTCATAATCCAGTGAGATATCTGTGTCACCTCTTACAGTTTTCCTGTAATCTAAGCTCAAAGATGAGAATATATAGAGTACAGTAGAGTAAATTGTGCAAAGTTTACTATCAATTTTCTCAAAAACCGTACAGTAATTTTGGCTGTGGATCACAGGGTGAAGAGTGGCGACAGCCTAGAGTCAGAATCCAGTGAAATATCTGCGTCACCTCTTACAGTTTTCCTGTAATCGGAGCTCAAAGATGTCAATATGTAGAGTACAGTGAAGCAAAATGGGAAGATTTTAATATCAATTTTCTCAAAATCCGTACAGTAATTTTTGCTGTGGATCACAGGGTGCAGAGTGGAGATGGCCTAGATTCATAATCCAGTGAAATATCTGCGTCACCTCTTACAGTTTTCCTGTAATCTGAGCTCAAAGATGAGAATATATAGAGTATAGTACAGTAAATTGTGCAAAGTTTACTATCAATTTTCTCAAAATCCGTACAGTAATTTTTGCTGTGGATCACAGGGTGCAGAGTGGGGGTCACCCAGAGTCATAATCCAGTGAAATATCTGCGTCACCTCTTACAGTTTTCCTGTAATCTGAGGTTAAAGACGAGGATATTAAAAGTACAGTAGAGTAAATTGTGCAAAGTTTACTATCAATTTTCTCAAAAACCGTACAGTAATTTTGGCTGTGGATCACAGGGTGAAGAGTGGCGACAGCCTAGAGTCAGAATACAGTGAGATATCTGCGTCACCTCTTATAGTTTTCCTGTAATCTGAGGCCAAAGATGTCAATATGTAGAGTACAGTAAAGCAAAATGGGAAGATTTTGCTATGAATTTTCTCAAAATCCATACAGTAATTTTTGCTGTGGATCACAGGGTGCAGAGTGGGGGTCACCCAGAGTCATAATCCAGTGAGATATCTGCGTCACCTCTTACAGTTTTCCTGTAATCTGAGGTTAAAGACGAGGATATTAAAAGTACAGTAGAGTAAATTGTGCAAAGTTTACTATCGATTTTCTCAAAAACCGTACAGTAATTTTGGCTGTGGATCACAGGGTGAAGAGTGGAGATTGCCTAGATTCAGAATCCAGTGAAATATCTGCGTCACCTCTTACAGTTTTCCTGTAATCGGAGCTCAAAGATCTCAATATGTAGAGTACAGTAAAGCAAAATGGGAAGATTTTACCATGAATTTTCTCAAAAACTGTACAGTAATTTTGGCTGTGGATGACAGGGTGAAGAGTGGCGACAGCCTAGATTCAGAATCCAGTGAAATATCTGCGTCACCTCTTATAGTTTTCCTGTAATCTGAGCTCAAAGATGAGAATATATAGAGTACAGTAGAGTAAATTGTGCAAAGTTTACTATCAATTTTCTCAAAAACCGTACAGTAATTTTTGCTGTGGATCACAGGGTGAAGAGTGGCGACAGCCTAGAGTCAGAATCCAGTGAAATATCTGCGTCACCTCTTACAGTTTTCTTGTAATCGGAACTCAAAGATGTCAATATGTAGAGTACAGTAAAGCAAAATGGGAAGATTTTACTATCAATTTTCTCAAAACTGTACAGTAATTTTGGCTGTGGATGACAGGGTGCAGAGTGGAGATGGCCTAGATTCATAATCCAGTGAAATATCTGCGTCACCTCTTACAGTTTTCCTGTAATCGGAACTCAAAGATGTCAATATGTAGAGTACAGTGAAGCAAAATGGGAAGATTTTACTATCAATTTTCTCAAAATCCATACAGTAATTTTTGCTGTGGATCACAGGGTGCAGAGTGGAGATGGCCTAGATTCATAATCCAGTGAAATATCTGCGTCACCTCTTACAGTTTTCCTGTAATCTGAGGTTAAAGACGAGGATATTAAAAGTACAGTAGAGTAAATTGTGCAAAGTTTACTATCAATTTTCTCAAAAACCGTACAGTAATTTTGGCTGTGGATCACAGGGTGAAGAGTGGCGACAGCCTAGAGTCAGAATCCAGTGAGATATCTGCGTCACCTCTTATAGTTTTCCTGTAATCTGAGGCCAAAGATGTCAATATGTAGAGTACAGTAAAGCAAAATGGGAAGATTTTGCTATGAATTTTCTCAAAATCCATACAGTAATTTTTGCTGTGGATCACAGGGTGCAGAGTGGGGGTCACCCAGAGTCATAATCCAGTGAGATATCTGTGTCACCTCTTACAGTTTTCCTGTAATCTAAGCTCAAAGATGAGAATATATAGAGTACAGTAGAGTAAATTGTGCAAAGTTTACTATCAATTTTCTCAAAATCCGTACAGTAATTTTGGCTGTGGATCACAGGGTGAAGAGTGGAGATGGCCTAGATTCATAATCCAGTGAAATATCTGCGTCACCTCTTACAGTTTTCCTGTAATCAGAGCTCAAAGATGTCAATATGTAGAGTACAGTAAAGCAAAATGGGAAGATTTTACTATCAATTTTCTCAAAAACTGTACAGTAATTTTGGCTGTGGATGACAGGGTGCAGAGTGGCGACAGCCTTGATTCAGAATCCAGTGAAATATCTGCGTCACCTCTTACAGTTTTCCTGTAATCAGAGCTCAAAGATGTCAATATGTAGAGTACAGTAAAGCAAAATGGGAAGATTTTACCATGAATTTTCTCAAAAACTGTACAGTAATTTTGGCTGTGGATCACAGGGTGCAGAGTGGGGGTCACCCAGAGTCATAATCCAGTGAGATATCTGCGTCACCTCTTACAGTTTTCCTGTAATCTAAGCTCAAAGATGAGAATATATAGAGTACAGTAGAGTAAATTGTGCAAAGTTTACTATCAATTTTCTCAAAATCCGTACAGTAATTTTGGCTGTGGATCACAGGGTGCAGAGTGGGGGTCCCCCAGAGTCAGAATCCAGTGAGATATCTGTGTCACCTCTTATAGTTTTCCTGTAATCTGAGATCAAAGATGTCAATATGTAGAGTACAGTAAAGCAAAATGGGAAGATTTTACTATCAATTTTCTCAAAAACTGTACAATAATTTTGGCTGTGGATCACAGCATGCAGAGTGGGGGTCACCCAGAGTCAGAATCCAGTGAGATATCTGCGTCACCTCTTTCAGTTTTCCTGTAATCTGAGCTCAAAGATGAGGACATTAAAAGTATAGTTGAGTAAATTGGGTAAATTTTATTGTTAATTTTCTCTGAATCATACAGTAATTTGGGCTGTGGATCACAGGGGGGAAAGTGGAGATTAACCAAAACTGGGAGTGGATTGTGAAGTAAAATAGTGTCAGGACAGAAAACACTGCGTTTCTAAGCCAGTCGGCACCTATACCGTAAGAGTAGTGCAACAACATTTTAGGTGCGGCTGGTGGGGCGGCTAGCTTGACTGCGACTTCGTAAGTGAGGGCTCACTTGACCGCAGTCAGACACGGCTAGTGACGTCAGACTGAACAACCGGATTCTAAAGGCTGATTGCCCTCCCCCACGCTTGTACCTGTGGCTTCCTGTCCTAAGGGTTGGCTCTTCTCCTGCCCTGCACCCTTTGTTCATATTCAAAGACTATTTTTCTGTATGTATTCTTATCCCATAGCAACCGCCAGATTATAATGTTGCAGACAATCACAAACTCTACAGTCTGTCTAACTCCAGTGTATACCAAGCAATCTATTATTCTTAACAGCAACAACATAAACTGAACCCACATTAAAGTTGGCTCGGTGATTACCTTTATATGAGCCCACAAACCGAGAGAAACTCCGTGATGAAGCTGGAAGTCTTAAGAAACAGATGAGGGAGCAGAGACCCACGTGGTTCACGCTGATCTCGGCTACGATCCAGGAGACAAGGGTGTGCAGATCGATGCAGAAATTAATCCCAACGTTGGCAGTTGTATATGTTCCTGTAAGTTTACTACTTTACTCCCGTTTCATGAAAAAGCAGCTCTCTGCTCGACTCCTCTCCTGCACACACACTTTGCTCCGCCTCCTTGTCCGGCTCTGCTGTGATTTGTTGCTGTGCGGTCACGTGACTAAGCAGACCAACGTAACCACGTGGGGTGTTATTTCAAAAGTAGCGCCTATCTCCTTTTCCTAAGCTCTTTTTCTTGCCCTCGATGGAAACGTCATCGTGGGAAGGAGATTTGCTAAGGACTCAGGGAAAGAGAGGACCGGTGCTGAGAATTGGAACAGCCTTAGGCTGTATCCCAATTCAGGTTCTGCAGCCTTAAAGTACGCAGCCTTAACGGTCCACAAGGGCCGCGTACTCAAAGACCGCTAAGGCCGGAAGTGCGAGGCTTGTGAAATGCCGGTCGAGCTCCGTCGCGCTGCCCAGGTTGCCTAGCAACCATGATACTAACCGCTGGAAACGTTTCATACTGTGTTGTTTTTGTATGTATACCGAGCTTCTTATTAACTGCACGCACACACTGATCTCTGCTCCGCTTCCACTTTATTTCTCATTCTTTTTTCCTTTCCCTGAAGCTTCTTGCTCGCCAGTGAATTACACACATTGCAGCGACACAGTGCCATCTAGTGGCTGATACAAACATAGGTCAACATGCTACATCTCCCTTCTTAAAAAAAAACACAACTCAGGCTTGTAAAATTTCTAAGGCAACTGAAATTACAGGAATAACATCCTGAGCACATCCATTGATAACATAGCATTCGACTCAATACTGGCTATATCACAAACATAATAAACAGATGCATTTGTTGACATCATTGGAACAACAAACATGTAAACAGCTTTTGTTTTGTTTTTTTTTTTGTTTTTTTGTTTGTTTGTTTTTTTTAGGGCAGCGATCCGCCTGCACCCTTTACAATATTACAGGTCCAAGACCTGTCTTGGTTTGGTAACACGCCCATATCGAGTCGTGTATCCAGGTGTTGTAATGTCTTCACCAGGGGGCTCCACAGGCGGGGGCTGAGATACCACAGGGCTGTCATCGCTGATGCCTGTTGGTTGAATGAACTCCTCACCTCCTACGCTGTTCCTGCTTCTGCGGAGGTGTCAGCGGTTACGCCGGTAAACTTGTCCTGTATCTGTGGTTATGTTGTAGCTTCTGGACGTGTCGGCACAACTTGTGACCACAGCTGGCTTCCAGGAACCGTCTTGTTGCCGGAACCGGACCGGTGTGCCAGGACATAGTTGAGGCAGAGGTCGGGCGGCTTTGTTGAAATAAGTCTGCTGGCGCTGCTGGCAGACCTCTCTCCTCTCACGCACTGTTTGCTGGCAAACTACTTGGGGTGCCAGCTGTTTTGGTGTTGCAGGGAGGATGGAGCGAAGTCTCCGGCTCATGAGTAGTTGTGCAGGCGACTTTAAGTTGTCCACAGGGGTGTTCCGGTATTCTAATAGGCTCAAGTAGGGATCCTTATGTTCCGCTTTGGCCTTGTCCAGAAGTTTCTTTGCTGTCTGGACTGTTTTCTCGGCTAGACCATTGCTCTGTGGGTAATGGGGACTAGTAGTGGTGTGGGTGAAACTCCATGACTTTGCGAACTGTTGAAACTTACTGGAAGCATAGCACGGACCGTTATCACTAATCACCGACTCTGGAATACCATGCCTAGCCATGGCTGACTTTAGTTTGTGGATCACTGCTTCTGCAGTGCAGCTGCGCAGTCTTTCCAACTCGAAGAATCTACTGTAGTAATCTACCATGATGATGTAGTCTTCCGAGTTCCAAGTGAACAGATCGGTGGCTATGACCTGCCACGGTCGTTCTGGTATTGCATGTGACAACAGGGGTTCCTTGGGGTTAGCAGCTTGTCTCTCCTGGCATGTGCTGCAGGCTCCGACTGCTTCCTCAATCTGCTTTCCCATGCCTGGCCAAAACAGAAGGTCTCTGGCTCTGTTTTTGCTCTTTTCTATACCCATATGGCTGGAATGAATCCGATCTATCATGTCCTTTCTGAGCCTTTTTGGGATGATCATTTTCTCTCCTTTAAACATGATCCCGTCTATCAGTGAGATCTCATCCCTGTGGTTCCAAAACTCCTGAATGTCAGGCGGGCATTGAGACCTTTTATCTGGCCATCCACTCAATGTGGTCCGTCTCAGGCTGTTGAGCTGAGGATCTTGGGCTGTTTCGTTTCTTATCTCTGAGAGTCTCTGATCACTGACAGGCATGTTGCTGAGGACTGAGTGGATCTGCGCATCCATCCCGTCACATAGTGATTTGTCGTGAAACTCTATGGATTTCCGGGAGAGCGTGTCGGCTACCGGGATGTCTTTCCCTGGCTTGTGGATGATGCTGATGTCGTACTTTTGCAGCTGTATTATCATCCTCTGTAGCCGTGGTGGTGCTGATGCTAGTGGTTTTTTGAGTATGGACTCGAGTGGCTTGTGGTCCGACTCAATGGTCACATGTCGACTGTACATGTACTCGTGGAACCGCTTGCAACCAAAGAGAACAGCATACAGCTCTTTTTCTATTTGGGCATAGTTCTGCTCAGTGCTGTTAAGTGACTTGGATGCGTAGGCAACTGGCTTGCCGTCCTGCAGCATCACAGCACCGAGGCCACTTTTGGATGCATCGACCTGGAGTCGTAGCGCTTTCTTGGGGTCGAAGAAGGAGAGAACTGGGCCTGGTTCTTTAGTGATCAGCTCCTTCATTCGTTGAAAGGCTCTGTCATGGTTCTTGTCCCATACAAACTCACTGTCCTGCTTTAACAGCTGGCGGAGCGGAGCATTTATCTCTGACAGGTGTGGGGCAAATCTTGCTAGATAATTAACCATCCCCAGCACTGTTTCCAATTCCGCCCTGTTCTGTGGGGGCGCCATGTCTTGGACTGCTTTTACTTTTTGTGGATCTGGTTTCAGCCCTTCGTGTGACAATGTGTGACCGAAGTAACTGACCTCTTTGACGCAGATGGTGCACTTGTCAGGGTTCAGTTTTACACCTCTCTCTCTGCTGCGCTGCAGCATGGCCCTCAGGTTGTCGTCATGCTCCTGTTTGGTTTCTCCGAAGACCAGTACGTCGTCCACAATGGCTGCCACGCCCCTCAGGCCCTCGTAGGTCTCGTCCACGCGTCGCTGGAACTCATCCTGAGCTGAGATTATGCCGAATGGCAACCTGAGGAAGCGGTACCTGCCAAACACAGTATTAAATGTGGTTAACAGAGATGATTCGTGGCTTAGCTTAATGGCCCAGTAGCCTGATCTGGCGTCCAAAACACTGAAATACTTGGCCCCAGCAAGTTTTGTGGTGACATCCTCTAAGGTGGGTAGAGGGTAATGGGGTCTTTGTATAGCCTTGTTGAGGGGTCTGGGGTCCAGACATACTCTGAGTCTGCCTGTCTTGGGTTTTTCCACGACAACAAGTGCATTCACCCAGTCCGTAGGATCTGTGACCTTGCATATGATTTGGTTCCTTTCCATGTTGTCGAGCTCGTCTTTGAGTCGGGCTCGCAGAGCAATGGGAATCCGACGAGGTGGGCTGACTGTGGGTGCAACGTCTGGATTTACATGGAAACTGCATTCACCAGAAAATTCTCCTATCCCTTTGAATACGTCTGCATATTCGTCTAGTATTGCCTGTGAACTGTTGGTTGTCTTGCCTCTTTCTTCCGTCACTGCCATCACAATCCTTACCAGGTTAAGGTCACGGCAAGCTTTCATTGCTAATACAGGTGGGGCGCTTGTGTTAACAACATGGAATTCCAACGTGCAGGTCTTGTCTTTGTGTTTGCATTTTAACTGGCATTTTCCTTCCACGCTGAGTGAGTGTCCCCCATAATCTGTGAGCTTGTGTGTGACAGGCTTCAGTGTCACGTGTGGGAAGAGTGTCTGGAACATGTTAGCTGGAATTGTGTTTGCTTGCGCCCCAGTGTCAACTTTAAACCTCACTGTCTGTGGGGGGGAACCAAGCTGCATGTCTGCATATGCTTGCTCATCCTTTCTTCCTTCATTTTCTATGGTGATGCTATCAATGTAGAAACAGTCTTGGTCCTCATCTGTGTCCATAGTTGACATTTCTATGTTCTCTCTCACAGTGTGTACTGATTTGAGGTGGGCTTTTGTCTGCGAAGGGAGTCTTGACCTGCATGCTCTTGCAAAATGGTTCATTTTCTTGCATTTTGCACATTGCTTCCCTTTTGCTGGGCAGATGTCTTTATTACTGTGTTGTCCGGCACAATAGCTGCACGTTTTTAGTGTTGCATTAGCGTGTTCTTTTGGTCTCACGCTTCTTGTTTGATATTCTTGTCTGTGCGATTTCCTGCCGATGGCGTGCACAGTTTCTTGGCCCCTGGAGTGACCCATAGTTTTTAGCTGTTGCTTTGCTAGCTCGTGTGATCGTGCTATATCTATAGCTTTCTCTAGTGTGAGCTCTGCGCCTTGGCTGAGTAGCTTTTCTCGGACGTGTGGCGAGTTAGTGGCAAATACAATGCGATCCCTGACCATTTCATCTGTATTTGGGTACCCACAGTCTTTAGCAAGTAGTTTCAGTTCCGTAATAAACTGTTCAAATGTCTCATTTTCACCCTGCATCTTTTCATGAAACTTATATCGGGCGTAGATTGGGTTAGCTTTCGGTATGATGTAATCAGTGTACTTATCGTAGTACGTCTGAAGCTTTCGGGAGTCGTCTGCGGTGAGCGTCCACGTGTTGTAGATGTCCCGTCCTTTCTCACCGACCCATAGAAGAAGGTAGCTGCATTTGTCTGCCTCCTCCTTCCCCCGAAGAGGACCAGCGAACATTAGCTCGGCGTGCTGCTTGAAACGCCGCCATGCCTCGGGCAGGTTGCTGGAGTCCCAATCCATACGCGGTGTGGGAACGCCGTAAGCCTCCATGTCTGTGCTGTCCGACGGCGAGGGATTGCGTAGAATCCGCTACTCTGACACCATGTGTTGTTTTTGTATGTATACCGAGCTTCTTATTAACTGCACGCACACACTGATCTCTGCTCCGCTTCCACTTTATTTCTCATTCTTTTTTCCTTGCCCTGAAGCTTCTTGCTCGCCAGTGAATTACACACATTGCAGCGACACAGTGCCATCTAGTGGCTGATACAAACATAGGTCAACATGCTACACATACAGCTTTGTTTGAGAGAAATGAAGGAGAACATATTTTGTTCATTTGTTCGTTTGTTTCTACACGAGCTTTGTGTGATTTAATAAGTATCTGAGGCTGAGACCACATGACTGTAAAACATGATTGTTGGGCTTCATTTCTGTACTGAACAGTCATTTTAAGATTAGCTAGTAAATAAAAATTATGTTGTTCATGAGACTAAAGTCAGTGTAAATATAATATTGCCAATATTATAGTTATTATATTAATCATTATTAGTTATTACAGCAGTGAACTTGAACAATTCACGTGAACAATTCACTTTTATTGTCACATCACATGTGCAGGTACACTGGGCAACAGCACCGCCTACAACTGCAAAGCTCTCCAGCGAGTAGTGCGGTGCTCTGAACGGATAATTGGAGGTGAGCTTCCCTCCCTCCAAGACATCTACAGGAAGCGGTGCCTGAGGAAAGCGGGGAGGATCATCAAGGATTCCAGTCAACCCAGCCATAAACTGTTCAGACTACTTCCATCAGGAAGGAGGTTCTGCAGCATCCGGTCCCGTACCAGCAGACTGAGAGACAGCTTCTTCCATCAGGCCATCAGACTGCTGAACACGTCATAGACACCTCACCTTCACTACTGGAACTTCAACATTATGCACTACATACCGTACAGTAATGCCACTGTTTTGCACATGTCTCAACTCTGTATATTTTATATATATTTATTATTGTTTACTCTATTTAATTTGTAAAATATGTGTACACACACACACACACACACACACACACACACACACACACACACACACACACACACACACACACACACACACACACACACACAGGAAAATATTTAGTATACACATCCAGAAATGCATATACTATTATATATTGTACATATATTTATTAGTTTCAGATGTAGCCATTCTTGTATTTTGCTGTTTACATTATTGTATTTTGCACACCTCTGTTGCTTGTGAAGCTCGCACACAAGAATTTCACTCACATGTGCTGTACCAATGTACCTGCACATGTGATGTGACTATAAAAGTGATTTGATTTGATTTGATTTGGTAAATGGCCTGCATTTGTATAGCGCTTTTCTAGTCCATAGGACCCCAAAGCGCTTTACACTACATTCAGTCATTCACCCATTCACACACACATTCACACACTGGCGATAGCAAGCTACATTGTAGCCACAGCTGCCCTGGGGCGCACTGACAGAGGCGAGGCTGCCGGACACAGGCGCCACCGGGCCCTCTGACCACCACCAGTAGGTAAACATGGGGTTAGTATCTTGCCCAAGGATATTTGGCATGCAGCCTGGGATCGAACCACCGACTGATTAGTGGCTGACCTGCTCTGCCACTTGAGCTACAGCCACCCTGGTACAGCCAGTGTTGGGTAAGTTACTTTAAAATAGTAACTTAGTTACATTACTAGTTACTTCTCTCAAAAGTAACTCAGTTACTTCAAGTTACTCGTTACTTTCAAAGTAACTAGCTACTAGGGAAAGTAACTTTGGTTTTACTCAGAATTCTCTTGTTAATGTGTTTCTTCCATAACTTTGCCAGTCTTCTAGCTTGCTTACTTGCCACAAGTGCACTGTGCCACCCACCAATAGACAGGAAAAGATAATGTGCATATTTCCACGAGAGAAATCCCACGCCTGGACCGTCATTGACTGCTGCCATGATTCTAGCCTACGTCACAGCGTCATGTGCGCCTTTTACATCCAACACAAAAACTGACGTCGTGGTGCTTTGATTGTACTCAGAACTCGGAAATTCTGCCTTCTGAATAGGAAGATGTAGGCAACACCAGACTGCAGATGCAGGAAAAGGTGTTTTGTTTCCTTTGCAGAAGATCTCGGTGACCACAGGGGGTGAGGATCCTGGAGGCCCGAGACAAGAGAGGGACCGAGAAAACCTAAGCTTACACATGGAGTGTTCTCGAATGGGAGCTGGTGTTTATTACTGGACCAATTAGATGACATGAGGTTGTCTGATTTGCTGAGCCAGCACACAATGTATTGCGACCTCTGGTGTTCCAGAGGTCGAGAGAGGGAGTGTGGAGCAGGGAAATTATTTTACTGCTATTGTTAAATAATCATCATCATTACTATTGCATTAATAATAGAATCTGCAGCATTGATATTGTATTCAGAGGTTTAAACAGTGTGTGTCTTTTAGAAAGACTAAGTGCAGCAGGCTGACAGGAAGTTGCAGAGAGTTTGCAGAAGAGAAAGCAGAAGTGAAAGCAGAGTCTAAGTATTCTGAGAACCAGGTTAGACGAGGCTATTTGAATTACTAGGTTATTCAAATTGTCTGTTATACTTTTATATTCTTTTATTAAGCTCTTAGTAGAGGTTCTTGATTAAAACATTTATTTAGTAGATGACATATACATAGTCTCAGTTAGGTTGTTACACATAAGGATGAGCCTCTGTTCTGGTGAAAGGTCAGAAGTGCAACAGGTGAATTGAGAAAGAGCATTTAAGGACAAGACAGTAAGTGAGAGGTGACATAGAGGCTGAGTGAGGTCGTGACATACACCCACACACACACATGAGTTAGATTTATTTATAGGAAAGAGGTTAGTCATGTCTGGTTGTAACTGCGAAAGTGTCTCTGTAAACGAGGAACCGTTCCTTGTTGTCTCGGCAAGAAAGAGGAACAATTCACTTCAAGACAAGAACTGAAAGGTAGACAGGAAGTACCGGCCATGAAAATAGAAGACGATGTTCTTTCGAACTGTGTTAAAAGTCATTGTGGTTTTGATTTGACGTATGTATATATCCTGTCTGGGACGTATGAAGGGGCGTCATTAAATCAAACCCTGATGCTATAAAAATCTGTGTATGCTTTGATTAAGTCGAAGATCAATTGCTGTCTGCGTACAGAGTTGTTCTTCCCACACGTGTGTATTCATTAAAATCATTGTTTGACCAAGATCTTCTGGACCATGGTTGTTTGTACTCTCCTTCCTCAATATCTGAACCTTAACAGTTGCTAACTCCGGGTCCGATAACAGGCACCACACCCACAGTAGATGTGCTCGGTGTGAGGTCTCGCAGCAAGCTATCAAATGCTGCGGATTTTTCGGCTTTTAAAAAAAACGCTATATGTCGCCAGGTGTTTCATCAGATTTGAGGTGTTAGCTCCTTTGCACAGTATCACAGTATCACCTTAAAGCACTTGTTGCAGGCTGCAGAGTTTGCATATTTTGCTGTGAAGTACAGCCAGACTTTGACAGCTTCGCCTTGGTCATTTTTAATCTATAGCTCTGCTCTAAAAGAACGTACGTACCTGGACCTGCCTACTATCCTCGGAAACGTAAAATGATTGGCTAGAAGTGTATCACAGCTCAGGAAAAAAAAGCACCGAAATAAAGCACCGAAATGTGCGCTACTTTTCGGTCTGGTTACTACCGTTTATGTCAGAACCGGTGCCATCATGGCACCGGATACCGGGAACCATCCCTACTGGTGACACACCCGCACCCCAAGCCCTACTTGTGTGGGTGGGTGTGATGGTGCAGGAAGAGGGAGGCAGCCGGGGATGGGGAGGAAAAGATGGGAGGAGCAAGATACCCCTCCCTGGGGCCAGCTCCCCCACTGACCCCAGTAGGCAACCCCCGTCCTTTGGCAACACCAAGGCAAGGGAGCCCAGGCCTATCCTACGGCAACAGGACCCGGGGCAGCCCACCCGACCCCACCGCAGAGGAAACTGTACCCACCTTAACATTCAGTCATCTCCCAGACTGCACAAGACAGCAGACACCCAGCTTAAGTTTATTCTCCACCTCTCCTGTGACTCTCCCCCAACTGCAGAGTGGACTCCTGCAAGGATGGAACAAACTCCCTGTCAGTTGAAGAGTCCCCTAGTTAGGCCGATGCGCCGGAGGCCCCCTGCTGTGCCCCTGTGCACCCACCGGCCCACAACCTCAGCGATGCACCAACAAGGACCTAAGCCCCCAAGACCCAGCCAGAGCCCTAGCATGGAGGCGAAGCACCCCCGAACCCCAAGCCCCCACGCCTGCCCCGGATCCACTCAGCGGCAGCCAGACTACAAGGCCAGTAACCTACGTCCGCCAGCACAGACCCTCCCCCAGCCCTGCTGCACACAGCCGCAAGAGCAACCAGAGTCACTAACCAGGTTATGACCACAACCCCTGGGTTAAGCCATCCAGTGATTACGTCCCTAGGGATTCTCCAGACGACCTAAGCCTGTCCCTACCTCCACATCAACCACAATGGCGAAGGCGGGACCAAACATCGACCCCCCACCCCCGCTAGGTGATGGAGCCGATCAAAGTAGCCCAGAGGGATTGATGTAATGTGGCGGTAGAGGCTGTCTCGAGACTAATGTGATCTATTAGATGGTTTCTGTATTGGCTAGAGTTACGATTATTTTTATTTTTCCAGTTCATGATGTAGCCGGATGGGCTACTCGCCCTTCTTTTTCTCTCTCTCTCGCTTGCTCTACCACCCTCGCTCTCTTTCCGCTGCACTCGCTCCATGTATCATGTGATTGGGTTAATTAGGAACCCACCTGCATATTGATTACAGGGTGGTGTTTACCTGTATAAAGGGAAGCCGGTTTTTTGTTGGATCATTCCTCCCGAGCTTCTGGTGCGATACAGCAGTAAATGCTGGCCTATTGGTTAATTTACCGATACAATCGGATTATGTGACTGCTACAGGTAGGCCTCCTTTCGACCTCTTTCTCTCAAAAGTCAGTAACTGGTAGTCATAATTCTGCGGCCCGCTATAGCGCGGCTGTTTCTCTTTCGTTACTCCAGCTGTGGTGGAGAGACGCGTGAGTTGCGTGAGTTGCGTGAGTTGCGTTCACCGTACAGTATAGCGCCTCCAGTCTTGGGGTAAGCCCGCTTATATTATAGCTGCTAGTATTTCTAAATTAGAGACGATTAAGGTTATCTTTGCCTTTTTTGTTTGTAGGGTTTGATTGCTGCCGCACCTTCTCAGGAACCAACTGCCTGATTTTTAAGCAAAGAGTCGAGACGCCTGCCTAGCTGCTGTCTTGTCTTATCTTGTTTTTATTAAGTAGGCTTACCCTTTTTTTTGGTTCACCTGGTGTTCTTCTATTTTATTTTGGACTGTTGCTCGTACCCATGCTTCTGTGATCGGGCTGAAGTGACTCTCTGCCCGAGTGTCGTGCTGGGACTCTAAATCACCTGGGTTGCCGGTCTCAGCCGGTGGGGAGCCAGACCGGCCTATGCCTGAGAATAATTATTACCAGCACGAGTGGTAGTTTGACCCGTGGGGTATAAGCCTTTCCTGTGTGTGCGTGTGTGTGTGATTTCTTTTATTAAAGTTATTAAAGTGTGTTTTAGTTTTTTTATGATCTGTAGCAAGCCTGACGCTCAGTGTCCTTTTGTTCTTTTAACATATTTTTCTGTGTTTTATTTCAGTGAACGGAGGACGAGCCAGTGGCCCTGGGACCTCAGGTGGTGGGTCGTTTTCACACTTTCTTTTGTACAGCACTGGGTGGGCTGCAGTGATTCTTTTTGTGTGATTTTCTTTTGGTTCCACGGCTGCTGGTAAGTCCAAGTTCCACGATTGTTTTATTTTTACTGTAGGACACTGTCAACAATCACGCTACATCTTGATTTTTAATATTTTATTTCATTTTTCTATAAATAAAACTGTTTTAATATCGGAAGCCAACCTGCCTCAGTGTGCATCCTTGAATCTGTGCGGACTCCTTTTATTCCTTTTATCTATTTTTCTTAAATATATTTCCTGGGGTGCAATTCCCCTAGGTGGCGTTGTCAAGTTTATTATTTTGTTCATAACCCCGCCGACCACTTGGTCACATACTTGGCGTTGTCGACAGAGTGCACATTTGAGGTAGATGTTTGGTCTTGTAAATTGTTTTATTTTTTTTTTGCAAAGATCCTAGTTCACCTGTTTGAAGGCTCTATTTGTTTTAGAGTGTGATTATAGACAAGACAGCAGTATCCAGGTAGAAGGAAGAGTAGTAGGATTTTAGCACCTTGCTGATTTAATTTTCTCTTTTTTTTGGGTCAAAATTTATTATGGAGGAAGAATTGCAGCAACTTAGAGACTTGGTAGCGCAGTTAAGGGCAGATAATGAGCAATTGCGCCGGGATGGGGGCGCTGTGCTCGAGTCTGGTGGTAGGGCCGCGTCGTCCTCTTTCGTACCAGCTGGTTGCATACCAAATGTTGGTAGCCAGCCCGCCGTTACAGAGCGTGTGGTGGTGGTGCTTAGGGACCGTAAATGTCCCATGTTCAATGGTAGAACGGGCATCAATATAGCTGAATGGGTCGAAGAGGTTCAAGCATGCATGCGTGCCCCGCACCTGTCTGTTGCTGATCAAGCTTTCTTTAGTTTTGACCATTTAGAGGGAGAAGCAAGGGAGGAGATCAAATTTCGCCCTAATTTAGAGCGAGGGGATCCTGCTCGGGTGTTGACCATTTTAAAGGAACTGTATGGCAATGCACAGTCCTATGTCACTCTGCAGCAGGCTTTCTTTTCGAGGAGACAGCGGGAGGGAGAGACTTTGCAGGAGTTTTCCTTAGCGCTAATGGCTCTGATGGAGCAAGTAAAGCAAAGTGCACCTGATGGTATGCGTAACGCAGAGGTGTTGCTCCGAGACCAATTTGTAGAATA
The DNA here is from genome assembly GCF_057382095.1 of Aulonocara sp. 'chitande type north' Nkhata Bay. NCBI lineage: Eukaryota > Metazoa > Chordata > Actinopteri > Cichliformes > Cichlidae > Aulonocara > Aulonocara sp. 'chitande type north' Nkhata Bay. The sequence continues at coordinate 13,248,529 of NC_141346.1, forward strand.
TGTTGTTGATAGTGCTCTCTGCAGAGAGCTTAAACAATACGTTCGCCGTGTGCCTACTGCCACCTTCGCGGGGAAGCAATTAGATGGGAAAGAGAAAGATTTTCAGGCGTTGTTCGCGACCGTGGCTATTCTCAACCATCGGCATATGGTTTCCAGTGTGGAGTGCACACTAGCCCTAGGTTCGCTCCTGTTGGTACACCCGAGTCCGAGTGCTGTGAGCTAAAGGAACTCCTAAAGCGCCAACAAGAGCAGTTAAATCAGCTCACTGAGACAGTGGTTTCTTTACAGAACCCCCGAAGAAGTGTTCGGCCTTCACGGGCTGGCTCGGTGATTTGATGCCGGTGTCAGCAGCCAGGACACTTTGCTAGGGAGTGCACTGGGGAGCGGGCTTCACGCCGCCCTAGAGCAGGTTCTGATTCAGGCCCTCCTTATGCCGCAGTTGGCAATCATCTTCCCGCTACCCAGTCGGAAAACTAGCGTCCTCTGAGCTCCAGAGTCACAGTTCAGGTGGGGAGTTCACTGGCTCACAGAAAGATAGGATTGGCAGGCTAATTTAATTGTGTCCAAAGATGGATGTGCTGATTAGTGGGGTAACTGTCCCTTGTTTGGTGGATACTGGGTCCATGGTTTCCACCATCACAGAAAGTTTCTTTTTGGCACATTTTGCCCCTTGGGGACAAGAACGCCTTCAGTCATGCCATTGGCTACAGCTTCGGGCTGCCAATGGGCTTGCCATCCCTTACATTGGCTATTTGGAGCTCAGTGTACTCCTGTGTGGCAAGGAAATGCCCTTTTGTGGAATCCTTATAGTGAAGGACCCTCCTGGGGCTACGCCCTCTGTCCCTGGCATCTTAGGAATGAACGTAATCCGCCGCTGTTATCAAGAACTGTTTGGGGCTTTCGGTGGCTCCTTGTTTAATTCTCCTTCTGTGTCACAGGCACCGAGACCAGTTTTGGAGGCCTTACATCAGTGTCACCAGTCTGCAGCCCAAGCCCCAGAGGACCCTGTCGGTACCGTTAAGGTACAGGGCCCGCGGGCCGCGCGGATACCTGGTGGTGTCATGCAACTTGTGGCCACTACCTGTTTTCAGCAGTTGTCAGGTCAGGCTGTGCTTTTTGAGCCTTCTGAGTCCGGGTTGCCAGTTGGGTTGCTGGCCTCTCCTTGTTTGGTCCAGGTGGATAAGGGCGTTGCCTACATCCCAGTCACCAATGTGGGGACAGCAGAAGCTGTTCTCCACCCGTGGACCCGTTTGGGAGTGATAAGCAAAGCTACTGTTGTTAGCCTCCCTGCCGGTGTTAGCGAGGAACACTCTTTTCCCGTTACCGTTTCCTCCCATACAACCAGCAGTCCTGCTCAAGAGATGGTGGATACGATTGACCTGTCTGCTCTCGCTGAGTCAGAGCAACATGAGGTACGGTTACTTTTGCAGAAGTACCGCTCTGTTTTCTCCACTTATGAGGGAGACTTGGACTGCACAAACCTCATTTCGCACGACATACCGCTGCTCGATGACGCACCTGTTCGGCAGAGGTACAGGCGAATTCCTCCTTCTGATTATGAGGCTGTCAGGGCCCATATCAACCAGCTACTGGAGGCCCAGGTAATTAGGGAAAGTAGCAGTCCTTATGTCAGTGCGCCCCAGGGTGGCTGTGGCTACAATGTAGCTTGCCATCACCAGTGTGTGAATGTGTGTGTGAATGGGTGGATGACTGGATATGTAAAGCGCTTTGGGGTCCTTAGGGACTAGTAAAGCGCTATATAAATACAGGCCATTTACCATTTACCATCTTATGGCTCTCCCATCGTGTTGGTCCACAAGAAGGATGGAAGCCTCCGTCTGTGCGTTGACTATCGTTTGCTGAATAGCAAAACGAGGAAGGACGCCTTCCCCTTACCTCGCATCGAGGAAAGTCTGGATGCCCTAGGTGGCGCACGCTGGTTTTCTACCATCAACCTGGCCAGCGGGTACAACCAGGTGCCAGTTTCTGAGTAGGATAAGCCCAAGACCGCTTTTTGCACGCCGTTTGGCCTGTTCGAGTGGAATCGTATGCCATTCGGGCTGTGCAATGCTCCTGGTACCTTCCAGCGCCCAATGCAGAGGATGTTCGGGGATCAGCAGTGCCAGTCATTACTGCTGTACCTAGACAACATCATTGTGTTCTCCTCGTCTGTCTCTCAGCACCTGCAACGGCTAGAGATGGTGATGGCAAGGCTGCAGCAACAGGGGCTCAAGGCTAAGTTGGAAAAGTGTGCCTTTTTCCAGCAGAAGGTTAACTACTTGGGCCATATAATCTCCTGTGAGGGTGTCTCTACTGATCCAGCCAAGGTTGACGCAGTAGCCAAATGGCAGTGTACTCGTTCCGTGTCAGAGTTGCGAGCTTTTTGGGTTTCGCCAGCTATTACCGGCGCTTTGTGGAGGGGTTTGCTGCGTTGGCGGCTCCCCTGCATCAAGTGGTGGCTAAATCGGCTGGCACAAATACAAAGAAGGGCTCGGGACAGAGTTTGAGTGCTATTTGGACCCCTCGGTGTGAGGAGAGCTTTGAGGCCCTGAAAGCAAAGCTTGTATCTGCACCTGTGCTAGCATATGCTGACTTTACGCGCCCATTTATCTTGGAGATTGACGCCAGCCACAGTGGTTTGGGTGCAGCTCTCTCCCAAGATGTAGAAGGTGTTGTTAGGCCAGTGGCTTATGCTAGTCGAGGTCTTCGGCCACATGAGCGCAATATGGACAATTACAGCTCCATGAAGCTGAAGTTTCTTGCGCTCAAGTGGGCCATGGCCAAGAAGTTCCGGGAGTACCTGCTGGGGCAGAAGTGTGTGGTTTACACCGATAACAATCCACTTAGTTACCTCTCTTCAGCTAAGCTGGGTGCCACTGAGCAGAGGTGGGCCTCCCAGCTGGCGGCATTCAATTTTGAGATCAAGTATCGCTCAGGCCGCAGTAATAGGAATGCTGATGCTCTCTCTCGACAGTATGAGATGAGCTCCAGCTTGGCAGAGGTTGTGTTGCCTGGGACTTGTGTCCCAACTTCACTTCAGCAGGCTCAGTGTCCAGCCGTTTTGCCCTCCGTTACTCAGTTGGAGATTGGCAATGCAAAGGACAGTAAAAACCATGTGGACTGTATCAGTTTCTGTAGTGACCTCATCCAATTTGCCCAACAACTACACTAAAGGGGAGGTTGGAATTTTACATTTCAGACACTTTGATAAGTCTTCACATATCCCGCTCCAAAACTTCTGCACTGGTGGACAGAACCAAAGAGCGTGGATGTAATTGTCTGGTGTATTGTCTTGACAGTGTGAGCAGTTGTTGGAAGATGTAAAGCCCATCTTGAACATCCGATGACCTGTATAGTGCACTCTATGCAGTATTTTGTATTGTATTAATTGCAGACTGGGATTTCATCAATTTAAATCTTTAAATCAATTTAAAAACCCTAACCCTTTCTGCTGAAGTTGCCTAAGAGAACTTATATCATAAACCATCAAAGGAAAAATTCGATACATTCCTTGATATTTGGAAATACGTGAAATCTAAACTAAATAGACTGTAAATTGATATGTTTACTGTAAAGTAACATAAACAAACTGAAGATGTGAACATACACACGGGTTCAATTGTTGTTGTTCAATTACAGTCCATCTGTCCGCCGATGTCGAGCAGTCAGTATAGAGCGTCCCCGCCTAAAGCTCGGATTCCTTTACTTATATAGTTTTTAAAAAAGTCTTATTGGCATCAAAACTGCATTTTTAAAGAGTGATCTGCCCAATGGCATAGAAATGACATAAATGTAACCATAAAGACATTTTTAAGTGGCCAAAAAGGACTGAGTTAATGCAGGTACAACCAAAGTCATAAATATACTTAGAACACTGGTAATATTTGTCTTTTATAAAAATATTAGTTCTACAGTACTATACTACAGTCTATAAGTACTTATACCACATAGGTAAACACATTACACATAAAAAAATATGTGGAAACATTGTTTTGGTGGAGGATGAGTTAACTTCTCTGCTGCCACCTGTTGGATCTTTACTCACACTGCCTCTCATACAGGTAACATTCTTAAATACGTACACATTTTTTATAATAGAGAAGAAGAAAATGAAATTAGATCTGTTAAAACTTTTTAAATGTTAAATTGTGATGAATAATGAGAAAAGAAAACATAACTGAAGGTCTAAGTACACTGTAGAGAAGTAATCTATAGAATTTACCCAATAAATCTGAGGTAACAATTCACATTGACTTTTTTGGGATAGATTTAATTCAATATATTGAATGAAAGCAAACGGAACACGTCTGCTTAGTGTTCCCTCGTCTCAGGTTTCCAGTCCTGTGCAGCTTCCTTGACTGACACTCTGTATACAGGTAACGGGGAGGATATAATATGTTGTTTGGTATATGTTTTGTAATGGCTCTGGTGAGGCCACAACTTGAAACAATTCTATCAGTTTATTTCTGATCCAGAATCTTACACAATGACTGTGATTCATGACATAAATACTTCAGGCAGACCATGGTACATCAAGTATATACATGTGTAGATAAAGACAAAATGCTCTGTTGATCTTTTAGACACAGTTGATGCAACTCTTATCTGATCTAAGATCATTACACAAACAATCTGATTTAACACAAACACTGATTTAACCTCTTTATGGTTGTCCATCCATCCATTCGCTTCCGCTTATCCTTTTCTGGGTCGCGGGGGGCGCTGGAGCCTATCCCAGCTGTCATAGGGCGAGAGGCAGGGTACACCCTGGACAGTTCGCCAGTCTGTCGCAGGGCCAACACACAAGGACAGACAACCATTCACACTCACATTCACACCTAGTGGCAATTTGGATTATCCAATTAACCTATCCCCACAAGCTGCATGTCTTTGGACGGTGGGAGGAAGCCGGAGTACCCGGAGAGAACCCACGCAAACACGGGGAGAACATGCAAACTCCACACAGAAAGACCCCGGCCTGATGGTGGAATTGAAGTCAGGACCTTCTTGCTGTGCGGCAACAGTGCTAACCACCGTGCCACCGTGCTGCCCTTTATGGTTGTCGTTTTTACAAAAAGAAAAAAGAAATGAAATCAAAATTTTCCACTGACACCACTTTCAATTAATTCAATTTCACCCTCAATTCACATGTAAATCCTACAATATAAAATACGTGAATACAATGTTCTGTCAAGAATACGTTATTGGCTCGATCATGGAAACATTCTTATGGTAAATGTCACACTTAGGATTTCCAAGGAAGTCTCTGGCTTATGTAGAAATCTCAAGTCAGGATCTGAAATGTAATTATATGTAATTATATATAAGGCTATCTGTGGGTATGTCTGTATTGTATTCGAACAGCCCGGAGCACATTACACCCACTCAAGACGGCTGTGACATTTCGACTGGATGTGCAACAGCGTGAGTCAGGAATGCTTTAAAGAGTCCTGTCAGATCAAATCAAATCCACAGTAAAAAAAGAAATTCAATCCCAGTGAAGCTGAATTACAAACACCACCAATTTTTTAACCCCAAACCCCCCAATTATTGTCTAAAATATACAGAACACTCTCTAAAATAGATGAATCAATATCACTTCCTATTGCAAAATGGGAAGCGGATTTATCGATCAGCTTAGACCAAAACTTCTGGTCTCAGATTTGTTTAAAAACCTTTCATCTAATCAGAAATCCCAGTCTTCAATTAATTCAATATAAAATATTACATAGCGTGCATGATACTGGTCATAGGATCTATAAAATGGGCTATACGTCTTCCAACAACTGCTCACACTGTCAAGCAAATACACCGGACAATTATATCCACGCTCTTTGGTTCTGTCCACCAAATCAGAAGTTTTGGGGCGAGATATGTAAAGAATTATCAAAGTGCCTGAAATGTAACATTTAATCCCTTTTAGTATGCTTGCTGGGCAACTTGGATGAGGTCACTACAGAAATAAACACAGCCCACATTGTTTTTACGGCCGTATGCATTGCCAAGAAAACGGTCCTCATTAACTGGAAAAATAAAAATAATCTTAATTCTAACCAATATAAAAGTCCATTTAAAAACCATCTAATAGATCTCATTAGTCTTGATACAGCCTCTTCCATCACATTTGATCAATCCCTCTGGGCTCCTTTGAGGGGGGGATGATTCAGTCTTACCTGGCACTACATCAAACTGGTTATATTTTAGTGATTTCTTTAATCTACACTTCTGAGTGAAACTGAAACAATTTCCAAAAATGTGTTTAACGGTGGAAGACTCATGATTTAACAACAGGGGCAATATTTTTTTTTACAGACAGCCACATAGTTGACAGTAATCACATTAATATAATGCATTGCAGTATCAGTTACTTGGTTTTGGGGTTTCTTTCGCTCGAAAATGAGTGTAACGGTAAAGTGTAAACTGCATCCAGGACAGAAACAGCTGGATTATGCTGCTAATGCAACTTTGGCTCTTTGCAATCACAGGCACAGACAGCTAACGCTAAGCTAGCCAAGAACCCAGAGTTATGTTAAAACTGAGCGAATGCGACCAGCAGCCAGGTCGGAAATTTAACAGCTGACTACAGCAGTGATGAGCAATCAGTTTGAAATCGCTGTGCTGGTTTTCATCTTTTCTTTGTGCCATTGGCTTTGTGTTCATACCTAAACACTAAAAGAGAGATCGTGTCTGTTGGTGTTGATTTGTTTTGGTGTGTGGCGCTAGGGTTGCCAACCGTCCCTTAAAAAACGGAATCGTCCCGTATATAGAAACAAAAGTACACGTCCTGTATTGAGCTAATAAGGGATGCACTTTGTCCCGTAATACAGTGAGAATCAAAAGTAGTCTATAAATGTTTATGGAATTAACGCTTTGTTTGAAAACATAATTCCCAGCCCCTCTCCTGCTTTGTGACCAATGAGCTGACAGCACACTTATGACAATTCAAGTATGACAATTCAGATTACCGCTCATCTCATTGGTCGAGGAAAGGTCGCTTACGGAGAAAATACCGGAAGACAACAGATGACCACAACAAGAAGCATGGCCAACAGGGAAACAAACGCCGACACTGCGGTGCAAGTCTCGGATGACAGTACACCTAAAGCTGGGCAGACACTGTGCGATTTTTTCAGTCACGTTATTCAGCTCCTGCTCAAACTGCACGATTGACTCGCAGGGGTTAGAAGTTGGTAGGTCACGATGCAGGTCTCACACTATACGGCCCGATGCTCTGATGCGACCTGAGTGCTCCCACTGTGCCTCCATAAAATTAAGGTTATAACAGAAAATCTGTCGCTCGCTCTCTCTGTCTTTCACTCACACAGACACACCGCCACCATCAACTTTGCTAAATTGCTAATGAAAAACATTGATCAGGCAGCTGTGATTGAGCAGCAGTGTCGATCCAACTATTTTCACGGTTGTTGTGGTCGTGATAATTTTGTGATGCCACATCGAAAAGGCTCGGATGAGCTTTCCAAAGTTCTACAAGTTGTGCCTCCATCGCTTGTGTCCAGATCACACGCTGCACAGCCGTGCTGCTCCATCTTTTTCACCAACGTTTACGTGTTTGCGCGTGAGCAGTGTGAGCGGCTGTGGTGAGACCCTCACGAGCGATTGATGACCGGGAGCTGGTCGTGAGGTGTTAATCGCTTCTCGTTACCCCACGTATACTACACGATGCACGATGAAGGCCAAAATCGGGCCAATCACCAAATCGGTCGCACGACTCAAAAATCGGCTCAAAATGGACCAAAAATCACACAGTGTAAGCCCAGCATTAGAGCAGCAATGTTTGTTCGCTCAGAGAAAGAAAAAAAGGCTGCAAAAGTACAGGGAGGAATGGGAAAAGGGAAACACCTGGCTGGGAAAATGCACGATAACACCTATTAATGCACTGTGTGCCGGCGCACTTTTTCCATAGGCATGCTTCTAGTGGTGGGCACATGAAGAACATGAGGGGCGTGAAAGCTCGGGGAACCCTTAACCAATTTTTTGTCCACTAGGCCGGCAGAAGCAGATATGGTATGTAAACACTGGTTTGTTTTTTTTTAAACCCTCTGGTTAAGGTTAATATGGGCATGTGCAGTTAATATCAGCGCTATCTGGCCAGAAGTGTGATAATATAATTTATTTTGTGTAATAAACAACTGCAAGGATAGATGATTACAACAAATAGATCACTAATACATAAACGTAATACATAGATGAATAATGATGATGAGTTATGATGTGTAATCATGGGAACAAGCGGGTTTACAAACAGGAGCAGCTGATTAGCATTAGAAAAGCTGAAATAATACCTCAACTGAAGCCAGTTGTACTAAATGCACTATATGTGCACTGTTACAAGAATATTTTTCGTTCTATTGTTTTCTATTAATTTATATAATTTTAAGTTAAGCAGGACAGAGTTCTTTTTAAAGAAAGATTTACTTATATTCTCAAAAGTTAAGCATGACAGGCTTCTGTTTAAGAAAGAGACCTGTTTTACTGTGTTAATGTTGTCATTTTGAGCTAAAAATAAATGATCATTTGTTTCCCATATGGTCATATCACAAAGAATATGCATCTGCTTAAATCAAATTCAAGTCAAATGGTTAAAAAATAATTTCACACACAAAAAAAGAGCTACAAAATTCACCACACTGGGAAGGGTGAACTGGGTTGCCCGGCCCTGGCCACGAGGTGTCCCTTATTTATTTTTCAGGGAGTTGGCAACCCTATGTGGCGCATTAGCCTAAAGCTTGTGTTGTTAGTAGTGTTTCAGGTTCTTTCACAGACTAATGAAAAAGTAATGTAATGTACTGTAACAAATTACTTTCGTCAGCATTTAATTAACTAAGGTACCACATCACTTGTAAGAAAAGTAACGAGTAATGTGTAACACATTGCATTTGTTGTGTAATAATGCTAGCACTGGTTATTACAGGTACAGATGCAGAAATGGTTCGATCACAGCAAGTTTGTTACAAAAAATAAATGAATAAATAAATCAAACACTCTGTACACGACAAAAACACTGAAAATGTCAAAATTCATGAATGCAAATCTTTATTAATAGAGACGATGATAAAGAACTTTACATTATTTGAATTACCTGCCAGAAACTGTCTGATAAATGAGAAACATGCTTCACGGTTCACATCAGAGAGATATCTGACATAAAGTCAAACTGTGTTACAAATAAACATGATCTTATGAGTGTGTTTTTTTTTTAATTTTTGAACCATACAAACGTCCTCATGTAGAGATCAGCTGTTACAGTTTAATTACAGTAATTAAAGTAAAGAGGTGGCCTGGGGCTCGGTCACTCAGGCGCAGCTGGGGGCCGGCGGAGCTCACGGGCGCGTCACTGCAACTCCCCCTGACTTCTGCTCCGCGGCTGCTGGGCGAGCCCTCATCTGGGACTCTCCTCAGCTCTTACTGGAACAGTGGCGCGGCTGCCCCTCTGTTGGTCTTCCATGGTCTCTTGTGTTCTGGGGGCCTCTGGATGTCTGGAGTTTTGATCTCCTCCATACCCGCTTCACACCCTGGAGGACGGGGCTGTGGCCCCCCCACACTCCCTAGCAGATCATTACATGGAGAAACCTTTGGAATGCAAGCATGCTGATCCACACAGGTATGCACACATGGGTATTCACAGACGCGGACTAAAGCTTTCTTGGCTGCTACCTCAAAGCACACTGTGCGCTGTCTATCTTGCGTGCTGCACAATATCGTTTATTACTTAGTAAATATTGATATCTATGGCTAGCTAGTTTATTGTGATGGTGCTTTGTTTTCTCTATTATTATGTTGCTCTTTGTTGTTTGCTGTCTCCTCTGTTTGTTTGTTTTTTGTTTGTTTTTTTTTTCTCCATACAGGTGACCCAGGAGTTCTTTTTTTTTTTTTTTCTCTCTCTTCCCCCCCCTTCTCACCGTCTCTTCTCCCCTTTGGTTTTCTTTCTTTCTCTCCCCCTCTTTCTCTCATTCATTCCCCCTGTCCTATTTATTAAAAAAAAAAAATGACAAAGGATGAACTGAAGCTCTGCCATCACGTAATGTCGCATACTGCTGTTTCTGATGTCATTTATAAAAAAAATAAAAATAAAAATTTTTTTTAAAAAAAAGTAATTAAAGTAAAGATTTGTGTATTGACAGACTCAGGCTCAGAGTCACTGACAGACAGCACAGACACACACTGTTGGTCTGAAGTCTAAAGATGATGATCAGCGTGTCTTTCTCCATGGTTGGCATCAACGCAGGATTATGGAGCAGCAGCAGGAGACTTGGAGTCGAGCTGTCAGGAGCTCTGAGCCATTTCAGTCTGCTGCTGGCCTGCAAGAGGTTACTCTGGATTCGGGGTTTCTTGTGTTTTATCTTTTTTGCACATCAGATAACCACAACCAGCAACTGCAACAGCAACTACCAAACCAACTACCCCGCCGATAATTTTCCCCAGTTTTCCTGCAGGAGAGAAACAGGTGTAACAGAAAAAGTTAAAAGTAGGAATAACGTGTGGCAGTTTGAATGCTGGTGAATTTTTCTGTTCTTGTTCGCTTAAAAAGCAGGAAACATGATCTGACTGGAACTGCAGAGATGTTTTATACTCATCTCTGATATTAGTGACATTTGTAATAATTAGTTTCTGCTCTAACCTTACCCAAACAATGTTGCTAGGTAAGGTTAGAGCTTAGGGAGGGGCAGCTATCTGCTCCTCCCTGAGCCTGGTTCTGCCGGAGGTTTCTTCCTGTTAAAAGGGAGTTTTTCCTTCCCACTGTCGCCAAAGTGCTGCTCATAGGGAGCCATATGATTGTTGGGTTTTTCTCTGTATCTCTTATTGTACGGTCTACTGTACAATATAAAGGGCCATGAGGTGACTGTTGTTGTGATTTGGTGCTATATAAAGAAAATTCAATTCAATTCAATTGAATTAAAACTCTAGACTACCAGCCACAAAGACAACAGCTGGAGAAACATCTGTCTGCCTCTGACATCCACCAGCTCATCCATACAACAAACAAACATCAACAACCAGGAAGCAGCCTCACCTCTGATCACACACACATTCAACACTACTCACTCACCTGGAGGAACAACACCCAGTCTGATGGTTCTAATGGATTTCCATGAGTGTGTTTTTTCGATGAAGACGTGACACTCGTATTTTCCGTTACAAGCATCTATCACATTCTTCAGAATCAAAGACACGTCTCCATTCTTCATCTGTATGTCCTTCAGATCCACACGGTTCTTAAAAAATGGATGCTGATTGGTGGTATCAAAACGCTCCTTGTGGTACAAAAAGACATTTTTATCTCTGATGTCTTCTCTGCTCCACTTTACACCTGTAACAGGTTTGTTATCTGGAGCTTGACATGTCAGAGTGACGTCCTGTCCAGGCAAAGCTAAGACAGTCTTTTGATCTGTCTTTTGAAGCAATCATAAAGAGCAGAGAGGTTAAAGGTCAAAGTACAATTATGATCAGAATGATTGACTTTAAATATTTTTGTTTATTTCCTTTGACATTTGAGTTTTTAGTCATGTTGGATTTAATGAACCTCTGAACATCCAGCAGGTCACCAGTGACCCACTGAGGGGGAATTTTAGCCTCATGCTAAACATGAGGAGAGCTTTTATTGAGCTAAAGCACATTGAAATTTGAGATCCACTCAGTCTCAGGACAGACAGAATATACTCAGTTTGAAAATGCATGTCCAAAGGATTTTGTAACTTGCCAATACTAATATTTTAAATAAATATGTAGAAGCAGTAGCAATCTTCCATGAAATAAAAAAAATCTATTTCTTGAAGCAGAACATTGATCCACATCTGAATAAACCTGGATCCATGTAATATTAAAGTGATGAGGCCCAGAGTGATAAAAAGAAATCCCTGACAGCACCCCTGGACACACACATACTCCTTTGTCTCTGTCACATCTGGATCACAGCCCCAGATGTTCAGTCCGCACAGACAAACTGAATCAATCTGAAGATAACTCTTATAGAAATATTATTAACATGTAAACAGGCTGATACTCTTCATTCATCTTCAGTTTCTAACAGTAAATCTCACCTGCAGAGACAAACACAAGGATGCTGAAAAACAGCAAGGTGGAGTAGAGTGATCCAGGTCCAGCAGACATGTCTGTGCTTCTGTATTAAATCAAATTGGAGCTTCAGACGAGACTATATGAGATGAGCTTTGAATTTCAGATGAAGCTGAAAGTCCCCGAATGAGAGCGCAGGTCTGTAACTCCACACTTAACAGTCAGAGAGAGAGAGACGGTTGGTGGGCTTGACCAGAGTCCTCCAATGGCTGCGAACTAATAACTCCCGAATGCTAAATTCCTTACAAGTTACCTGGAAAGTTGTCAGGTTTTCATAAGAAAGCTCATCTGGCTCAGTTCCAAGGTGGGAGAAGTCTTCACACTCAGCCTGTGAGGCTTAAGGGCTGTGCTGCTTTCACACAGAAACTGATGATATACATTTAACTGCACTTTCTGTAAGTTTGTTTTTTTATGAAGCAGAAATAACCCAATTTATATCATAAACCAGGAGCAGACATGCAATGGTTCAGAGGATGAAGAAACTCTCTGTTCTGCTGTAGAGGACATCAGCCTGAGTCCACGGCCTTCAGCTTCTGCCTGCGTGCGGGTCAGAGTGTGGATGGAGTCAAACAGACCAACTAACAATATTTTATGTCAAAAGTATAAAAAAAAATGAGATCAGAGTTATTACTTCTTCAGCCTGTTTTTGTTTTTGTGCTTAAGGACATGGACGTTTTATGTTGGGAAAACTTGAACTTGAATGAATTTAGTCTGCAGCGTGCCGATCTCTCTCCCTCTGACCAATGAGTCATAGGAGCCTTGATAATAAAAGATTAATTCAGGTGGGAATCCTCGCGGTTCACCTGCCTGCAGAAGCAGCAGGTGGGCCATCTGTCGGCACTCCATGATCATGTGATCGCTGTGCTGTAAACCACACTTCACAAAACCAACAGACTGAGGCATTTAGAAGAAACTAAGAGCCAGATCAGCAGAACTACAGCACACGGAAATGTCTGCTGTAACTGACACCCTGCTGCACTTTGATGCTTGTCTGTGTCTCTGTTTGTTTCGGCAGGTGAGGCTTAACTTGGATTTAAACAGTTTGTCTTTGTGATAAAGGCGAATAAAATTCAGCTGGTTTATATGTTTAAAGCCAAACAACTCTTTTCATATTGGTCCAGTGTGCGTGTAAAGGAGACATCAGGCTGCATGAGTCAGTGTGGACTTTAATCCAGCTGTGACAGAGACAAAGAAGTGTAATGTGTGTGTGTTAGGATTTTTTATTTTGAGTCAATACAATCACAACGGGCATAACCGGGGGGGACGAAGCAGAAAAAGAAGAAAGAAAGAGACGTTGGGGAGAAAGTTGAAAAATGGAAGGACAGAAGAAAAGAAGGGGGGGAAAGACACAGCAGAGAAACAACAGCAACAATGGCGTTGTACTCCAAGGAGGGAGAGTCTGTGTCACGTTATGGTCATGTTCTTTCGTCATGTTTGCTGTATGCAGCTGGTAGAAAGGACCCCAAATGCAGACTCGTGGAGGCAAAAATGAACAGAAAAAACTCAGCTTTATTGCTGGTACTCTAAAAAGTAATTCAGAGGCTTAGTAGATATCACTATAAATATAAGTTAGATAAGCATGATAAAAACTATGAATATCATTTTAGTAATTATTGAATTTGATAAGTTGAAATAAATATCTAAAATATTAACGTATGTTTTTGTGTTATATTAAGGTATTTATTTACATTTATCTCAGACAAAAAATTCAGTATGTGGTTCACAGAATACCTTCTTTAAATATACTTAATATTTTTATTTAAAATTGAATTAAAATATTTGAGAAATATGTATCTATACTGACCAGCATCTTGTACTAAAATCATTAATTATTCAAACAATATTATTTATTGTCAGCAGCTACAACTGAAAAGTGTAAGTAAAACACGGTAACATAGAGTAATTGAGTACTGTAATGTTTGCATGCCTCAAACATCAATGATGACACCTTCCGTATTTCTCAGTTCCATTCTTTAATTCTCAGGCTTGCAGTGGCAACACAGTCTGCAGCACTAACTTGTTCATCTACCGTTTTCTGTTGTCTCCTTTTTTTATATCCTCCTTCCGCCTTACATTCGACCTTTCAAAATAAAAGTTTTGTAAACATCACAATCACCTCCTTTTTTTTTCTTTTAACAAACTTAGGTATTCAGCGAGGTGAATTATTAATCTGAACCTATGACAACGACACCTAATAAAATTACTGAACGTTCTTATTACTTGAGTTTCTCCACACCTAAACATCACTTAAACAGCACTGCATTTGCGCAGATCTCTGACTAAACACTATCAACATTCAACACTATAATACTGGTTACAGTGTTAGATTCAGGAACAACAAACATGTTACACGCAGCATAACCTTTAACTGGTCACTCAGATATTCAAGTCTTAGATCTGATGTAATCAGACAGATGCATAGGTACGCGTCTGTTTGATCTGACGGGGTATCTGGGCTTGTCTGTTAAGGCGGGGTCGACATGCCGTCCAGGTGGGGCAGCTTCAAGACCATGTCTGATTTTCTTGAAGAATGAGGCATTCCTGACAATCGAGTGTCCATCCCTTGTAGCTGTAATTTCAGAACCCTTAACCTTAGTCACTTTGTAGGGTTTTGCATTGTATGGTGTAGATAATTTGTTGTGCTTGGGGTGGCGATGCAGCACTGTGTCACCCAGACTTAGTGAGTGTGGTCTGGTGTGACAAGTTGCATCTGCGATCACCTTCATCTTGATCTTTGCACTATCATCCCTTGCTCTCACTTCAGCATCTGAACACTTGCGTGGAGTGGTGTTAACGAAAGGGAGCTTGGTGTATAGCTGGCGTTGAAACAGTATTTCAGCTGGTGAGCTCGCTGTTGTGCTATGAGGTGTAGATCTGTACTCACGAAGAAAGATGTTTAGTTGCTGTTTCCATGGTGTGCCTTGCGTCTCGGCATCTCTCAGTGCTTTGCCTAGGGTTCTCATAAATCTCTCAGCAATGGCATTCGCCTGAGGCCAACAAGGTGTGATTTTGCGATGATGAAATCCTAGGTAGTCTGCAAACTGTGAGAAAGCCTCACTGTTAAAAGGAGGACCATTGTCAGTTTTTACTGTCCTTGGGATTCCAAACATGGAGAACACTTTGTCAATGACTGGGATAACAGAAGATGCTGATGTTGAGCGTACACTTTCAACGACTGGATAGCAAGAATACTCGTCTGTGATGACGAGAAGATATTCCCCTGTAGGGAGTGGTCCATAAAAGTCTGCACTGACACTGTGCCAGGGCGTTTCGGGTAATGGTGACATCTGCAGAGGGTCAGTGTGTGTGACAGGTGTGCTAGCTTGGCATGGCAGACAGTTTTGAACTGCAGATTCTGCTTTCTGATCGATCTCTGGGAACCATACTTTGGTACGTAGCAGCGCTTTGGTCTTGACGATACCCTGGTGCCCTTCGTGTGCCAGTTGTATTGCTCTTTCTTGTAGGACAGTTGGAATGACTATCCTCGTGCCTCTGAGGATGAAGTCAGATGAGTCGGCTATTGTTAGTTCACTTTGAACATGTTTGAATGATTTCAAAATGTCAGCATGCTGGGATTTATCTGTTAGATGCCACGTGTTGTTCCTGATGTGACCGATGACTTTCTGCAGAACCTGGTCTTTCAGAGTCTCTGTTTTTATCTCGCGAAGTGTCATGGCTTTTGGGGTGGAGTGATAGGAGAAGAAATTTACATACTCTTCTGCAACCTTACATGTACGAGCACTTTCATTCTCCTGTGTTGGCTTATGACTGACATAGAAAAAAGTGCATGGGTGAATGAAGCAAATGATTGAGTAGTTACATGATAAATAAATGTAGTTTAGTCTCTCCTATGCTCTCTGATTGGCTGCCTTAGAAATGAACAGTTGTACTTTGACCTTTAACCTCTCTGCTCTGTGTTGTTTCCTCTTTCAGACCAGAAAAACATCACAGCTGAGTCTGGACAGAACGTCACTCTGACATGTCGAGCTCCACAAGGCAAACCCATCAGAGCTGTGAAGTGGAGCAGAGCTGACCTGGGAGATAAATATGTGCTTTTGTACCGAGATGAGCAGTTTGATCAAACAAGCCAGCATCCATCTTTTCAGAACCGGGTGGATCTGCAGGACAGACAGATGAAGGATGGAGACGTGTCTTTGATTCTGAACAATGTGACGATTAATGATGCTGGAACATACGAGTGTGGTATCGTCCAGATAGGAACAAAGTATTTGAAGCGCATCAGCATCATCTACCTTCATGTTGTTCCTCCAGGTGAGTGAGTAGAGTTGAGTGTGTGTGTGATCAGAGGTGAAGCTGCTTCCTGGTTGTTGATGTTTTTTTCTAAAGATGTTGTTGATGAGACTTTGTAGAAAGCAGCTGGTCTGAGTGATGTGATCAGAGTGCAGTAGATAATGTCTGACAGCAGTTTGAAGAGTAAATGGATTCTGTTCTGTTCTTCACTCATCACCTACCTGACAGCTGACACCTCACACCTGTTTCTCACCTGCAGGTCACACAGGAGGAGACACAGAGGATGGAGGGAAGGAGGATGGATATGTTGGACTAATAGTTGGTCTGACAGTTTCTGCAGTACTTCTTCTTCTTGTTGCAGCTGCTGTTGGTATCCTGATCTACAGAGGCTGTAATCTGAATCCTGCTGATCCACATGTAGCAGAGCATCTTCAGCATGAATGTGAGTCAGATGAACAAACACAAAGAAAGACAAATAAATGATGGTGAACATCCAGCAGACGCTGTAGAAAGCTGGACAACAGAACATGTTCAACTATGAAAACTCGACTTTAAAACATTTAAATAGCTGCTGGATGTTCAGAAGTTCATTAATTAAATCCAACATGACTAAAAACTCAAATGTCAAAGCAAATAAACAAAATATTTAAAGTCAATCATTCTGATCATAATTGTACTTTGACCTTTAACCTCTCTGCTCTGTGTTGTTTCCTCTTTCAGACAAAACCATCACAGCTGAGTCTGGAGAGGACGTCACTCTGACATGTCGAGCTCCAAACAAGAAGATCATAGTTATAGTTTGGAGCAGAGAAGACCTGAAAGATGAATATGTGCTTTTTTACCAAAAAGCACAGTTTGTTCCAGAGTACCAGCATCCATCTTTTAAGAACCGGGTGGATCTGCAGGACAGGCAGATGAAGGATGGAGACGTGTCTTTGATTCTGAAGGATGTGAACACTGCTGATAGTGGAACATACGAGTGTCGTCTTGTTAGTGGAACAAAGCGCAGGAGGAGAGACATCAGCACGGAACCAATCAGCATCATCTACCTTTGTGTTATTCCTCCAGGTGAGTGAGTAGAGTTGAGTGTGTGTGTGATCAGAGGTGAAGCTGCTTCCTAGTTGTTGATGTTTGTTGTATGTGTGACCAAGTGGTCGGCGGGGTTATGAACATGACAGCGCTGTAGCTGTCATATAATCGGCTCTTGCTGATCAGTCCGTCGCAGTATGCCAGCATTTACTGCTGTTTTGAGCTAAATGCAAGGGAGGAAATAATCCAACAAAACACCGGCTTAGCTTTATACGGGCTAGCGCCACCCTGCAATCAATGTGCAGGTTGGTTTCCAATTAACCAAGTTGTGTGGCGAAAAGAACGAGCGCAGGAGAGAGAGTGAGAGAGAAGAAAAAAAAGGGAGGCGAGTACACAGCAAAATCTCCAGTGTTAATTCAACTCCTATAGTGTTAAAGTTAACACTTTTCCAGTGTTTATATAATTCTCACTGGTTTAGAGTTAAAGTAACACTTTGCAAAGTGTTATTATTTTAACTCCATTGTAGTGTTAAAAATATAACACCCATAGTGTTAAAATTTCACTCTGTATGGTGTGAAGTGTCTTCACTCAGAGTGTAACTACCTAACATTTATAGTGTTGTTTTAGGACACTGATAAGTGTTCACTTTTACACTGGCTTGGGTTAACTCTTTTCACTGAGGGTGTTACTACACAACAACTATGGTGTTATTTATGACACTTTTAAGTGTTTATTTTCACACTGGATTGTGTTGACTGTTTTCACTTAGAGTGTTATTCTGTAACTTTTACAGTGTTATTTTGGCACTTTAAAGTGACATATATGAGCTTTTAAATACTAGTCTGTATTAATTGTCTGAATACAAAAATGCATTAAAGTGCAATTACTGTATGACTACTGTGTTACATTCAGTGAAAGTCCTTGTTAAGTCCCTTTACAGGATAAAAGGAGAAAACATAAAATTGGTCACATAAGAATTTTAATAAATATTAAATTCCAAGCACCATACAGCATACGTTCACAACAAAAATAATGGCACAATGTACAGACCATCATCATCACCATAAGCACTTTGCAAATCAAAGGGCTTGTATATTTCAATACAGTCTGCTTTAACAACATCTTTTTCATCAGTTTCAAACACTTTATAAGCATGGCAATGTTCACTGAAATTTTCAACCACAAGCTTCTGAACTATGAAGTAGGTGTGAGTATTGACCAAAACTATTGTTTTTATTCTGCAAAACACCGGCATCTCATGTTCAGAACCACAACAAATGACCAATCCTGTTCTGTACTCAGTCCCATTAATGTTAACCCAATTAGCAGAGAAAGCCTCTTCTGCAACAGCAGGCAAGCCTAGGGAGATCATTTCACTATTTTCCTCACTATCAACATCAAATGATTTCAAGGGCCCATACTCAACATGGCTTAAAGGACATGTCTCCCACTTGTATGCTATGGATGTTTGATGTTTTTTGGCAAGTGACACTGTGATGTTCTTAAAGTTCTTAAGGGTGTCTTTGAACACCCTATGTTTAGCCTCACCTCTCATGCTCCATACATGCAATAATGGCCCACTTTTTCTGATGCAAGTTGGGTAGTGCAACATAAAGTGGTGTTTGGGAATCATGTTCCTACCTGGATACAACAATTTGAACAAGTCATGATGTTCCATTGTTAAATGTTTTAGAAGCACAGTCATGCCATGTGTAACAGATGGAGAGAATATGATGTTAATTATTTGCAACAATAGCAATAGCATAGTCCAGTTCTGATTTCCTTCTGGCACAATATCACCAAAAATTAAAGGAATGTTTCTTATCAGACAAAGAGTCTGAATGGAGTTAAGACCTATACTATTACCACTACTGTCTAAGTTCACCCTTGTTGGACGATTTTTGCTCTCCAAGTAGCCATAGTCAAAAGCATAGATCCGTGACAAAAGAGCAGGTTTCGGCAGAAAATTGTCTGACAGATATTCCAACAGTAACTTTATCTCATATTGTGCTACCCCTTCGAGAATATCATGCATAATGTCCAAGGAAAAGTTCTGGCAAACATGAAAGAATTGAAGAGTGTTCAGTGTAGAATTCTTTCTTAAGCCAAACACATGTAGCTTTTGAGGATCAGATTGCAACTCACTGCAGTGCATTTCAAAAAGTTCTTTCCCTCGTAAGATGATCTTTGGATCATCCTCAGTATACACACTCTGTGCATCCTGTTTTGCAATTAAACACAAACGACAAAAGTAACGTCCACTGAAAGACTCAACAAAACCCAAAATTGAGTGCATCCCCAAGTTGTCCCCAGTTATCTGACATATAGTGCCATGGACCTTTTCAGATGAGAAGGGTAAATCAATGCCATGGCTCTCCAAAAACTTTATGTCATCAATCAGAGGCTGTAAAATAGGATCAAAGCCGTATTTTTTCACATCTTCTGCATGAAACAATGCAACCAAATGAATGTTCATCAATGCAGAATTTAACTTTGGAGGCAGATTTCTGAGGACAAAATAGATTGCACCAACTTTGTGAACACCACGTTTGGAACCAAGTGGATTAGCAGTCTCAAAGTCATCATAATAAAGCTGAATTTGCAAAGAAGTCTGTGGTTTTGAAAACAATGGATGAGACTTATAGTAACTCCCATCACAAAAGTCTTCATATCTGTCTTCTTTTGATACACATGGTTTAGCAAGCAGCTCGCAAATATAAGAATTGCGACATATAAATTTGATTGTTTCCAAAATTGGAATGTACACAAAAGTGTCTTTTACTGGTACCTGGTCATAAGTGCCTGATTTTTTATTTAACCTTGTATCATAGCGTATTCCTAAAGTCTTTTCCACTGGATCCACAATTCCCCATTTTTCACGGAAATATGACTTTCTTTTAGCTTCAGTGTCGAACTTCTCAACTGGATTGTCAAAAGTCTCAAGACATTTTTCCACTGGAGATCTAACAGGATTTTCTGTTGGCACAACGTTCAGTACTTTATGTTTAAACTCACAGTGCAGTCCATCTGCAAAATCTTCCAAATCACAAACAAGTGATGACACAAAACTATTTGCCAAACCACTACCATTGAGTTTACCAATAATTTTAGTGCAAATTGCTTCAGAATTTTTTTTAATTCTTTGACCTGACCCATTGTTTTCAGAACACCCAACCTCTAGGCTCTGAGTAACACTTGTTCCTGCAACTGCTATGTCTGTATCTTGTAATCTGTCAAAATCAGCTTGAAATGACTCTGAGGGTTCTGCATCACCACTTTGACAACAATCTTCATCATGAACACTATTTAAATGTTTTTTTAAACCAGAATATGTAGTGAACTGACGGCTGCAACCATCTTGTGAACAAGCCAACTTAAATTTGGTGCTTGGATAAAAACTGTGACCTAGTCGCAAATGACTTATCAAAGCCTGACTGGTGCTATGCAGAGTTTGACAGATAAAACATTTAAACATGGTTCTCATTCAACATTTTGGCACGCAACTCACGAACACGTGGTGACTCATCTGTTGAGGTGGCATCAATGTTGAATATGGTGGTCTGCACAAAACTGTAGAGATGAACCAGTGACTCGTCGTAAGATAAGTTGAACACGTAGTGGGATTTGAAAAGTTCATCAAAAGCACTGAGTGAGCTGGTGGCTTGGCAGGGGATGAGCTGTTTGTCCACTGCGATGTAGAAGGTGTCAATGCTGTTCTGGGTTCGACCAACAGCGAGGATGTATGGTTGTTTACCATCTCTTGCTTGCAAGTGTTCATCATTGCTGCAGCATGACTAAAAACAAATGAGATATTGACATATAGGCCTAGCTTATACTTGCTGAGTATGAACCATTCATTCAGTTTGACATTATGTGCCTTGCTAACTTATTACAAAATACTAAGACACATACTTCATGGAGAGGAAAACTAAAAAGTGCAAAAACTGAAAAAGTGTTTTGTAGGATTTTAAAAAGTGAGACAACATATTTACCTTGTGAAAGTGCACCATTTTGTGTGCTGCATCAGTTGGACTTATTTTGGTTCTCCTCTTTCGTCCAGCTGTGGGTGGCAAAAGTTGAAGGAGTAGCAGCAGAGAGGCCATGTCACTGTCCCAGTCTGTGTATGGTTGAATTTATAAAACAATTTCAAAATGACAGGTAAAAATAAATATTATTAAAATCAAACAAGCATGGTGCGACGCCTACCATTTACATCACTCTCTGTTGGTTTCTCAGCAGCTTTTATCAAACGACACAGGTCAGTTGACTGAGTCAGCTGTTTGGCTTCTTTAATAACCTTTGGCTTGAATGACATGTCCCACTTCTCAAGCAACTTGGTGGCTGTTTCAGCACCAAACAGCAGCAGGAAGTCTTGATTGACCTGTTCATCATACACACAGGACATAAAGACAGTGCTCAACATTGTTTACATTGCAATGTGATTTTGACCAATATGGGATATAGCCTGACTGGGATGACCAATGATCACATCTTTTACTGTTGCCATCCACATCAGCAAAACAAAAAAAAAAGGATTAACAGTTGAAAATATCAAGTGATTTGACTTACTAGTCCTTTGACATCCAAAAAGCGTGGAAATGTTTTGAAGACATCTGCAGTTCTTTGTGGATCATGCACCAGATCCTGGCGATGTTGGAACGTCATTTTCATCTTCTGAAATACACTTGCTTCATCAGGAGAGTGAACAAGAAATGAGATGGCCTCCTTGCAGGCATCTCCATCAAGTTGCTGAGGCAATGTGGTTGCTAATCTTCTGCGCTTAGGCCCTTGTTCTTGATGCACTGGGACTTCCTTCACTGGCCGTTTGGTTGTAGACCTGGACATGGTTTTGAGGCGCCACGCTATATATCCAGTGCCTTTCACTCCGTCGTAGAAATGCTCCTGTCACATTTAAACATAGATGAAAAATAAACATCAAATGCGATCTTACAGACTTTGCAGATTCAGCAAAAAGAAACCCAAGGACTATTATCATGTAACAGGTGCAATACATGTTAAACAACATCCACAATTTCAATACAGTTTTATGACAATAGTTATTACGAAAGAGGAATTAAGATTTTTCTTTTAAATCATTTAGCTGATGTAATTATTCCATGATGAAAACTAAATAATGTGCTGTTTTACAATCACTGCATGACTTACATAGCCGTTTGGAGAAAATGGATCCTTCAATGAGGGAAAGAGTGTAATTATTCCAAGGGCATATTTCTCCTTTTGCTTACGGGAGGGAATTCTGCTATAGAGGAAATACAATTGACAATGTTAAATCAGAAGTATGTGTCTTTACTGCAGTATACATTACAAGAATATTCCATATGGCCCATCTTTACTTTTTTATTAGGTACTATTACTCTTACCCATGTCTCTCAGTCATATCACTTGCCAATATGTTAACAAGCTGCCGCCGGGTGCGGTGGCTCAGTGAATTTTCGGCATTGTATTCTTCAAGAATTTCCTCTCCACCAGGTTTCCTAGTCAAGGCATTTTTAACCATCTGCTCATATAAAAGGGAAAATAATAACAATAAAAACTTGTTTGTCAGTAAAGGTGAAAGTTTAGAGGAATGTCAACAAATCTGTGAAAGACATATCTAGCAAGAAGCACTAACTTCTACTAACATTTTTTCATACAGGGCAAGTTGGGAACCACCATGTTTTGAATTTCAATTTGTATAACAATCTACAGTATAAATGGTGTCAACTCAAAAATACAAAAGACATTTTCTGTTCTCAATTACCTCTTTTGCAGCCTCTGACACAGAAACATTTGGTGCAGAACTGTCTTTGCTGGATCTACTGCGGCCTGCAGGAATGCCCTTTTCCCTGAGGTCACTGTCACTTGATGAAAGTGATATAGTGTCCGTGAGGGAAGATAATGTATCCGAGGAGGATGGTGTGGAATGAGCTAAAGGACAAAAATCTTTGGGAGAGATGATTTGGTTAACTTTCTTTAGGCTACTCCACAATGCCATTAATAACACAATTTCAATGTTCATGTTCAGACAACATTCTATACAAATATGACCCAGCCTGTCCACTGTCATGTATATTGCATGAAGACAGGTCAATGTCATCTGCATCAAGAGCAAAAGAACTTGGCTCTACATTGAGTGGGCTATACTCTGAAAATTTAAGTTATGATAACATTTACCTTCATCTGAAATCTTTTCACGTATTGTCAGGCATAGGTCTGGTTGGGCCTCCAGTAACTCCAGAAAAATGTCTTCTTCGACAGCTGTGTCAGTTTCATCGAAAATATCAAGGTCAGCAGCATCCGGAAGTCCAAACTTGGTTTTGGCTTTACAAAAAGATAAGCATAATGTCACCTAAAACGCCTGAAAAACTTTTTTAAAAACTAATTTTGACTTTTTTATTTAGCTAATATTTATTAACAGCTGTTTTACCTGTCTTTAAAATGGTTAAATTAGACAAGTCTGCAGCAACAATATAGGCCTAGGCCTACTGCTCTGTACTGTTTTTAATGTCACACATTAAAATAAAATGTGTTAACATTTAATTCGTTTTTTAAATAGATGAGATGCAAACATGATGAACTGATACATGTGCAACAAATTTTGTTCTGCCAGGTTATCTTACCTTCACTGATGAATTCTAGATAAGTGAATCCTGCGTGCAATTTAATGTACTTCTTTACATTGAGGTATTTCACTTTCAGCAACATGTCTTACAACAGCACCTGGTGGAGAGAAGGGGGCACAGAATATTTTTTACCATATATTTAAACCATAGCTTAAGTGGCAACAAATCCGGACAACTTTAAGAAAATATTAGGCTATACATTGTGTGATGATCTGTGAAGGGGTGACAGACCACTTCAACCTCAGGAACATAATTTGGCTTCCCCCTGCGCACTAAAATAGCTGAACTTGGGTACACAGAAATAGCATCCAATGAATTATCCACCCATCCACATGTTTATAAGACGACAACGGCGATCTTCTCGTCTGCACGCAGGCTAGATACTTAGTTCTGCTATGTTGCGAGTAAATCGCTGTAGCCTACTTGGGGAAAAGCATCTCTGTTTAAACCATGTCAGGATGATAATCCACATAAAATTTCCTGTTGAACGCACACCTGCCTTCATCACGCTTTCACTTATGACAACAAATATCCCTTATACTGTAAATTAATGAGTGCAAGTCTTACATTTATATCGGGAGTTTCTGACACATGCACAGCCGTCTGGCTAGTTGCTACTTTGTGGTGGTTGTTTTGTGACACGACATGTTAGGATTATCAGTGGAGGCGACGTCAACGACCCTCAGTCGTTATACCGCTTTGTCTTAAACACTGGATGGTAGCCTATTTCACTAAAACTGTAGAAAAGGGGAAAATGTTCCCTTAGATTAGGCCTACTACAACATAGGGCTGCTCGATTATGGCAAAAATGATAATCACGATTATTTTCACTGAAATTGAGATCTCGATTATTTGACGATATTTATTTAACAATAACAATGTATTGAATAATGACTTTAAAGATTGTCAAAAAATAATATAAAATAGTGTGCAAATACTGATAACAGTGCAAATGTTTGCAATATAAAAAATAAATGAAAAATGTAAACATCTATGTTTAGTGAACGTTGCAGTGTTGCTCTGTGGTGCAGCTACAACACTGTAGCAAAGTTTACACACTATGTCTACTTGATCCACGTCTGACTCCGCGAACCCATAATGTTTCCACACCACTGAAGTTTTTTTTACCTCTCTTTTCAACCAACGGCAGTCACTCTCCTCTCCAAATAACTTCTGCTTAGCTTTCCGAGCTTCCCTCGGGTCCTCTTAATTGTTGTAACACGTGTTCGAAATGCAGAGAGGTGCGCTCGATTTGCCACACGGAGCAGCGCGAGAGTAAAGCACGAGGGAGGGGCTAATAATCGGCTCAGTCATTTTTAATGATCGTTGAAAGCCCAGATCGTAATCGTGATTAAAATTCGATTAATTGAGCAGCCCTACTACAACATGTATGATATATCCTAACCGTTAGCAAGCAACCCATGCACAAACGCAGCGCGCCTTGCTTGGTCACTAACATCTAACAGAATTCCATAACCCCCTGCCACTTCAAAGATTTGTAGGCTAGGCTACTGCTAAACTCGCTGGTAGCACGTGTAATTAGCCTATCTTGACGCTTTCCAAAACTTGACTTGAACGTCTCCATGTGATTGTTTAGTTCACTTTTAAATAGGATATTTCTGAGGCGAATGTTCGCTTCCCTTAAAAGCAGTGGGCTAAACGCATTTGTCTTAGCTGCCAGCTAGGCTACCACAAATTCAAATTTTAACATTACATTTAACATATCCAGAGGATAGCTAACTCCTCCCTCGTTTCATTTAATAAGCATTGAACACTGGAAAGCATTTCTCTTATGACATTAGAACTAACTAGAATTGAGAATTATATTAAGCACGCATTTATTTTCGCTGCAATATTAACTTGTTATAGAGGATAGTTTAGCTACCTAAGCTAACGAATCCCATCTCTTACCGCAGATGAATACACTCCACATTAGGAAAATATTGCATGCTTCTGATAAATAATGTTATAGGCTAGTTAGTTACAATATTTAATAATGATAAAATAACATAGGTCTTGTTGTATAGTTCTTACCTGAACAACCTCCTCGATCTTGACAGCAAACTTCTGGCGGACTCCTCATGCCCATGAGCGCGAAAAACCCGGATGTGGAAATCAACTCCAAATGAGTGTTATAGTATTGACTCTTTGAAATAACTCCGGCTACAGAGCTTTTTCAGCACCGTTAGTGTTACTGTAACTCTCAAACCAACACTTTTCAACTCGAAATTTTTAACACCAGTAATTTTAACTCACATCAACACTTCGGATTTTGCTGTGTAGCCCATCTGGCTACATATGGGTGAGCTGATTTTCTAACACTGGAAAATAACTCAAAATGTTAGAAATATTCCAGTGTTAGAAAATCAGCACTGCTCAGTGTTAGTCTTTGTTAATCTTCAAAACTGACTAGGTTACTTTTAAGCATATAACACTGTCAAAAGTGTTAATTTAACACTCAACAGTGTTGTATTTAACACTCAGAGGTGTGGACCCATATAGACACTCTCTATTGTTAATTTAACACTGGAGATTTTGCTGTGTACAAACAATTATAGACTTCTAAGCATAAATGACAATCCAACACTATAAACCTTACAGAAATGCCTTTTGATTAAACTGTTACCAAGGAATTTGAATTTGCACTTTGCGTCTTTACACTACTGCTACTATGTTTTTACCCTACACGCAGTGAACACCGGCCACTAATGTTATTGTCACTAGGGGTGGGTTTTTATAATCGATTCATCGATTAAAATCGATTCTGGCTTGGATGACGTAAAATCGATTCATTAAAATCCTGAATCGATTTTTTAATATAAATTTATTTTGCCCGAAATGCCAGAATCTCTGGTGAAATCTCACAAAATTTCAAGAACCACCAAACAGTTAAGACAGTAAATGAGAGCAGGTACAGGGATTCTGCACATAGACTTAAACACACAGCGCGACTTGCGGATCAGAATCAGTGAGATGTCGCCTTTCTCACAGTCGGGGCTGAAAGCCGACAGCTCGCTGATTCTGATCTGTCGGCGGGTCCGCGCTTTGTGTGCACGCCCTTTATGCGCTGATTCTAAAGCTGTTAGTTTAATGTCTCTCCAAACAATATTGACCGAACCAGCAGCAAAAGAAGATCCAAACGCTTCACATAAACATCGTCATGAATTCACTCTTTTACTGTTTTGCATCCATTGCAATGCACAGCTCTCTCTCCCCCCCCCTCTCTGTCTCTCTCGAACAGTTTCCCTTTCTTCATTATTCGCTTGCTTGTTACGCACAAGTCTACTGTTGTTTACAGCGCTGTCGGCCGCTGTTTTTTTCCCTTTTACATTCTTCCGAAAAGAAAACCTCATTTCTGCTGTTCAATACTGAACAAATTTAAACTTTTTAAAATTATTCAAAATGCAAAATGCTTAGCTGTGTCTCTAATAAAACCGCTGTAACGTCAGAGGTAATGTTCATTAATTAATGGTTTTCTTTCGTTTTTGATGTACTGCAGAATATTTTTATAAAATCCCAGGCCAGGAAAATCACCTACATGTTTTTCTGTGTTTTATCTTCAGCTACTTTGACACAAAGGCATCTGCTGTGATGCTCACACCTTTGATAAAGTCTTGCATGTCTCAGCTTCCTTTTTATTGATACAAAAATATGTAAATGTACTTATCTGAATTATAATATTTCTGACTGTCAAAATTTCCCAGATTTAAATCGAATCGAATCGAATTAAATCGAATCGTGGATCGAATCGATTCGGGACCTTGTGAATCGGAATTGAATCGATTCTAGAAATCAGTGACGATACCCAGCCCTAATTGTCACTTTTTACGGAAACAACCTCAAAATAAGGTCAGTACTTCCACGCTTTAAATGCTGCACGCTCATACTCTCTCCTGCACTCGATATATTATCCATTGTTGATCTGCACACAGTTGTTGCCACAAACGTCGCACTCGCTTACGTCACTGTCATGAGACACTCTCACAAAAAAAATCACGGTTTTAGTAACGCGGTAACGCAGCGTGTTTACGGGACAGTAACAGTAATCTAATTACCCTTTTTGCTATATTAATCCCTTACTTTACTCATTACTTGAAAAAAAGTAAATGGATTACAGTAACACGTTACTTGTAACGCGTTGCTGCCCATCTCTGGTCATAACTGTTATTAAATATGTTTCTGCCATAAATGGTAAATGGCCTGTATTTGTATAACGCTTTTTAGTAGTCCCCCCTAGGGACCCCAAAGCGCTTTACACACCCAGTCATCCACCCATTCACACACTGGTGGAGGCAAACTACACAGCAAATCCAGCATGTCCAAATTAACACTGTCGGATTTGATTTCAACACTATTAAAGTGTCTATATGGGTCCACACCAGAGAGTGTTAATTTAACTCTTTTTGGAGAGTTGGTATGTTAACTCTGATTTAGTGTTAAACACCAAATCTGTCTGGCGTTGATAATTTAACACTTGGTGTTAAGAGTTTATATATTAACTCTCAAAGAGTATTTTAGTTTAACTACGTAAGAGTTATCTTCTAATTCATTCTAAAAAGCGGGAATTTTACTGTTCTAAACTTCTAGAAATTTCTCTTGGAAATAAACATTTACTAAAAAGACGCAATGGTTTTTGAAAAACATTTATTCTGAACTGTGCACCACAATTTCAAAACATTTTCCGAAAGATGTAACAGTGTACATGTTCTCACTTTCATTAGAATTTTGTTTATCAAAAGGTCTGACATAGGTGAGCTGGTAAATGCAAATAACAGCATCTCATCACTTATTTCTTCAATACAATATGCATGTCCTTCATTCATCACTTTGTGGAACTTCAACGCACTTCTGCTCTCCCCCATATTCCATCTTCACAAGCATATCCTGTGCGGAGATTGAATAAAAATTAGTTCACACTAATTAATGGCACAAATAATCCAGTAAACAATTGCAGCACAGTAAAAAAAAAGAAAAAGAAATCCTCTTTGAGCCATTACTTGTGTAAAGTATTTTCCCAAAAAACAAAGACACAGGCAACAGGTAATACTGAACTAAATGTAAAACCTCAACCTTTTTCATTTTTACCTAAACCGTGTGCACAAAACTCTGGAGGGATCTAAATGCTAACGTAGAATCCAGTCAGGACGCCTGCTACTGCTGTTTGCTCGTTTTTTTATGGGCGATCGTTTTCAGGCTTCCAGTAGCACCATTATACCAACATTTCACATTCTAGACATTGTTTTAGGTGTATTTGACCAAAGGTTAGACTGAAAATTCACATGCAAGCTTTTTTTCAAGGCTGTGGTATTTGCCCGCAAACAGTAGCCTACCTTTCAGCTAGCTAAAACAGAATATTATGCTATCACCGAGCAACATGGCTAATGCCTTTCACACAGCTTTGTCTCAACTCCAAAGAGCCACAGAAGTAAAAGCTCATATTAATAATTGAAACAACCTTTGAAAAAATGACTTACCAAGCATGGCAAACAACTCAAATATGTAGAGCAAAATGTTCTGAAACGGCTTCACTTCAGCTTCGATTGGAGCCGTGCTGGGGGCGGAGTCTGTGAATTTACTCTATTGGTGTCATAGCCCCTGTAGGAGTTCAGAGTTAAGAGGTCAAGAGTTAATGTTTCCATTGTAACACCTCCAGATTTGAAATAGAAACACTCATTTTTAACACTCGATTTTAACTACTATCATTTTACACCTCAGAGTTACATTAAAAGAATGTGACTCTGCTTAGAGTAAAATTAACTCTACTTTTGCAAGAAGACTATTAACACCAAAACATTTAAGACTTTTGAATTTGCTGTGTACAGTTGTGGCCACAGCTGCCCTGGGGCAGACTGACAGAAGCGAGGCTGCCATATCGGCCAACACCAGTAAGCGGTAGGTGAAGTGTCTTGCCCAAGGACACAATGACCGAGATTGTCCGAGCCGGGGCTTGAACTGGCAACCTTCTGACTACAAGGCAAACTCCAAACTCTTGAGCCACGATCGCCATGATAAAATCCACTACTCTCTGGAGATGTCATGGTCCTGGGTCATTTTGACCCAGTGTTCTCAGTTTTCCTGTGGTTTTGTATTTTGTTCCTTATGTCCATTGGATTGTTTGGTTTGGTATTTGGATTCCCCCTGTGTCCATGCTTTTATTGTGGTGTTTGTTCCGTACTGTACCGTGGTACCGTGTTCCCGTCCTTTGTGTTCTGTGTTCTCCTCATCCCCTCGTATTCATCCTTGTCCTCTGCCTCTCTCTCTCTGCCTCTCTCTCTGTGCTCATCTCTGTGTACTGTGTTGTGTTTAAGGTCCACATCTTGGTGTCAGTATTTTCAGTTTCGTGTCCTCCCTGCTCGGTCATGAGTAATAGTCTTCAGCTGTGTTCCCCGTGTGTTCCCACTTCCCTCATTACCTTCTGTGTATTTATGTCAGAGTGTCCCTTTGTTCTGTGTTGCGTCGTCCCTCTAGGTTGTGTGCATTTCCCGTGTCTTCCCAGCGCCTCAAAACAGTCATCAAAACAGTATAGTTTTGTATGACTTCTTGTGTTCCTCTTAATAAAAACCTGCCTTTGAGTTCATCCCCATGTGTCTAGAGGTGTGCATTTGGGTCCTGTCTTGCCTTCATACAGCCGCCGCATGACAGGAGAGCTTTGCGGTTGTAAGCGGTGCTGTTGCCTTACAAGGTGGTGATGTATCCAGTGAGGATGCTCTCAATGGCACAGCGATAGAAGGTCCTGAGGATGCGGGGGCTCATGCCGAATCTTTTCAGTCTCCTGAGAAAGAAGAGACGCTGTTGCGCCTTCTTCACGGTTTTGTTTATGTGTACTGACCACGTAAGATCCTCAGCCAGATGTACACCAAGGAAGCGGAAGCTGCTCACTCTCTCCACAGCAGCGCCGTTGATGGTGATGGGGGTGTGTACTTCTCTGCACCTCCGGAAGTCCACTATCAACTCCTTTGCCTTTGCGACGTTGAGTGTGAGATGGTTGTCTTGACACCAGTGGGTCAGGGCGCTGACCTCCTCCCTGTTGGCCGTCTCATCACCTTTGGTGATAAGACCCACCACTGTAGTGTCATCCGCAAACTTCACAATGATGTTGGAGTTGTTAGTGGCCGTGCAGTCGTAGGTGTAGAGTGAGTACAGAAAGAGGGCTCAGTACACACCCCTGTGGAGCACCAGTGTTCAGTGTGAAGGGGGATGAGGGGATGCTGCCCAGTTTGACCACTTGGCCTCTGTCAGACAGGAAGTTAAGGATCCAGCTACAGAGGGAGCTGCTCAGTCCTAGATCCTGCAGTTTCCTGTCCAGCTTCAAGGGAACGATGGTATTGAATGCTGAGCTGTAATCTACAAACAGCATTCTCACATACGTGTCTCTCTTCTCCAGGTGTGACAGGGCAGTATGTAGTGTCAGGGCTATGGCATCATCAGTGGACCTGTTGTGGCGGTATGCAAATTGTAGACGGTCCAGTGAGTCCGGTAGTGCAGAGCAAACGAAGTCCCTGATCAGCTTCTCAAAGCATTTGCTTACGATGGGGATCAGGGCTACAGGTTGTCAGTCGTTCAATGAGGAGATAGTGGAGGATTTGGGTACAGGGAAGATGGTGGCCATTTTGAAGCAGGCTGGGACTACAGACAGAGAGAGGGAAAGGTTGAAGATGTGTGTAAACACTCCAGCCAGCTGAGCCGCGCATGACTTGAGAATGCGGCCGGGAATCTCGTCCGGACAAGTAGCTGTCATGAAATGGCTGTGGGCAGGCCGGAAATGGTGGAACCAAAGTGCAGACTCACAGCAGGCAAAAGTGTACTTCAAAACTCAGCTTTTATTGCTGGATGGCAAAACGTAACAAAAATCCAAATAAACTTACATAAGCAGGCAGACAGAACACAGAGCATAAATGAGGGTAGATCGCGACACGGACAAACTGAAACACAGGGCTTAAATACACAAAGGGAGCAATCAGGGAATGGGTAACAGGAGGGAAACACAGCTGGGGCAAATCAGGCCTAACGAGGCAAAGGAAGCACAACCAGATGCATTTACATGAGACAAGGACTTTCAAAGTAAAACAGGAAACATAACAGACTGAACTTACAGACACAAACCAAAACAAGAGCACCAAGAGGGCCAAAAAACAAAACACGAGTCCAAAACAACACCCAAACAGTTCAGGGGGCCGACCGTGCGGACGGCAACTGCGGCGATGGGCAGACAGTTCAGGGGGCCAACCGTGCAGACGGCAATGGCAACAGCGGGGCAGGTCCGGAGGCCGGCCGCGACAACGACGATGTCTAGGCAACGGCCTGGCAGGTGGCCGGACAGGGCGGGGACGTCCAGGCCGGACAGGGCGAGGACGCTCCACCCTGTCCCTGTACTCACGTTTGGCTGCTTTGATCGTCTTCCGGAGTTCGTAATGTGCATGTTTGTAGTCCGATGTGTTCGCGGAGGCAAAAGCGGTGCTCCGTGCCGCCAGTGCCGTGCGAACATCTCTGTTAATCCAGGGTTTTTGATTTGGGAAGGATTTAACTGTTCTGGATGGGACGAAATCTTCCACGCATTTTCTGATAAATCCGCAGACTGAGTCTGTGTACTCATCAATGTTGTCAGCAGCCACGTGAAACATTTCCCAGTCCACGTGATCAAAACTGTCCCGCAGCGTAGACTCCGATTGGTCCGACCAGCGGTGCACCGCCCTCAGGGTTGGAGCATCCTGTTTCAGCTTCTGCCTGTAGGCGGGCAGGAGAAGGATGGAGCAGTGATCTGATTGGCCGAATGGGGCGCGGGGGAGGGCTTTGTATGCATCCCGGAAAGGCACGATCTGATATCCTCGTGTTGGTGTTGTTCCCAGATCATCACACTAAATGTTGTTCCAGGATCAACATTGCAAGTGACCAATCAGAATGTTGTGACGTCATACTTTTGCGACTTCGGGAAAAACCGGCGTAAAACAAAAAACTGTACTTAAGCTGCGAGAAACCGCCTCTGTCCGCCGATCAACGGACCCTGACCCTAACCCTAACCGTAACCCTTTAATAAACAGTAAGCAGAATTGATATTGTCCTTGAAACATTGGAATTTCATAAATGCACGAATGGCTTGGCGCGCAAAAGATTAACGTCACAACAATGTGATTGGTCACTTGCAATGTTGAACCTGGAACAACATTTTCATGATGATCTGGGGACAACACCAACATGAGGATATCAGATCATCCTCCTAGAAAGAGGTGTAGCAGTGGTCAAGTAGCCGGTCTCCACGAGGGTTGAAATGGATGTGTTGGTGGAGTTTTGGTGAAACTTTCTTCAGGTTTCCTTTGTTAAAGTCCCCGGTCGTGATAAACGTCGCCTCTGGGTGTGCGGTTTCCTCACTGCTGATCACGCTGTACAGTTCCCTGAGTGCGCGGTCAGTGTCAGCTTGTGGGGGAATGTAAACAGCCGTAATAATCACTGCTGTAAATTCCCTTGGTAGCCAGAATGGCCGGCACTTAATCATCAGGTACTCCAGGTCCGGTGAGCAGAAGGATTTGACCGGGTGCACATTCGCATAATCACAACAGCTGTTGTTGATCATGAAACACACACCACCACCTCTGTTTTTCCCAGTAAGATCCTGTGACCTGTCCGCGCGGTGCACAGAGAACAGACTGGAATGAGATCTGTGCCCGAAGCTCGCACAGCTTGTTCTCCAGAGACTGCACATTAAATAAACTGGGTAGTGGTAGTCTATTAGTGCGCCGTCTCAGTCGAATCAGAACGCCAGATCTTCTCCCTCTGCGTCGTGTTACTCGTGTGTTACTCGTGAAAAAATAAAGGAAAAGTAAAATTAAACACAAAAAACAGTTGTTGCTTGGGGGAGCTCGCGACAAGGCTGCCATACTCGGCGCCATCTTCCGATCATTCAGTATAATAAGAGTCCTAAACTTTTCAAAGACAGGTACAAATATTATGGTGTCACTATTTAAAGGCTGGCTGTTCATCAGTTTTTTTCATTTATTTAACTTTGGTTTGCAGCCATTGGAGGGCTCCAGTCCAGCCCACCAGCCTCTCTCTCTAACTCAAAAGTGTGGAGTTACAGAGCTGTTCTTTCACTCAGGGACTTTCAGCTTCATCTGAACCTCAAACTTCATCTCATGTTTTCTCGTCTGAAGCGCAGATTCTGATTTTAATACAGAAACACAGAAATGTCTGCTGGAACTGCGTCACTCTGCTCCAATTTCCTGTTTTTCAGCGTCGTTGTGTTTGTCTCAGCAGGTGAGATTTACTGTTAGAAACTGAACAATACATGTTAATATTAATGTGTTTGAAAGTGACATAAGGTTAGAGTCTATGTGGATTTAACATCTGTAATCGAGCTGCTCAAATGTAATGTGCGGATGGGCTTAAACTGTGCTCATGAATAGTTTGTACTTGTAAATCAAATGCAGAGTTTTGTAACCTTGTCAACCAAAATATCTGAAAAAAATTATGTTTGTGCATCTACAAATGAGAATTTTTGTGTTTTAAAAAATATTTACACAAGTTACAAACTTTGTTTTGTTAAGGTCTGGTTACAGATACAAAGCAAAAGACTATGTGTAAAACTCTGCGCTCAAGTTTCCTGTTTGTGTGTCAGTTTCAAATTACGAGTATGAATTTCAGCCAATTTTTCTTCCTTTCAGCTGATTGGTCAATGTCCTTTCAATCACAAATGTAACAATCAAATCAGAGAAGAGAGAGCCCACACAATCCACATATGTGTGGATTTTACAATTAAAAAAAAAAAAAGCAGATAAAAAAACTACTACTGGGATTTTATTTTTATTGTTCTTTGTGTGATTTCAGATCAGTCAGTGTTACTACAGTATGTCAATGAAAAAAAACAACTGCACATTCAGACATGTGAGGTTGGAGCTGAAAAGAACGATACATGTAAGACAAGAAAAAAAATGAATGTAAATGTAAAAAAAAAAAGTGTCGTCAAAAATGGCCAATTATATTTTAGACCTCAGAGGGTTAACCCAATAAATCATGAAAAATTACATTTTCACATTTGTTCATGACAGTGCAGATTTCTGATATTTTGTTCAATAAAATATCTCTCATATTATTTATGATAAACATTCAAGAACTGAACCTGTTAAACTTCTTTTTATTAAACTTTTATCATAACAAATGTGTTTCTTATTGTCATACAGTCCAGCCTACCAAACGTCACTATACTGTGATTTCTTTAACAGACTCATTGGAAGTTTGAACTGTACACAAACAGCTGTAGCTCCATAAAGGCAGCATGCAGAGACTCACAGTGTCTTATAATGAGAGGGCTGCTTTCTCTCACACATTATGTTCACTTATTATCAGCACATGTTGTTGTTTTGTGTAACCTGCAGGAACTCACTTGCATGCTTTAGTTCACTAGCTGGGACAACATCCTTAGTTAAGATGAATGATGATGGATTAAGAACCGTGAACTGATGCTGCAGTTTGGAGAAGGCCTCAGAGGGGACTGGCAGCGGCTCCCGGGCCGGGCAGTTCCCCATGAAGTAGTGAGAAGTGAAGTAGAAGAAAAAAATAAAGCAGGAGTGCATGGAAATCGGAACAGAGGTTATTAGTGAAGGAGTCATATTTACACACTGATGGCCAGAAGGGGCGTGCATGAGGTTAGGTCCCGCTCCTGAAATGTGATGAATTTACTTAGCTTGAATCTGTTATTTAGCACACCTCCAGTGAAGGATTATTTTTGTTGTCTAAAGGGTAGAGGGTGACTTTTCCTCCACACATGAACAGTAAAATGATTCAGTCAGGGGTTACACTGAGATTCATCAGATGGGGAACCCTGAGATTTGTGTAGTGGATCAGCAAAGGGAAAAAAAAATCACAATCCACAATAATTTCTACTATGAGCTTCAGTAGGTTTTCTTAGTGTACAAGCTGTGATCAGCTGACCTGTTTTTCTTTATGGATTTACACAACTGAATTCAACCAGATGTGTTCTGCATAAAACCACTAAACTGTATTTTCATAGTTAGAATATCTTAGGATGTTTTCCAGGGAAACCCAACATGTGACTGAAATGAGGAGATTACATGTAATGTTCACATTTCCAGTTTATCAAACACCACAGAGCAGTCCTTCCCTTTAAATTTAACCTCTCTTCTTTCTGATCTTTCTCCATCGCTGAGTGAAGTTAGCTCTCTTTCTTTTCCCTCTCAGTGAAATACAGCAGCTGGGCCTTTAGCTGCAACACACTGTGAGGCAAACTGCATACAAAACAAACAAAAACTAGAATTTATTCCAGCCATATTTTGACATCACGAGAGTCCAGTAACAATGAAAATAGCATCACACTGAACTAGGGATGGGTACCGGTGTTCTGACATAAACGGTAGTAACCAGACCGAAAAGCAGCGCACATTTCGGTGCTTTATTTCGGTGCTTTTTTTTCCTGAGCTGTGATACACTTCTAGCCAATCATTTTACATTTCCCAGGATAGTAGGCGGGGCCAGGTACGTACGTTCAGTTAGAGCAGAGCTACAGATTAAAAATGTCCAAGGCGAAGCGGTCAAAAGTCTGGCTGTACTTCACAGCAAAAGATGCAAACTCAGCAGCCTGCAACAAGTGCTTTAAGCTGATACTGTGATACTGTCAAAGGAGGTAACACCTCGAATCCGATGAAACACCTGGCGACGCATAGCGGTTTTTTTAAAAGCCGAGAAATGCGCCGTATTTGATAGCTTGCTGTGAGACCTCACACTGTGCACGTTGGGTGGGTTGCCAGTTATCGGACCCGGAGCAACATCCCCCAAAAACCCGAAGAATAGAGTCCTGGCCCCTAGCCCTGCCAGTGTAGCAGAAATGATGAGGATGATGAAGCCGTTCTTCTCTGCGTGAGTCGCTTAATGTTGTTCGAGTGTAATTTACGTTGAGTAGGCTAACCACATTATTACATTAATGCATGTAAGGTGAACTAGCAAACATCATCATAGCTACATGCGGCTGTCCTCTTGTTTGATGGCAGATACTCCCTTCACCCTGGCCAAAAAGGCTAAAATGACCAAAGAAAAAGTGGGAAACAGCTGAACATGAGAGGTTTTTGGACAAAGTTTGTGTTTTTTTTCCATTGTTTAAGCACTGCTTCCAGCCAAGAGTGATACCATATATGCCCCATAGCTGCAGAAAAGGCTAACATTATCTTT
Organism: Aulonocara sp. 'chitande type north' Nkhata Bay; assembly: GCF_057382095.1. Classification (NCBI taxonomy): domain Eukaryota; kingdom Metazoa; phylum Chordata; class Actinopteri; order Cichliformes; family Cichlidae; genus Aulonocara; species Aulonocara sp. 'chitande type north' Nkhata Bay. The sequence continues at coordinate 13,285,698 of NC_141346.1, forward strand.
TTACAAAAAAAAAAAAAACAGCTGAACATGAGAGGTTTATGGACAAAGTTTGTGTTCTCCATTCTTTAAGCACCGGTTCGAGCACCGTTTAAGCACCGGCACCGTTTCAAAAGTACCGATTTGGCACCGGTATCGGATAAAACCTAAACGATACCCATCCCTACACTGAATCAATCACATGGCTGGAATAGAGGTATTCTCATCGAGTCACTGTTAGAATCACTGAAACGAAACCCAGGAAGTGGCTACAGGAAGAAGGTGATAGACTGTCTGAAGCAGTTAGAACAAGACAAGACTATCGACCGGACCTCAAACCACAGGCTATACACCAAGTCTGTATGGTTTACCGAAGATACCTTTAAGGCCAATTGTCTGTGTGATCAACTCTGTCACCTATAACATCTCCAAGTTTCTGGCTTCGATCCTCAAGCCACTGGTGGGCAGCTCTGAACACCACATCCTGAAACCACATGCATTTAGGCTGTTAAGTGCCAGGATTTATACATCGGGGAAACGAAACAACCTCTGGCAAAGCAGATGGCACAACGCAGAAGAGCTACCTCATCAGGCCAGGACTCTGCAGTCTATTTACACCTACAGGCCAGTGGACACTCTTTCAATGATGAGGATGTACACATCCTGGACAGGGAGGAACGCTGGTTTGAGCGCGGAGTCAAGGAGGCCGTTTACGTGAAAAGGGAAAGACCATCTCTGAATCGAGGAGGAGGACTAAGGATACATCTTTCGCCATCTTACAATGCTGTGATTGCAGCCATTCACCAACTCTCTGTGGATGGGACTCATGGCCATTGATCAGTGGGTTTTGGTCAGTGGTTGTTGATCAATGGTCATGAGAATTTGCATAATTATGATTAAGGAACTGACCTCCCAGCCCATTGTTCCTTCAGTGGGCTGGTTTCAGTCATCATGCAAATGTACTGTTTATAAGATTGGGGAAACCTGCAGTCAGCTGAGACTAAAGAAGTCACTTGGATGAGTGATGAAACATTTCTCCCACAGAAAATGTTACATCCAGATGAACAGAATTGACTTTTGGAGATTTACTTACCTGGATGATTGAGCATGCATCAAGATGAATTTGGTGGTGAAAAATGTTTGTTATGTTAATTGAAGAGCTGTTAAAACTGACCGGTCAATATTGACCGGGAACACTAAACACTAACGGTGGTGGGGGTGAATTATGTGGGCAACAGAAAAAAAATGTTATAGATTATATTTATGTGAAATATGTGTATACTGATTTTGAAACATTTTATCTACATGCAACACCTGCATATGTGTTTTTTAAGAAAATTTCTATAAATATGCCCTTAAGAAACTTACTGTGTCTTATATTGAGAGGGCTGCTTTCTCTCACACATTATGTTCACATGTTGTTGTTGCTGTGGAAGCTAACATCTTGTAGTTTCTGACACTTTGCATGTTTAACATGAGGCTAAAATTCTCCCTCATTGAGTCACACTAAAATCTCAAATGTAAAACGAAATAAACAAAATATTTAAAGTCAATCATTCTGAACATAATTGTACTTTGACCTTTAACCTCTCTGCTCTGCGTTGTTTGCTCTTTCAGCCCAGAAAATCATCACAGCTGTGCCTGGACAGGACGTCACTCTGACATGTCGAGCTCCAAACAACGACAACAACAACAACATCAGATCTGCACACTGGAGCAGAGCTGGCCTGGGAGATAAATATGTGCTTTTGTACCAGGGTGGACAGTTTGTTCCAGATGACCAGCATCCATCTTTTAAGAACCGGGTGGATCTGCAGGACAGACAGATGAAGGACGGAGACGCGTCTTTGATTCTAAGAAATGTGTCGATTGCTGATATTGGAACATACGAGTGTCGTGTTTACGTGACAGAAAGACACTCATGGGAGATCATCAGCAACACCACCCTTACTGTTGTTGTTTGTCCAGGTGAGTGAGTAGAGTTGAGTGTGTGTGTGATCAGAGGTGAAGCTACTTCCTGGTTGTTGATGTTTGTTTGTTGTATGGATGAGCTGGTGGATGTCAGAAGTAGACAGATGTTTCTCCAGCTGTTGTCTTTGTGGCTGGTAGTCTAGAGTTGTAGAGCAGCATTGTTTGGTTAGAGCAGAAACAAAGACATTTATGAATCCGTCTCTTCTTCTCTTGCTCTCTAACTCGTCTGTAAACATGTGTGGGGAAACTCAATGTTAAAGCCTACAGCTGGAGGGGGAGGGGAGGGGTGAAGCTGGTGGTTGTGAGTCTGTGAAAGTGAATCCTGCTGGTGCCCTGAGATCTGTGTTATGTCTCAGCACAGGGAAAAGAATCACAACTCACAATAATTTCTAATATGAGCTTCAGTGCATTTTCTTAGATTACTGTGTGAGCATCTGACCTGCTGCTCTTTGTTGAATTGGTCAACTGAATTTAAGTTGTTAGTTGTAGCCAGATGTGTAACTGCACAACTGTCAGAGGCAGATGAAACAATGGTCTCATTTGATGTTACATCTCTCTTCACTTGCATCCCAGTTACTGCATTCAAGGTAGTTCGTAAGAAATTACAGGATGACCCCAACCCTAGCAACAGGACCACTCTCAGCACCAACCAAATGTGTTTGCTTTTGGAACTGTGTCTTCATTCCACCTATTTTACAGTACTACAAGCAGAAACATTGGTGTTGTTACATCTGCGCTCACAGGCCTTGCTGGTTCGGAGACTTATCACCGTTAACAAAGAACGACAAAGAGAGATCAATTCGTTTTTCACTTGCAAGGGAAGACCGCTGGACCAGGGTCCTGGAGGCTCCTCACCCGAGGAGCAAATGGTAAATGGCCTGTATTTGTAAAGCGCTTTACTTAGCCCTTAATGACTCGAAATTGGTTTACACTACATTAATTAACCCATTCACACAATGGTGATGGCAGCTACATTGTAGCCACAGCTGCCCTGGGGCGCACTGACAGAGGCGAGGCTGTCGGACACTGGCGCCACCAGGCCCTCTGACCACCACCAGTAGGCAACGGGTGAAGTGTCTTGCCCAAGGAAACAACGACCGAGACTGTCCAAGCCGGGGCTTAAACCGGCAACCTTCTGATTATAGATGAACTGCCAACTCGTGAGCCACGATCACCCATTGCAAACTCCAACTTCAGCCCTTGCTTGCAGTCCTTTTATTGAAATGACACAACCTCCCATTGAAAAACCCCTATGGTGTCATAAAAGTTAAAAACAGTGTATGTGTGTGTGCATGCATGTGCGAGCACGTGTGTGTGTATGTGTGTGTTTGTGTGTATGTGTGTGTATGGCTTCCTGGTGATCACAAAAGGGTCACCTCCCCTCACCCCTGTATATGGCTTCTTCTTTAACAGTCCACCATATAGAGATTGACAGACCACGTGACTTTCGTGCATTGCATTGTGGGTACAAGTGGCAACAAAATCAAAACACTGCATGAAGCACTAGCATTTCCAGCACTGCTAATCATTAATTCTGCGTTTTGAATCCCTACTTGCATTTTATTTGCCCCAAAAACAGTTATGTACAAAACGACGGAGAACTCGGCACGTCCGTACAAAGACAGAGTTAATGAAAAGGCAAAATAAAGTACGAGGAAAAAATCAAAGGACTTAAAGGGTTAGACCCATACGAACATACAGAGTAGGTCTGTGAAGGTTCTCAGTCATCCAGGTCATCATAGTCTAAGGAGCTTGCAAAGAAAAGCGTCTGGACTTCTTTAACTTGCTTGACGACATTTCACCTCTCATCCGAGAAGCTTCTTCAGTTCTAAGGTCAAATGGTGGAGATTCCCACATTTAAGCCCTGTGGGAGTGTCCCCCTGAGAGGGACAAAAGTACCCCCTAATGAAACTCTACCTAATCACATGAGCCAAGGTGTGAAAACGGGTGTGGGTCACAATCAGCCAGGGTTTCGGGTGAACTCATTGTGAAACCTAGCCCCACCCTATCATGTGATTTCCTGAGGTCACATGGCCTAGGGTGTGAAAGGCAGCAACAAGTTTAATATTCAGAAACCTAAAGTATGTATCAGCAGCAGAATGGAGCTAAAAATAAATGTTTGTTTCAGTTCTATGAAGCTTTGAGTATTTTGGATTAGTAGTACTGCTGTGTTTGTTGCATCATATTGCTGTAATTGTTTTTATGCTTTATATATTCTGAGGTAAGTTGATCTATAGCGTTACATCATATTCTATAAGGATGTTATGTGTTTGTATACTTTCTGCCCAGTTTGACCCATTTAGCAGAAGTCCGCCTGATTAAGGCTCTGATATCTATTCTGTATGACTTAAAGCAGTTATGACATGGTGTGATTTTCTCACCCAATAAAGGAATATTTAATATATCAGTCTACTCTTCATTTTATCAGAAACAGTTATCACAGCTCGTACATTTTGTTTTATACATATCTAATCTTTGAGCCAAATGTAATGTTATGCTAACATACTGAAAGAACAATATTTGTCTCTTATATATAATACATCTATATATACACTGTCAAAGATACTTGTCTTTCAGTGAAGATTCAATGTGATAGGAACTATAAATGACTGCAACTTGAATCTTTGACACAGAGTTCAAGCTCACTGCTGTAATATATCATAATAATCTGACAATAACTATAATGTTATATTTACATTACCAGAGTAAGATGATTTTATTCTCATGAACAACATTAGCTAATTGTTATTTACTAACTAATCTTGACATGACTGTTCAGTATAGAAAAGAAGCCCAAATACCATGTTTTACAGTCCCGTGGTCTCAGCCTCAGATACTCAACTAATCAAAGTGATGTCATAACAAAAATTAATGACCAAAAAACATTTTTTTCATTTCTGTCAAACAGTGTTGTATGAAACGTATCATGAGTGCTAGGCAACCTGAGCAGCGCGACGAAGGCTAGACCGTCCCATTTCAAAACCCAACCCAGACAAAATTTTTTAAATTTGTTGAAATGTATTTGATGTTTATTGCATTTTATGCTTTTAGTAGTGATTTTAAAAGATTAGCCAAGACAAACCAGGTGTGCAGCAAACACATTTGTCTGCTGGAGGTATGTTAACTTAATATATTTGACATTTAAAAAAGCACTAAAAGAGAGACAGCCTGTACCTCGAACCTCTGATGTAGAGGTTTAAAACAACTGTTTGTGTAGCAGACAATTAAAACTTCTCAGGCTCTTCACCTACTCACACAAACATTGTTCACAGCCGCTCGTCAGTGGAAATAAAGAGCACCTGCTGCTACTTCCTCTTTTATACCCTCCATTGGGTCCCCTGGGTCCTAAAGCCTTCCCCATTACATTTCTTTGTAATTGTTTATGTTTAAGTTGTTTATTGCTGGTTTTTAGTTTGTTTTTTGTCTGTTAGGGAGCTGACACAGTCTCAATGGAGATGGGTTTTTTGGGGGGGTAGCAGAAGGAGAGAAGCTGCAGAGAGGCGTGTAAGACTGCAACTCTGCTTCCTGGTCCCAACTCTGGATAGTCATATTTTGGGGGGTTTAATAAATTTGTCCATATTTCTAGAAATGAGAGCTGCTCCATCCAAAGTGGGATGGATGCCATCTCTCCTAACAAGACCAGGTTTCCTCCAGAAGGTTCGCCAATTATCTATGAAGCCCACATCGTTTCTGGGACACCACTCAGACAGCCAGCAATTTAAGGAGAACATGCGGTTAAACATGTCACTCCTGGTCTGATTGGGGAGGGGACCAGAGAAAACTACAGAGTCCGACATTGTTTTGGCAAAGTTGCACACCGATTCAATATTGATTTTAGTGACCTCTGATTGGCGTAACCATTGGATTGCCAACGTGAATTATGGTTTTACTGAATTTACGTTTACCCTTAGCCAGCAGTTTTAAATTTCCCTCAATGTCGGCTGCTCTGGCCCCTGGAAGACAATTGACTATGATTGCCATTGTCTCTAGCTTCACATGTCTCAGAACAGAATCACCAATTACCAGAGTTTGACCCCCGGCGGGTGTGTTGCCGAGTGGGGAAAAACAGTTAGACACATGAACAGGTTGGTGGTGTACCTGGGGCTTCTGTTTAGGACTATGCTTCCTCCTCACCGTCACCCAGCCGCCCTCTTTCCCCAGCTGCTTGGGGTCTGCCGGGGAAAAGCTAGCGGGGCCTATGCTATCTTCGGCTGCACCAGCTACAGGGGCCTGGCTAGCTACAGGTGAATGAAGGGTCCGAAGCCGAGTCTCCAATTTAGTAATCCTGGCCTCCAGAGCTACAAATATGCTACATTTGTTACGGATACCATTACTACTAAAGGAGGCCGAGGAGTAGCTAAACATCTGACACAATGAGCAGGAAAGTGCAGTAGGGACAGGTGAAGTAGCCATGGTGCTAACGAGTCGGCTATGAGCTAAGCTAAGCTAGCGAAACAGTACAGAGACAGTGGGTGAATACTTTGGCTATAAATTAGTTAGTGAGTACACAGAAAGTGTGCTTCGGATGAAGCATGTGAAGATTATACTATGAAAAAATAAAAGTAAAAAAATAAAATAAATAAATAAATAAAATAAAAAAAAGAAAAGTAATAGTATCTGCTAAGCAGATAAGCTACTCAGAAACACCACTGTGTTTGAGCAGAAACAGGAAGTGATACTCTACCACAGAGCGAGTGAACACCAAGTGCCACCAAGAGTCAGGAAGGAAGCAAGTCGATATAGATGTACAGATACCACTGTCAAAGGAAAAGTATAGTTTGGACAGAAAGTAAGAACTTCTGGTTATTATCAGTAGAATACGAACAGGCCACTGCTTTTTAAATGGTAGTCTTTATGGGTTGTGTGGTGGTGCAATGCTATGGAGACGGTTGAGCATGTGCTTCTTAGTTGTAGGAAGTATGCAAGGTTCTCTATAATAAAAACGATTATTAAAACGATTTTATTTACTAAACACCTCTGGCTGTTCTCCTTTCATTCTGTTCTGGACCCATTTGTTACCAGTCCCCACACACACCCCTAGATCTTCATCGTAGGGACATAACAACCACTATTATGTCTCTGTTCAGCACTTTCAACGACACTTGATGTCCTTTAAATGTGCTATATAAGTAAAGATGACTTGACTTTACTTGAAAACAATTCACGGATCACATTAACTTGGTGGGCCGACACATCAAATTCAGCTGGGAGGATATGAGAATAGTGGCAGGTTAGCCTTCTAAGACTGTGAGTAATGGAGGACATCTAAAAGCTCATGTGTACCATAAATCTACTGTAAGCGCTCAGTAAATGTTGTTATCCAAGCTCGACATTTGTCAAAACTGGGAAGGCACCTAAAGAAAGCTCCAGGGGAGAAGGACAACTGCTGACTAAAACCTGTAGCGAAAACCTGTAGTGATCCCAAACGTGTCAAGAGTATCAGAACAGTTGACACGCATTTTTTTTCCAAACAACGGGTCTCTGTGGCTTTTAAACCCCAAATCACGCTACATAAAAAATTTGTCTTCCCCAAGGATCGGGTCCTCTGAACCAAACAGAGTAACGTAGTGTACGTATGCTCTTAAGTGCCAGGATGATTGCCCGGATTTATACATCGGGGAAACCAAACAACCTCTGGCAAAGCAGATGCCACAACACACAAGAGCTACCTCATCAGGCCAGGACTCTGCAGTCTATTTACACCTACAGGCCAGTGGACACTCTTTCAATGATGAGGATGTACACATCCTGGACAGGGAGGAACGCTGGTTTGAGCAGGAAGTCAAGGAGGCCATTTACATGAAAAGGGAAAGACCATCTCTGAATCGAGGAGAGGGACTAAGGATACATCTTTCCCCATCTTACAATACTGTGATTGTAGCCATCCCCCAACTCTCTGTGAATGATACGCATGGTCATTTATCAGTGGGTTTTTGTCTTGGCAATGTCCTTAATTAATGATCAAGGAATTGACCTCACAGCCTATTGTTCATTCAGTGGGCTAGATTCAGTTATTGTGCAAATGTTCTCTTTATAAGGTTGGGGAAACCTGCAGTCACTTGGTTGAGTGATGAAATGTTTCTCCTACTGAAAAATTTACATCCAGATGAACAGAATCAATCTTTTGGGACCTTACATGCATTGTTTATATTTGCAGTTTATCAGATTCCACTAAGGAGTCATTATCTTTAAATCTAAGCTCTCTTTTTCCTCTCCTCTCCTTTCTTTCTTATCTTTCTCTATTGCTGAGAGAAGTTAGCTCTCTTTCTTTTTACTCCCTATGAAATACAGCAGCTGGGCATTTAGCTAGCAACACAATTGTGAGACAAACTGATGATGTTTGTTGAGCTGATAGAAACTTTTCATTTTGAATTACCTGCTACTTAAAATAACCTCACTGCCTTCATGATTCCTTATTTTCTGTAGTGCTAGCAAGATGCTGAACATACAGAAAGTGGTGCATGGTTTCCGGCCCACATTAATCTCACAGTATGAACTATAGACAAAGACAAAGTAACCAGTCTGTCTGAAAATGTAAAGAAGTAGAAAGTACACATATTTGTTAAAAAATGTAGTGACTCAAAGTAAAATGTACTCAAAAATTTATTACCTCCTTGTTTTGACAGGTAACATGAAAGTTCAATAACAATGAAAATAGCATCTGAACCAATCACATGGCTGGAATAGAGTTAGAGTCACATCAGGTTGGACTGAAGCTGAGTGTAGGAGGAGCAGCCGAAAGCTGCACATGTGCAGATGCTGCTGCAGTCACACACACCAGTGTGACAGGAGTGTGAGAGATATTAAAGAGAAAGAGACAACAGAACATGTTCAATCACTTGAAAACATTTAAATAGATGCTGGATGTTCAGAGGTTCATTAAATCCAACATGACTAAATACTCAAATGTCAAAGGAAATAAACAAAAATATTTAAAGTCAGTCATTCTGATCATAATTGTACTTTGATCTTTAACCTCTCTGCTCTGTGTTGTTTCTCTTTCAGACAGGAAAATCATCCCAGCTGAGTCTGTACAGAAGAGCGTCACTCTGACATGTCGAGCTCCAAACAACAACATCACATCTGTACACTGGAGCAGAGCTGACCTGGGAGATAAATATGTTCTTGTGTACCACGATGGTCAGTTTGATCCAGAGTACCAGCATCCATCTTTTAAGAACCGGGTGGATCTGCAGGACAGACAGATGAAGGATGGAGACGTGTCTTTGATTCTGAAGGATGTGACGAATAATGACACTGGAACATACGAGTGTCGTGTCTTAATGGAAGAAACAGACTCGTGGAAGTCCATCAGCATCACCTACCTTCGTGTTGGTACTTCATGTGAGTGAGTAGAGCTGAGTGTGTGTGTGATCAGAGGTGAAGCTGCATCCTGGTTGTTGATGTTTGTTTGTTGTATGACCAGTGTTTGGAAGGTTACTTTTAAAATGTATTTCACTACAGATTACAGAATACATGCCCCAAAATGTATTTTGTAATGTATTCCGTAACGTTACTCAGAGTAGCGTCTTCTGAATACTTTAGATTACTTAATATATCATTATGCTTTTTACAATTACATGAATGTACTATTGCTGTGTGATTTATGACGTTCACTGAAGGTTACTCGCCATACCAATACCAACTAGATATAAATCTTAATATAACATGTGTAACTGCTGGAGGGGGAGGGGAGGGGTGAAGCTGGTGGTTGTGAGTCTGTGAAAGTGAATCCTGCCGGTGCCATAGCTGCTGAAAATGTACTTAGTGCAGACACAAAACGTCCATCAGCTTCAAAGTGTGTCAGAAAAATGTCCACATGAGAGAGAGAGGTCCCATTTTTGTTGTTGAACACAAATCATTTCTGTAACGTTTTTGACGTTATACGGCGTGAAGGGGTGAGAGTGTGGATCCAAATTCAGTATACAGAGACTGTAGAATAATAATAAAATCAAGCTTTTCATTTGGGCTGCACAACAATACAAACAAAGCACCAACATGACATCTGACCCTGAATAACCTCTCACAGGCATGTTAAATTGTATTTTCTAGTTTTATGATTGTTTTTCTATTTTTCGTGGCAGCCATTTTCAAAAACAAGATGTTGGCTGCTATTTTGGTCAGACCACATGTTTCCTGTTCTTGAATGAAAAAGCACACAAAAATCCACCTATATGAACATTTTCTTACTTTATAAATAATAGAACGTATTTTTAATAACCTGATCTATTTAACTAAAAGAGGAAATGGATTCTGTTCTGTTCTTCACTCATCACCTACCTGACAGCTGACACCTGTTTCTCACCTGCAGGTCCATCAGGAGGACATCCTGCCTGGATAGTTCTGTTAGTTGTTTTGGTTATTATTCTTGTGCTTCTTATTGCTTGTTGTATATACATAAAAAACAACTAAAAAACAAAGAAGCTATTATCATTCCTGCTGCTGTTTGAATGAGTCATTGTTATCGATAAAGAAGACAGACGATCAAAGAGAGAAAGAAAGTGATGATGTTGAGCTTCATCTTCAATCTCCACAACTAAACTGTGAGTTAGATGATGTGAGGACATAGATGAACTCTCCTGAACATCCAGCAGACTGCTATAGAGGTCAAACGTCTCTGAGTATCATCATGTTCACCATTAAAGCTTCTGCTGTGACTGTGTTTAAAATCGTTGTTCTTGTTACTGTGGCCTTTTGGAGTGAGGCCCCCACCTATATTAATGAAGTGCTCCACTCCTGATTTTGATTTTGTACCAAAGTAAGAGGGTTTGTGCCTTAAAAACCGAACTTTACCTCCAAAATGTTGGAAGACGTTGCTACTCAACTTTGGCGTCTTCACCCTGTGGCCTTCTTTAACCCTTAGATTACCCCACGGGTTGTTTTTCTTCAAATCTTTAAAATGCAAAGTTGTAATATATTCATATTCCAGGTATTCCTCATAAAATATGTTTGTAACATGAGGCCATTTCTATTTTTATTTATTTTTTCATTAATTTAAAAAAAATACAGGTTTTGTATCACTGCCCCACTCTTCCACAACTGGGGTCAAAAATGACACCAAGCAATTCCTGTGGAATCTTCTATGAAACTTTCATTCTTAGCAACTCTGACTGACCCACTTACACTTCTGATGGATCAAGAATAAATTTTTACACAGTAACATACATGATTTATAGTCAGGGCTGCACATAAGTGGACTGCAGGTGCACATTCACTGTCAAATAAAAGTATTCCCAGAAATTCAGAGAATATGTGCTTCTTTTGCGGTGGAGGAACACCAAAGTAATTGCTTACACAGCTTGCTTCTTCAACATCTTTAAGAGTTCTGAACAAATGTCTGTCCTCCTCCAGAACGTCTAATGTACGCAAACGAGCGTTCCAACTTCTTATCTGGTACGCGTCTTTTATTTTTATTGTGCACCTGCGGACCATTTATGTGCAGCCCTGTTTATAGTTTCCTGTGCATTTCAGACATTGTCCTTTCTGATATATATTTTTTTATATCTAAAGTAACATGGCTGCTATGAGGCCAGCTAGGATCCCTGTGGACCTTGCCCTACAAATGATCCAGGACGGATGGGATGAAGAGCCCATCCATCCTGGATCATTTGTAGGGCAATACAAATGATAGAATATAATTCTAATAAAACAGAAGAGGTGCTGACATGCACAAACATGGAGGCACAAAGAGTAGCCACAGCCAGGGGAAAAGAGTGGAAAAATATAATCAAACATAAGCTCCTGGCCTTCATTTGATTGACCATTCTTGCAGGAACTGAGAAGAACTGGGATGTACCAGTCGGTGTGTTTTTGGGGAGTCCTCTGCATAACGCATTGTTAAAGGCCACTATGTCAATTCAAAGATTTAAAGATATTGACCGTTTCTTGCACTTTGATGACAAGAGGACCAGAGCCTACCGACTGAAAACAAACCACATGGCAGCTTTCTGCTACATATGGGGCCTATTCCTGGTCAACTACAGGCAGAAATTCATCCTCAGTGATTGTGTTACAGCGGATGAACAACTTGTGCCTTTCAGAAGGAAAACCCACCTTCTGCAGTATAGGCCGAGCAAGCATACAAAAGTGATACAAGTGATACAAAAACTCCAATTTCTTAAAATTAATGAAAAAATAAATAAAAATGAAACGGGCCTCATGTCACAAACATGTTTTATGAGGAATACCTCAAATATGAAAATATTACAACTCTTCGTTTTAAAGATTTTGAAGAATAACAACCGAGTTTATAGCAAAATGCATTGTTTCTATTTGCGGTCATTTTTGACCCCACTCGTGGAAGAGTGTAGGTACTGGTAGGTTGTGCATCCAAGGGTTAAACACTGGGTTTGTTTTTGGGTTTTTTTGCTTGGTTCATGTGTCCACTGTGCCTTTATAAACACTTTAAAAAAGATTTTTTTATATATATAAATATTTTTAATAAAAAAATATATTTTTAAAGACAATTATATTATCATTATGTAAGTGTTAATAAAGAGTTACATATATACCTGTTGAATGCTCTCTTTTACAGACAAAACTGTTTCTGAAATGCCTTTAAGCAACTTAATAGACGTCTTGATTGTTTTTGTTTTCAGCTGAAAGCTGGTTAGGAATCATTTCAGTAAAAATCTATTCTGTCTTTCAAGTTTTGTTATCTTTGACATTTTTTAGAAATGATTTTTTGCTTGAAAGAGTCATTATTAGTCTTACATAAACAAAATAGTCTGTGAGCTACAAAGACTGAAAATGAGTGAAAAATCAGCCAGTGTCCAAAGAGAAGCTTCAGAAAGCTGCTCCTGTTTCTTAAGATTTCATATGTGAAAAAAGTCTTTGTTTCCATTCTAAGGAGACAAAGAAGTTAGGGGTGGTTCAAGTCTTTTGCACAGTACTCTGTGGTCAAACTGCAAAACAAAAACTTCCAAATCATCACAGCTGTCTATCAGTCACCACAACAGCTAGAAAAAGAAAATCCCCTAAATTTACCTAAAGACCTTAATTAAGGTTCCACCCATCCGCAGATAAACATCATAGAACATTCCAGCAGCATTTCCCTTCCTCAGAACTGATACTTACACTAAGTGTTCCAGGAAACTCCTGCCTTTGTAGATTGGATTATTTTTAGTTTTTTAATTCTTTATTCATATTTTGCTTTCTGTTATTTCTTAGTGTTTATGGGTCTTTATTTTCTTATTCCTGATGCACATTCCTGGTATTTTATGCCTTTAGTTGCTCCTAAGTTCTTTAAGTTTCTATGTGTTTTTGGGGTTCATGACTTAATTTTGATTTTTTTTTCTCCATCTCCTTTATATCGTGTCAGATAAAGTCTGTCAGCAGGAGTTCAGCACTTTCTCTCTGATTATTAACAGTCAGAACAGGAGGACTGTTTTTGTAAATGTGGCTGAAAGTAGCGAGAAGGAAATTCCAAACCACAAACTCACAGACATTGAGGATTGTTCACACATGGCTCTGAGGTCTGTGTGGAACACATTTTAAGGCTTTTATGAACACACACATGTTTATTCAGGTTTGCTTAATGAAGTTTAGACAATAATGATCACACTGATGATCTGACAGTTTCCTTCTGGTCCCTCCTCTGAGGTCAGAGCCTGAAGATGTTTAAATCAGACACTCTGAAGGTCTTTGAGTGTGGAGAGAGTAAAACATGTGACATCAATGTCTCAAAGTCACAATAATAATAAGAATGTTTCATCTTTATCAAAGTCACATCACATGTTACAAAGTGCTGTCCCACTGCTGTGTGCACCATACGAACATGTGACACCATCTCAGTGTTTAAGTGTTAGAGTGAACTCCTCATCCTCTCCTTCAGTCTGGACCAGGAAGTGATGTCAGCACAGATCAGAGTTTTTCCTCTTTAACTGAATGCTGTAGGTGAAACATTTAGAGGACACCAGTCAGCTGCTCTGTGATTCCAGTTTTTACAGATTCAAGAAGATCTGAGGCCGACTCAATAATCTGCTGTGAGAACACACTCACATGTGACAGAAACCCTCAGAGACACAAAGTAACATTTTAGTGTTTTGTAATAAAGTAACACACTGACACTGATCACAGCTCCACTTTCTCTGAAAGCAGCTTTGAGCAGCAATCAGCAGGATTCTGGTGAACAGCTGTTCAGGTTTAGGACGGAGCTCAGACGATCCTGGTCACACTGAGCAGTGACTTTGCTCATCTGGACTCTTTGTGTTGTTGTTTGTGTGTTGTTGTTTGATAGCATCACTGTGTCATATATTATGTACTTTATCTGCTTTATACTTTTCTACATAGATCATAACTAGTTCATGTAGTTGTGCTCTTGCACTGGTTGTTGTGTGTGTGTACTTGTGAAGCAGCACTGGATCAATGCATATAACTGATGTGCACATGTCCAACAGAAGAAGGTCGTCATCGTCTGTCCTGTTTCCTTATTCTGTCATTATTGCTCCCAGATATGTGTTATTATTTCAAACATGTGAAGCTGAACTCTGACACATAACATCAAACAGCTCAGCAACTAGTCACACATTCAAATGTAACGCAGCTCTTTGAGTGTTTGAACCTGCTGTTGTGTTGCTTTTGTGTGCTGGTGTCACAGATGGCTGCTGCTGCCGTGACAACAAACACACAACCACTGTCATGTTGTCTGATTTAAAGGACATGAAGAGAGCGGAACAACACAGTTTATTTTTTCAATACGACGTCACAATGATGCCATAAAGTGTCACAAAATCACACACTGCATGAAAACATCTTAAAATCTGAAGTTTTACAGGTTATAAAAGCCAAAGATTTCCAGTTCTGCTCCAATCATGTGGGTAAAGATAATAAATACAAAGGTCAAAGGTCAGGGTCACGTGAGGACAAAGCTTTAGTTTGCATCTCCAAACATTAAAACAATATATTAGTCATTGGAGGACATGAACACTCTTTGTTTGAGCTTTTTAAAATATTATTTTTTCAGTGCAACATTATGTGACTTCACACTGACACAAAGATGAATATAGTCAAAGGAGCTTGCAAAGAAAAGCGTCTGGACTTCTTTAAGTTACTTGAAGACGTTTCACCTCTCATCCGAGAAGCTTCTTCAGTTCTAAGGTTAAATGGTGGAGAGTCCCAGATATAAGCCTAGTGGGAGTGAACACAGAGGGACAAAAGGACCCCCTGATGATCCTCTAATCGCCTGAGACAAGGTGTGAAATTGGGTGTGGGACCCAATCAGCCAGAGTTTCGGGTGAGTTCATTGTGAAACCTGGCCCCACCTTATCATGCGAATTCCTGAGATCAGATGGCCCAGGATGTGAGTGGGCGTTAAGGCGTCTGGGAAGGGATCTCAAAACTGGATTATAGATGGCAGAGAGTTGGTGTCGTAAACCCCCGCCTCTGTTCAAAGATGGTCGCTCACAGTGGACGTAGATGGCTTCTTTCACTCCTCTTTCAAACCATCTGTCCTCTCTGTCCAAAATGTGAACATGGGCATCCTCGAAAGAGTGTCCTTTATCCTTAAGATGCAGATGGACTGCTGAGTCTTGTCCTGTGGAGGTGGCTCTTCTGTGTTGTGCCATGCGCTTGTGAAGTGGCTGTTTGGTCTCTCCAATGTAGAGGTCTGGGCATTCCTCGCTGCACTGTACAGCATACACCACATTGTTAAGTCTGTGTTTTGGCGTTTTATCTTTCGGGTGAACCAGTTTTTGTCTGAGCGTGTTGCTGGGTCTGAAATGCACCGGGATGTCATGCTTGGAGAAAATTCTCCTGAGTTTTTCTGATACACCGGCTACATAGGGGATGACAATGTTGTTGCGTCTGTCCTTCTTATCCTCCCTCGCTGGTGTCTGGTCTTCTTTTCTGTGCCTCTTTGCTGACTTTAAGAACACCCATTTAGGATATCTGGGACTCTCCACCATTTGACCTTAGAACTGAAGAAGCTTCTCGGATGAGAGGTGAAACGTCTTCAAGTAACTTAAAGAAGTCCAGACACTTTTCTTTGCAAGCTCCTTTGACTACGATGACCTGGATGACTGAGAACCTTCACAGACATAAAGATGAATATATTGCACTAGATTTACATATTAACACTGCTGACATCAGCACATGATCTATAAAACCTGATGATGTCATGAGGCTGACGTCAGCATGATGCCATAAAGACATCATGAAACATCAGTAGTAGAGCCCTCTTGTTATCTCCTGTAGTCTGAGTGTAGCCATTACAACAGTGAGACAGCACTGCCACCATGAGGTCAAACTGGAGCATTGCAGGTAATAATTCTCTGCCTGAACACTGTTGGAACATCAGATTCGGTTTTATCAGAGTTAAAGGCAGTAATTAGGCTCCAACCTTGTGCAGAGGCTACACCTGATGTTAATAAAAGTCTTTCTATGCAGCCTTGAATAAATATCTGTGTAATATCAGCGCTTTATGCTCGAGTAGAAAAGCAATTAAAGTGGTCCATTTACCATATTTAATGATTTGGGGATGAGACAAACTCCAGGCTTCATACCTGAACCAGCTAAATGACACTATTTGACTTTTTTATTATCACAATAGATACCAAACATACGTTTGTACCAAAACTGAACTCAGTTAGCTGTTAGCTTGCTTTTCGTGTAATACATACTATTGGTCATTTTTATGAGTCCCATGATTTCTAATCAGTCGGGAAAAGGACAAAGATGGCAGTCAGTGGACATAGTGGATTAATGAGCTAAAGACACGATTTATAGGTTTCATGGTCTGACTGTGTGGATGCTGAGGGTATAGCTGTCTGATTTTCTGATTTTTCTGATTGTCTGTCACAGTCGACATTTTGTTGGAGATGATGTATTTCAATGTGAAATTACTTTAAAATTTTGACAAATTTGACAAAATATAGTTTAACATGAATTTTTGAATCCATGTTCACAGACTGTGTCTCGTCAGATTACAAATTTAAATTAATAGTTGAGAGCAGTGAGTTCAGTTAAGTCCACGTATAGAGTATTTAAGTCGGATGGACTGAGAAATCTCAGTGTGGACCATGATATTGATTTTTATTAACAGAAGCTCTGTAATTATAATCAATGTTTTCTTCTAATCTTTGTGTTTATTTTATTTTGAACATTAGCATGCATTCTACAAATGTATTTCCCAATTGAAATAAAATCAAGTGGATTGGTGTTTATTTTCAGTTTCAGGCCACAAACTGGTTAATAACCAAAGTGAACACAGTGATGTCTTACACTATAAAGTTTGTGAGGTGAACCGCCCTTAAAATCTCAGAGGAGCTTCTGGCTCAGTCTTAAAGCAGTGATTGGTTTATTTGTGGTTTGTCCTGGTCCCTGCTCATGTTCTGTATTAAAGGATCATTTTTCCTTGTTGTTGGTCTTTGTTTGTCTCATACGTGGTAAATTTGTGTGTGTGTCAGATCTCAGAAATAAAAGAAAAATTTGCAACATGTTTCATTTCATTTTCATTTCTGTGTGCATGTAAGACCAGTCACCAGTGATCCTACAGTGTTTATGGTTTTACTATTAGACAAACTAAACAATTGGAGAGTTACACACAGACTGTTTATCTCCTCAAAATAAACCGTGTTAGATGGGGAGGATGTGGGTTGCATGAAGTTTGAAGGGCAGGCAAGAAGATGACTGAACTAGAGTAACTACAAAAGTATTGAGAGTGACAGCATGGGAAAGTGGTAGTGATGTAAAGAACAGAAAGAAACCAAACACCTGTGAAAAGAGGCAGATGACTTACTACAGATCTGCCTTCTTGAACTTTGGACTAAATGAGAAAAAAATAACTCACCTTTAGCTGCTTCAAGTAAAGAGTGGAAGGGAGTGTTGTCCTTGTAGATGCAGTGCCTGGTATATTCAAATAGAAAAGTTTTAAGCCTAATCTTGAAAGTAGAGATCGTGTCTGTGTCCTGAATCCAAACTGGAAGCTGGTTCCACAGAAGAGGGACGATCTCCCACGATATATGTAGTTTTTCTTATTCACTCGCTCTGTGTTTATACACCTCTGCATTTAATCATTAGTTAGTATGTATCTCTTGCTCTCTTCCACAGTGTGTGTTGTCCTGCCTCCTTCCCATCAACCTCAACCAGTCACAGTAGATGGCTGTCCCTCCCTGAGCCTGGTTCTGCCGGAGGTTTCTACCTTTCCAAATGGAGTTTTTGCTTCTGACTTTGACTAAATGCTTCCTCATATGGGGTCATTAATAAATTGTTGGGTTTCTTTGCATTATTGTTGGATTTTTACCCAACAACATAAAGTGTCTTGAGGCGACTGCTTTTGTGATTTAGTGCTAGACACATAAAATTTAATTGCTAACACCAGAATGAATTAAACTGTATAAATTCAAATGATATATTCATTCTGATATACTGCTTTTGTGTTTCTTTGGCACCTCGTGAACTACTCTGTAACATTTCAAGGTGTCCTAGCGTTCACCCCCACATCCACACCACCTACATCCTGGGAGCCTGGGAAGAGGTCGTACCTTGTTTTATTGTTTTACGGTAGGATTAACGTAGCTATGTCAGTTTTAGTCTAAGTGCTTTTTTACATATAAATGAACTGTTGGATTTTCCAGACCAGCAGGTTAAGGAAAGTCGTTTATGGGGCCACACTCTGACCCCACACACACACACACACACACACACACACACACACACACACACACACACACACACACACACACACACACACACACCTCCACATTCCAATGCAAGGAACAAACGTTCACTGAAGCATATAAATAAAGACCGGGGCAGTTTTTCAGGCGCGAGTCTCTCAGTCCGGAGACTTCCCTTGCTAGCAAGAAGTTCTGTGTGTTTCTCTTCTCTGAGTCTTTACTGAAGAAGTGTTTTAGAGTATATTTCTTAACACTAAGTAATCAAGATCACCATAGATATTTGCAGATTAGGGATTTTTTCAATAAAGAAATAAAACATAGTGTAAATCTAAACAAAAATTCAATAATTAAAACCATAACTGAAACCTACAACACAAAAAATTCAGAATAATCGCTACAATTTACAGGCATATAATGAAGGTAAGAGGGATTACAACAGCGTATGTAAAACTGAAGTGGCAGTCAGAGAGAGTTAGGAGTGAATTTATCTGATGAGGAATGGTCACAAATCTGGAAAACACATCAGTCAACGACGTCATCATGTGGCTGGAGACTACATTGTTGGAAAAATGTAATTAGACTTTTTTAACACCCAAAATTAGGAACAAACACACTTCATTAACACAGCCATGTTGGAGAAGCTGTGGAGATGTAAATGTGAATCATTCACATATGTTCTGGTTCTGTCCTAAGACTGCAAAATTTGGGGAAGATGTTCACTTAGTTATAGGTAAAATTCTGTGTTATGTATCCAAGTCTTGTACACTATTATATCTTGGTATCATTATGTGAAACGTGTTGAAAGAAGATAAATACATATTGAAAATTATGCTAGCAGACTGTAAAAAAGCAAATACAAGAAAATGGTACAAATAGACCCACCATCACACTACGAATGGATGAAAATTATAGAAAATTATAGACAAAACACAAATGGGCCAGGGGCGGGAGCGGCAGGTGAGAGAGAGAGAGGAGAGAGCAAAAAACAACAAAACACATGTTGTCTAATACAGGATCAGCTGGTGAGGCACAGGGACCATGACAGTATTAAAATGTATAAATAGTGATAAAGGGTGCTTTATCTGAGTTCTTTGTTGAGTTTTATGCTTAATAGAACTGTTTTACTGTACAAAGTAAAATAAAACACAATGTGGTTTCAATGACAAACAATAAAATTGTTATTCATTTTGTTCTGCCTTTTAGAAGTTAAACTGGTTATTATGCTTGTAAACTGCCCTAGAGCTCCCTCTAGTGGCTGCTTTGTGATATGGGTTTGATTACTTTAAGAAACAAACAGACAATAAAATTGTTATTCATTTGTTTATATTACAGTTATGACCATAACATAAAACGTTTTTTCTTATTTTTCAGTGTTAAATACATTTTTAAACTATGATGCACTTAAATTTAAACATCCAATTTAAACCCTTTTCATGGGCTTTGTTTGACACACAATTGCTTCTTTAATGGGTACAGCATTTTTACGTGCATGTGCACGTAAAATACAAAATAGTGATATCATCTATAAACATACTGTATGTATGAGGTTTTAAACCTCTCGGCTACCATTCCTTTCTTTTTGCTGTTCTCCACCTGATCATAAAGGACCTTCTTCTTCATTGTTTTACACTTACATCATCTACTTCCACCGAATCACAGTCAGCAGCATGGAGCACGTGTTGGGTGGATGAACCTCTGCCCTGTCTGATTACAGTTTGTACACACACTGCCTCCTGTGGACTCTTATCTTTCTTTAACCTTTAAAGTCTGACAGTTTCTAAAAGAGAGTAAATCTGCTGCTTCAGTTTAAACACTTCACTCATATATTAGTAGCAGGAAGATTAATCATCTAAAGTTCAGTGTGTGACGATTTTGTCTTCTTCTGTTTTATAAACACTACACACGACCGTTAAATGTGCTGATTTCTAACAAAATGTGTTTTTAAATTTTTGAATGTAAATCTTATCCTGATTTCCTGCATTTAG
Organism: Aulonocara sp. 'chitande type north' Nkhata Bay; assembly: GCF_057382095.1. Lineage (NCBI taxonomy): Eukaryota > Metazoa > Chordata > Actinopteri > Cichliformes > Cichlidae > Aulonocara > Aulonocara sp. 'chitande type north' Nkhata Bay. Next base: position 13,306,246 of record NC_141346.1, read on the forward strand.
CTCTTTGTTCTCTGTGACCATCAGAGTGAAGTCAAAATCAGCCTCAGACCATCTCCTGGTTTATAACTAAAACTGAAGTGAAGCCTAAGAGACACCATCAGTTTATTTACAACATTTATTTAAACAGGAAGAGATCTGTCAGCGTGACGAGATTAGGCTTAAAACTTTCCTTTTTGCTAAAGCATACAGTTAGGGCTTGACCAGGTGACTCTTAATCCTCCCTTAGGCTACGTTCACAGTGCAGGTCTTAATGCTCAATTCCAATTTTTTGATCAAATCCGATTTTCTGGTCTGCTTGTTCACACTATAAATAAAATGTGACAGCAAACGCGCTCTAGTTTGAATGCTCAAAGCGGCCCCGCATGCGCAAAAGAAGACGTAACACACAACGCGCTCTGTTTAGACCCAGAGCAAACAGTATTGTTTGACTGATGGCCCTTAATATAAAGACTTCGGACTTCACGTTTCCCAATTTTTGCTTTAAGTTATTCTGTTATTTACATAATAATGTAAATAACCTAATAATGATCCTTATTGCTGTTTGAGAGGAGCGGTGCTTCAAAGGATAGTTGCAAATTTCTGTCAGAATCTGCAGATTATACAGTACAAATAAAATGTTAATGTTTCTCCAATGTTGTCTTCCCAACAGTTTCACTGGATGGCCAGGAAGCGTTCGCAATGTCTTCTCCGGCGCTGATAATTGGCGTCTGTTTTGTGTCAGTGACGTAAAAGACTGATTTAATGCGACATGACCGTTCAAACAGCAGTTGCTTTCTAAAACATCAGATATGTATCGGATTCAGTACCACATACGAAAGTGACCCACATCAGATTTGAAAATATCGGATTTGTGCCGTTCACACTGTCATACCATGATCGGATATGGGTCGCATAGGGTCAAAACAATCGGATTTGATGCGCTTTCGCCTGCAGTGTGAACATAGCCATAGTTATGCTTCAATTTATTCATTCATTCAGTTATGCTTCAATTCATTTATTCATTCAATGGGGGCGACAGTGGCTCAGGTTGGGAAGTGCATCTGTAACCGGAAGGTCGCCAGTTCGATCCCCAGGCCCTTTGTCCTGGTCGTTGTGTCCTTGGGCAAGACACTTTACCCTACTGCCTACTGGTTCTGGCCAGAGGGGCCGATGGCACAATATGGCAGCCTCACTTCTGTCAGTCTGCCCCTGGGCAGCTGTGGCTACAACTGTAGCTTGCCTCCACCAGTGTGTGAATGTGAATGAATAGTGGCATTGTAAAGCGCTTTGGGTGCCTTGAAAAGCGCTATGTAAATCCAATCCATTATTAACAGACGTAGGCTGCCGGGGATTCCCATGATGCATTGAGTTTTTCCTTTCCAGTCACCTTTCTCACTCACTATGTGTTAATAGACCTCTCTGCACTGAATCATATCTGTTATTAATCTTTGTCTCTCTTCCACAGCATGTCTTTATCCTCTTTTCCTTCTCTCATTCCAACCAGTCGCAGCAGATGGCCGCCCCTCCCTGAGCTGAGGTTTCTTCCTGTTAAAAGGGAGTTTTTCCTTCCCACTGTCGCCAAAGTGCTTGTTCACAGGGGGTCATTAGATTGTTGGGTTTTTCTCTGTATCTATGAAGCGCCTTGAGGCGACTTGTTGTGATTTGGCGCTATGTAAACAAAATTGAATTGAAATGAATTGAGGGAGCAGGAACACAAGGAGGAACAGGAGGTTGCTCAGAAAAGAGTCATGATGTGGTTTCTTTCTTTCTTTCTTTCTTTGTGGTTTCTTTTGCATGGCTTAGCATGATGGCTGTAATCAGGGTGAGCAGCTAGCTTGTCTCTGTCCACAGTCAAAGAGAAAGAGCAGCTGCATTATGATGGTTGTTTGTCCATAACTGACGTCTTCAGTTCTCACTGCCGAGACCATCCACCTCAAATTCTTAAGAGAAGACTTTTTCCTCATATCTCTTAGTGTCTTAATTTAACAGTCTAAATCCAAAACTATTCTAGAAATGATTTCTAACAGTTGAACAGTTTCTGAAAGTTATAATAATGTAAAGAAAAGAAAGCAACCAAACTCCTGGGAAAGCAGCAGATGAGCGATTACAGATCTTCCTTGTTGTACTTTAGACTAAATAAAAATCGCTTACGTTTGCTGCTTTAGGTAATGAGTGGAAGGGAGTGCAGTCCTATACCAGTCCTGTGCCTGGTATATTCAATTAGGAAAAAAAGATCAGACGCAAACATGTTTATAATTGTCCACTGACAATGAAGATGTTTCATCGCATGCATTTTCCACATATTTCTACTAATATTGTAGTTTGATTCCAAAAATCAAAGAAAAGGCTGTAAAAGTTTTTTTTAATTGTTCACATTAATATATATTTTCTAAAATGCATTCATATACATTTTCATATGAAGGATATATTTGTGGGTCACATTTGGAGGACCCTTTGTTTCCTTGCGATGATAAAATTGGTCTCCAAATAAAATGCTTTTCAGTTTAATTAATATTGGGCCAAATGACAACAACATATTGTCTCAAAGCACTTTCTTATTGTAAGGTAAATACTCTACAATAACAAAAAGAAAACAAAGAAAACTCATCAATCATATGACTCCCTATGACCCTGTGGGGACTTTGGAGACAGTTGCGACGGAGAAACTCCATTTCAACAGGAAGAAAACTCCAACAGAACATGCTCAGGATGACTGAATAGAGAGAGGACAGTATTAGCTGGTACTCTCTCACACATGAGCACCTCCAGAGACCTAATCCAGGGCAGGTATGGGGTTATTGGAGAGACAAAGTGGCTGATGTAATCTGCAAAAGCCAGATCTGTTGCATTGGAGAGACCCTGGAGGGAGTCCTTTTCATGTAAATGGTCTCCTTGACTCCGCGCTCAAACCAGCGTTCGTCCCTGTCCAGGATATGTACATCCTCATCATTGAAAGAGTGTCCACTGGCCTGTAGGTGTAAATAGACTGCAGAGTCCTGGCCTGACGAGGTAGCTCTTCTGTGTTGTGCCATCCGCTTGCAAAACCCTGGCAATCCTCCTGGCACTTAACAGCGTACACTATGTTACTCTGTTTGTGTCGGGGGACCCAATCCTTAGGGTGGACCAGTTTTTGGCGCAGCGTATTTTGGGGTTTAAAAGCCACAGAGACCCGGTGTTTAGAAAAAATGTGTCTCAACTGCTCCGATACTCCTGACACATATGGCATCACTACAGGTTTTCGTTTGGGCAACGGTTGTCCTTCTCTCCTGGATCGGCTGGGGCTTTCTCTAGGTGCATTCTCTAGGTGCATTCCCAGGCCTGCTTACAGACCGCTCGTTAAAGTGACCAAACCGGTTCGTAAGCGGATACAAGTGTGGCCAGAGGGGTCTTCAGAGGCTCTACAGGACTGCTTTAATACTACAGACTGGAACATGTTTAAGCAGGCTGCCACCTATAACAACACCACTGACCTCCAGGAGTACGCAGAGACTGTTACTGCCTACATCAACAAGTGTATTGAGGATGTAACAGTCACGAAAACCATAACTGTCCGGGCCAATCAAAAACCATGGATGACAGGAGAGGTCTACAGGCTGCTGAAAGCTCGGAATGTTGCCTTCAGAGTTGGAGACGAGGCAAGCCTGAGGACAGCTAGGGCCAACCTTTCCCGTGGCATCAGAGAGGCTAAGAGACAGTACTCCAGGAAAATATCTCATCACTTCAAAGACAGCAGAGACTCACGGAGCCTGTGGCGGGGCATTCAGACCATCACAGATTACAAGCCCCCACCACAGACCTGTGATAGCACTATCCCCCTGCTGAACGAGCTGAACACTTTCTTTGCTCGCTTTGAAGTCCAAAACAGCACCACTGCACAGAAGACCCCACCCCCTCCTGGTGACCAGGTGTTGACTCTGTCACCGGACAGCGTGAGGAGATCCCTCAGCAGGATCAATGCACGTAAAGCTCCGGGTCCTGACAACATTCCTGGTCGTGTACTGAGAGACTGTGCAGTGGAACTCACTGATGTCTTCACAGACATCTTCAACATATCACTCATTCAGGCTGTCGTCCCCACATGTTTTAAAGCCACCACAATCATTCCGGTTCCAAAAAAGTCATCTCCCTCCTGCTTTAATGACTACCGTCCTGTTGCACTTACTCCCATCCTGATGAAGTGCTTCGAACGACTAGTCATGCAACACATCAAGACTGTCCTGCCCCCCTCCCTGGATCCCTTCCAGTTTGCCTATCGGCCCAACCGCTCAACCGATGATGCCATCTCCACTGCACTCCACTCGGCACTCACACACCTGGACAAAAATGACTCATATGTTCGAATGCTGTTCATAGATTTCAGTTCAGCATTCAACACCATAATCCCCCAACAGCTCATTCAAAAACTGGTCCAGCTGGGGCTCAACACCTCACTGTGCAACTGGCTGTTGGATTTCCTCACCGGAAGACCTCAAGCAGTACGGGTTGGCAGTAATACATCCAGCACCATCATTTTAAACACGGGGGCCCCGCAGGGATGTGTGCTGAGCCCCCTCCTCTTCACTCTGCTGACCCATGACTGCACTCCATCATACAGCTCCAACCTCTTCATCAAGTTTGCGGACGACACAACGGTGGTGGGTCTCATTAGCAACAGGGATGAGACCGACTACAGAAGTGAGGTGAGACGCCTGGCCACGTGGTGTGCTGACAACAATCTCTCTCTGAATGTGGAGAAGACGAAGGAGATTGTTGTGGACTTCAGGAGAATGCACACCCAACATGCTCCTCTGACCATTGACGGAGCGTCTGTGGAGAGAGTGAGCAACACCAAGTTCTTGGGTGTGCACATCACAGAGGATCTCTCCTGGACGTACAACACCACAGCACTGGCCAAGAAATCACAGCAGCGTCTCTTCTTTCTCCGCAAACTAAGAAGAGCAGGAGCACCAGCCCCCATCATGTACACTTTCTACAGAGGCACCATCGAGAGCATCCTGTCGAGCTGCATCACTGTGTGGTTTGGAGCCTGCAATGCGTCCTGTCATAGAACCCTCCAACGCATAGTGAGAGCTGCAGAGAGGATCATTGGTGTCTCTCTCCCCTCCCTCCAGGACATTTACAGCACCCGTCTCACTAAAAAAGCCCTTTGCATAGCGGCTGATCCCACACACCCAATGCAAAGCTTCTTCAAGCTGCTGCCGTCGGGGAGGAGACTGCGGAGTCTCCAGGCCAGGACCAGCAGGCTGAAGGACAGCTTCATCCATCAGGCTGTCAGGAAGCTTAACTCCCTCCCGATTCTGCCCCCTCTCCCCTCTCTCCTCCACGGTCTCACTGAACTCTGTCACACACACACAAACACACACACTCTCTGACTCACTCACTGGCCTGCACCAGTTACCAGTCACTTTGTGGAGCATTGGACTGCCATTACCTCATAAGACTTTGTTGTTACACTTTCTCTTACCGTACACTACTAAATCTCCATTTGCACTATTTGCCTATTTGCACTACTCTGCCTGGTTTACACTCAATGTCACTTACCCATTATATTGTATATTATATAGCTTTCTTGTTATATGTAAAATTGTATTTATTTAAATTTTTACTTTTTAATTATTTTACTTGCATTTTTTAATCACTTTTATATTTAAATATATTTAAATGTTCATTTGCTATTTATCTAGGGATTGAAGAGTAACGCAATTTCTATTCTCCGTATGTCCTGTACATGTGGAAGAATCGACAAATAAAGCTGACTTTGACTTTGACTTTGACTTTGAGGTTTGACAAAAGTCCAGCTGGGATAACCACATTTACTCAGGGCCTTCTTTTTTTTTTTTTTTTGCCTGTCCCATTTGGTTCTTTAGCCATCAGAATTGTTGTCTGAAGACCAACAAGGATACCCAATGGATTTATTTTGCCAAATGGATCATCGTGGCATTGCCGTATTGATCCATTTGATCGCCCTTTGTTTTTATTATTTATTTTATTTTATTTTCAGTTGTTACAGATAGGACAGACATGAGTGAGGGATAGGAAAGGGAGAAAGAAAGAGGAAGGAAAAGAAAAACAGAAAGGGAGAGGGACAGTGAGAAAGGGGAAAAAAATAAATAAATAAAATAAAATCTCCTGGATCACCTGTTGAGAGAGAAAGAATAGAAAACAAGCAAAAAAACCCAAAGCAACATACTAAACACAACACCATCGCATTAATCTAGCTAAGTGTAAACAGCAGTAAATACTAAATATTCAATGTTGTTGTGCAGCACGCAGGACAGGCAGCGCACAATGTGCTTTGAAGTAGCAGCCAAGAAAGGTGTAATTTAAGTCTACGAGCAGTGAACATCCGTGTGCATACCTGTGTGGATCAGCGCACTTGTATTCAAATGGTTTCCACATGTAATGGTCTGTGTTATAGACAGTGTTGTTGTTAATGTATGTTTGGGGCGTTGCACCCCGGAACCTTCAGAGGTTTTTCAGGGTTCTCGCTGCCAGAATGTTATGTGTGGGACAGTTTCCTGTATGTGTGCGACTAGCTGTGGTTGTTTCTAAAAGTGGGCAGTAAACGTCCTAAAACTGGCACTTGAGTTTCCGAGCATTTTTATCCTGAGGTTATAACACCTTTTTGGCGACGAGGATAAAAGCCGAACGCGGACAGTTTTGAGTTTTTGCTACGGATTTTGCAGTCGGACTACCGCTTCACAACTATGGTGACGATCGGATCGCTCACGGAGTTCGCCGAGGGAGACGGCGACTGGATTGAATATGTCGAGAGGCTGGAACACTTTTTCTTGGCAAACGACATTTCGGACGAAGGAAAAAAAAGGTCAGTTCTTCTCAGTGCGTGTGGAGCAAGGACCTACAAGTTGATACGTAACCTGACGACGCCTCGGAAACCCGGGGACTTCAGTTTCAAAGAACTGGTGACGTTGGTGCAAAATCATCACTGCCCAAAACCCTCCGTGATTGTTCAGCGGTTCAAACTCCACACTCATTCACGCAAGCCGGGAGTTTCGGTGGCGGCGTATGTGACGGAGCTGAGACAGCTATCAGAGCACTGTGAGTTTGGAAGCGTGCTGGATGACATGCTCCGCGACAGGTTGGTGTGTGGTATAAATGATGATGGCATGCAGCGTCGGTTGTTGGGGGAGCCCACACTGGACTTTAAGAAAGCTTTGGAAATTGCTCAGGCAATAGAAACGGCAGCTAATAACACTAAAGACATTCGGAAAGCTAACAACAATATGCACTCAACCGAGGTGCATCATGTATCTCGGAGTGTGAGGGGCAAACCGAGGGAGCTTTTGGAGTGTTACCGGTGTGGGGGAGCACACTTTGCCAAGGACTGTGTTTTCAAAGACAGTACCTGCCATAACTGCAAGAAAAAGGGGCACTTAGCCAAGAAATGCAGGGGCACTAAGGAGAAATCGAAGAAGGAATGGAAGACAAAACACAAACTAAACACGCATCACCTGCAGGGCATGGCGCCTGAGGAGGATGAGTGTGTTTTCAACATGTTTAATCTGGTTGGCTTTAATAAGTGCTGTGCGGAGCCCATCTATGCCACTATCCAGGTAAATGGGAAGGAGCTACAAATGGAGGTGGACACAGGGGCTTCAGCTTTGGTGATCAGCCAAGCCACCTACCACAGCTTGTGGCACTCGGGCGGGGCACCAGCTCTCCAAGCGACTGAGATAAGCCTGAGACAGTACACGGGTGAATGCATTCCCCTGCTTGGTGCTATAGAGGTGCATGCAGCAAGAAGCGGCAGCAACACTACTGGTGATGAAAGGGGAGGGGCCTAGTCTGCTGGGTCGTGACCTTCTGCAGAAAATCCGCCTGAACTGGTGGGAAATCAGGTATGTAAAGGTAATAGTAGAGTTACTGGGAAAGTATGCAGATGTGTTCAAGAATGAATTGGGCACTCTCCGGGGCACCACTGTGAAGCTGTGTGTGGATCCTTTTGCCCGGCCACGCTTTTTCAAACCATGCACTGTACCATACGCCATGAAGGCCAAGGTGGAAGCAGAGTTGGAGAGACTACAACAGATAGGGGTCATTGAGCCAATAGAGTTCTCGGACTGGGCAGCCCCGATTGTACCAGTGTTGAAAGAGGACAGAGGGGTGCGTATATGCGGTGATTACAAACTGACAGTGAACCAAGCCTCTCAGCTCGACGCCTACCCTCTGCCTCGAGCGGATGACCTGTTTGCCACACTGGCGGGTGGTCGGACATTCACAAAGTTGGATATGAGTCATGCTTACCAGCAGTTGCTGCTGGATGAGGAATCAAAAAATTATGTGACAATAAACACACACAAGGGGCTGTTCAAGTACAACCGCCTGGTGTTTGGCGTTGCATCCAGTCCAGCTATCTTTCAGCGCACCATGGACAATCTTCTGCAAAACATTCCTGGTGTTGCTGTTTACTTGGATGACATTTTAGTTACAGGTAAAACAGAAGAGGAGCATCTGCGTAACCTTGAGCAGGTGTTGAAGAAGCTCTCAGAAGCTGGGTTGCGTTTGAAGCGCAGTAAGTGTGTTTTCGAAGCCCCTAGCGTGACATACCTGGGTCATCGCATCTCTGCACAGGGCCTGTCCCCACTGGAAGAGAAAGTGAGGGCAGTAAAAGAAGCCCCGAGTCCAAAGAATGTAGCTGAACTAAGATAATTCTTGGGCTTAGTGAACTATTATGGGAAGTTTTTGCCTGACCTCTCCAGCATGCTTGCTCCCCTGTATGGGCTACTGCACAAAGACAGTCAGTGGAGGTGGTCCCAAGCACAGGAGAAGGCCTTCAGACGGGTAAAATAACTGTTACAATCGGCATCGCTCCTGGTGCATTTTGATCTGGAGAAGGAGGTGGTCCTGTCCTGTGATGCCTCCCCGTATGGCATAGGAGCTGTTCTTTCCCATCGCATGGAAGAGGGGGAAGAGAAACCGGTCGGATATGCGTCACGCACGCTCACAGCAGCAGAAAAGGGCTATTCACAGCTTGAGAAGGAAGGCTTAGCAATAGTTTTTGCTGTGAAACGATTTCATCAGTACCTGTATGGCCGCCCATTTACTGTTGTTACAGACCATAAGCCCCTCCTGAGTCTCTTTAGTGAAACAAAAGGCATCCCACCGATGGCTTCAGCCCGGGTTCAGCGCTGGGCATTAACACTGTCGGCATACCAGTATCGCATTGTTTATAAGGCGGGACCTGAAAATGCGAATGCAGATGCTTTCAGCCGCCTCCCCCTCCCGGAGGTCCCCGACCAGTCGAACTTGCCCCCAGAAATTGTGTTTTTGCTGGACAGGTTGGCGAACTCTCCGGTCTGTGCTAAAAACATCAAAGCATGGACTGAACGGGATCCAGAGTTATCTCAGGTTAAACAGTGGCTGTTGCAGGGCTGGCCAGCAACAGTGGAGCAGGATCAGCTCAAACCGTATGCCAAGCGTCAGCAGGAGCTCAGTGTTCAAGATGGCTGCATCCTGTGGGGTTCCCGAGTCATTGTTCCGCCTCCAGGTCGGTCACAGATCATTGAAGTGTTGCATGAGGCTCATCCAGGGATTTCTCGAATGAAAAGTCTGGCAAGGTCATTCGTGTGGTGGAATGGACAGTGCCTTGGAAGACAAGGTAAAAGCCTGTTCTCAATGTCAGTCAAACCAAAAAATGCCGCCACCTGCCCCACTCCACCCATGGGAGTGGCCTGGCCATCCATGGTCCAGGCTTCATCTAGATTTTGCCGGCCCCTTTTTGGGCCACATGTTCCTGGTGTTGGTGGATGCGCATTGAAAATGGCTGGATGCCCACATAATGCCGACCATCACAGCCCCAGTCGTCACAGACACACTCCGGAGAATCTTTGCAACACATGGATTACCTGAGGCAGTGGTCACGGACAATGGGCCCACATTCACAAGTGGGCTCTTCCAAGAATTTATGGAGAGAAATGGAATCCGACATATCCGCACAGCACCCTACCACCCTGCCTCTAATGGCTTAGCGGAGCGCGCCGTGGAGACACGGAAAGACGGTCTAAAAAAAATGCCAGGTCTTTCCATAGAAAAGAGGCTCTGCCGTTTCCTGTTTCAGTATCGCATCACGCCTCATACAACCACAAGCTTGTCCCCAGCGGAGTTGCTGATGGGGAGGAAGCCCAGATCTCATCTGGACCTTCTTCGCCCAGATGTGGGAGCCAGAGTCACCCAGTCACAAGGTGGGCAGAAGGTGAGACATGATCTACATGCCAGAGGCTGTGTTTTCAAGCAGGGAGACTGTGTGTATATCAAAAACTTTACGGGTGGCTCACGGTGGCTGCCTGGTGTCATTCACCACAGTTCAGGGCCAGTATCTTTTGTGGTGGAGTTGTTGGATGGCAGACAAGTTCGCAGGCACAAGGATCATGTGAGAGCCCGCACGGATGGAGCTGAGAAGAGGGCTCAGAGTGGTTTGCACGCACATGGTGGAGACAGGGCTGTGGACATTGTGGGGCCTCAGAGTGGTTCACCTGAAGGGGAAGTCGTGTCAGCAGCCCCTGAGATCGGGATTGGTTCTTCAGTATCACCAGAAGGGCTGGTGGAGCAATCTAAGTCACCTGAGCCGAACCCGGCCACAGGAGCTCAGCAGGCTCCTAGCCTGGAGAACCCAGCAGAAGGACTGAGAAGGTCAAAGAGGCAGCACAAGCCCCCTGATAGACTGAATTGTTAAAATAATGTGGTGTTGAATTCTCCCTCTCTTTTCGTACTTATGCATAATTGCTATGTTGTGGGTTTTTGCTTAAGGGGGGGGGGGGGAGTGTTATAGACAGTGTTGTTGTTGATGTATGTTTGGGGCGTTGCACCCCGGAACCTTCAGAGGTTTTTCAGGGTTCTCCCTGCCGGAATGTTATGTGTGGGACAGTTTCCTGTATGTGTGCGACTAGCTGTGGTTGTTTCTAAAAGTGGTCAGTAAACGTCCTAAAACTGGCACTTGAGTTTCCGAGCATTTTTATCCTGAGGTTATAACAGTCTGCAAGAGGATGTAGCGAACCATAGCCCCGTCCGCCAGGGCATGAAGCAGGCATGGAGGAGATCCAGGCCCCAGACATCCAGAGGCCCCAGAGCACGAGAGCCCAAGGAGGACCACCGGAGGGGCATCCGTGCCACCCTCATGGGAAGGGCTGAGGATCCCCAGACGAGGCGTCACCCAGTAGCCACCGAGCAGAAGCTAGAGGTGGCTGCACCGGCATGCCCGCCGGCTCTGCCAGCAGCCAGCTGTGCCAGAGTGAACTGAGCCGCAGGCCCAGAGGCCGGAGGCCCGAGGGCCCCCCGCACCCCGGAGGAGGCCTGACCGAGCAACAGGTGCCAGGCCCCGCCAGGTAGCCACCGGGAGTGAGCCGGTACATACCTGAGCGCCCAGCCCCGAACACCAAGAACCACCAATGCACCGACCAGTCACCGGCAGGGAGTGTGGTGAGGGGAGATAGACCTTGGAGGGCCTGGGAGTTCCCAGAGAGGTGGAGTCTAACCTGACATATAGACACAGACAAACAGGCACACACAGACACAAACATGCGTTCCCACCCTCATGCACACATATATAAACACTCAGCACTCACCCAACGTAAGGACTGACATAAATGGACATGTACACACAATCACACTCCCCAAACATACTCTACACCCCGGGTCCAGGTACCCTCGCCCCTAGAGGGGGAAACAGAACCCAGACCCAAGAGATGTTACACTTCCCCCCGGGGTGGAGGCAAGCAGACCGTCCCAGGCTCCGCAGCAGCAGGGAGGCCAATCGGACAGCCAACATCTCCTGTTGGCCCTGAGCCAACTCAGGGCCTTCTTGATGTGCTGTTCTTCTGCCTCCCTGGCCGCTGTGTCAGTGGGGATGGTTTTCGCTCTGTATTGTAGCGTCCTGATCCTGATGACATCCAGTTTGTGCTCCAGTGGATGATGAGAGTCAAACCTTAGATACTGATCCGTATGCGTAGGTTTACGGTACACGTCAGCTTTTAGATGTTCCCCATTACTGATGGAAATGATGGTGGTCTTCGATCAGTGGGTTTTGGTTAGTGGTTGTTGATCAATGGTCATGAGAGCTTTGCATAATTATGATCAAGGAACTGACCTCCCAGCCCATTGTTGATTCAGTGGGCTGGTTTCAGTCATTATGCAAATGTACTGTTTATAAGATTTGGGGAAACCTGCAGTCAGCTGAGACTGAAGAAGTCACTTGGATGAGTGACGAAACGTTTCTCCCACAAAACGCTACGTCCAGATGAACAGATTCAACTTTTGGAGATTTACTTTGCTGGATGATTGAGAATGCATCAAGACAAAATATTGTTTGCTCTGGGTCTAAACAGAGTGTGTTGTGTGTGACGTCTTCTTTTGCGCATGCGGGCCGCTTTGAGGGTTCACACTAGAGCGCGTTTGCTGTCGCATTTTATTTATAGTGTGAACAAGCAGACAAAAAAATCAGATTTGATCAAAAAATCAGAATTAAGCATTAAGACCTGCAGTGTGAACGTAGCCTAATTATTTTCTCCCCTCTCTCTGTGGGCGCTGAGTCCAGTGTCAGCTTCAGAAATATTCCCCTCTGAAACCCCTTGGTGTGAGGAACTTGTTTAAAATAAAACTGCTCTTCTCTCTGGGCTGAACCTTGACAGTTTTAGACAGCTTAATTTAACCGCAGCTATTTTATCTCTCACATGAAACTTTGAAATCACTTATCAACCAAACAGATCATGCAAAAACAAGAACAGAGAGAGGGGAAAAAATGGTTTCAGACAAACACACACACACATGCGCACGCAGCAAAAATCATTACAGGACCAGTTGGAGTAGAAAGCTGAGAGACACATACTTACTAATCACACAGAACTGCTGAGGACCCAGTTCACTCACAGATTTCAAAAGCCTTAGTGATTATTATCCAGCATTAGTATCTGAACCTGGAATCATTTCTATGGAAACTGAATTTTATGTAAACGTTAAATTTAATCTGATGCAATCAGGTTTAAACTCACGTTCTGTTATTCACTGAAAATACAGACATTTAGAACAAACTAAGACCATCTGTGGTAGAGGAAATGTCTGCTGTGACTGCATCACTCTGCTCAGCTTTGTTGTTATTCAGCCTCTGCATGTTTACCTCTGCAGGTGAGTTTTACCTGTCAGGAGATAAATGCCATTTCAATGATAGATAAAGACAAAGAAATTGAGTAGGATTGTTTCATATTCATTCTGTTGGTCTGTGTGTGTGCAGGCAACATGAGCCTGCACACATTAATTTTGTGATAAGTTTATTGAAAATTCTCTGTGTGTAAGTACAGTTTAGTGCTGTCTGATCATCACTCTGATTGACTGCTGTAGAAGTGAACAGTGTTACTTTGACCTTTAACCCCGCTGCGCTGTGTTGTTTCCTCTTTTTCAGATCACAAAATCATCACAGCTGAGTCTGGACAGGACGTCACTCTGACATGTCAAGCTCAAGCTCACATCGTCATAGTTGTAGAGTGGAGCAGAACTGACCTGGAAGATGAAAAACTTGTCCTTTTATATCAGCATGGATGACTTGTTCCAGATTACCAGCATCCATCTTTTGAGAACCAGGTGGATCTGAAGGACAGACAGATAGCTGATGGAGACGTGTCTTTGATTCTGAAGAATGTGAGACAAGATGATGCTGGAACATACGAGTGTTATGTCATCAAGAGAGCTGGAAAACCTTTGAAGCTCATCAGCGTCATCAGTCTGAAAGTTGGTTCTCCAAGTGAGTGAGGAGTGTTCAGTGTGTTTGAGATCTTCGGCTCTTTTAGCTGCGCTGCCTTATTGCTCCTAAATAGCTCTGTTTTCACAATCACTGAGATCCTTCTATTTTAGCCCAGCTGTGAATGATCTGTATTGGTAGTGTCCCGATTCGAAATATTGAGGCAAGGAACAAACCAACACTGGCCCAGAAGAGTTCAGTCAAATGAAGATTTATTGAGTACACGTGTGGGAAGATGTACACTGCAACTCATCAGCATAGATCTTCTCCAAACAACTCAATTCAGAATAGTGTTATTCATCTCAGGGTTCAGCCCCTTCTGCGTCACAAATGTACATAATTATGCTTAAGTTACAGTAAATCATCATGTGGCGGAGGTGTGGTCCGGCGCGCGGCTGCAGGGGAGGAGTGGTGCAGTGGGCTCAACGGGGCGGTGCTGGTAAGAACAGCTGATGGCGGTTTGGACTGATGGTGGTTTTCCTTCCCTTTATATAGTGAGGCGGAGAGGAGCGGAGGGAAAGGAAGCTGGGGAAACCGACCGCTGTCAAACGGTGTTCTGCTGTAATTCTGTGGACACTCACAATAAACGTGCATCTGATGATAACGACCTGTGTGTGGGTGTATCTGTGCCTAGCGTGTGTCACACATCACTTAAAAATAGCTAAAATAGACAGAGATGTTACTCTTTCCAGTACTTTCTTCCATACATCGTAATTAAATTCATTCTCCGAATAGCCCCTGGGGACTTTACACTTTCTTCACTCTTCTTCTGTCACTTTTTACTAGGCAAGCTCAACTGCAGGTAGAAGCTAAATGAATTCAAGGCCTTTGCTTACAAAGGTCTACATTTAAATCATATTTGTCTGTAAGCGTGAATGCTGTTTTAACCTTCCATTGCTCCAAATCACCTTACACAATAGATTGTGAAGACATCGCGCTTCACAAAGCTTGAAACCTTCAATAGACTGAGAATCAACTCTTATGAGCACAACTACTGATGTGACGTTCTTTATCGAGGCTTCGAAGCTTGTGTCGAGTAATGGAGGGGGCGTTTCTGCGATGCGCGTATCGAGGCTTGCTTCATTTATGGGAGGAGCTGAAAATGATGACGTCCAAAGCCTCGCTGCCCGGCTGTACCACGTGACTGGTTCATGAAGTGGTTCGAACTTTGCCGCGAGATATGACAGCGATATAAACCCCTCAGACTTCATTCAAAATGTAGGTGTTTGATGGAGAGTTGCGGTTAGTGAGAGTTTGGAGACAGTTTGGAGGTTTATGAGAGTGAGGAGAGAAAGTCAAGAGAGAATGGAGCCAGCTAAGAAGAGGAGGATGTCCTCCCCTGTGTGGGAACATTTTGATCTTATTCCTCCCAACAAGGTATGTAAATTTCTACAGAAGATGTATTTTCATGATACTGATGGTGCAATACAATTTATGTTAAGCGGCTTTACTTTTGTACAAGGTGAAGTGTTTGCTATGTGCCAGGGAGCTGGGATATAACAACAACACCTCATCCATGCTTAGGCACTACAGAGCTTTGCATGAGAATAAGGAGAACACCGATTGTGGAGCAAGACCAGGTGAGCCATCAAATGCCATGATAATATAGCATGCAGTAATGTTACTAAATGATATAACAATATTATACAGCTATTATAAGTTACGTGTGTGATATTTATATTTGTGCTTTATCTTTATTGTCTTTCCTCAGGAGAACAATCTCAAATAGATGAAGACCTGGTTAGCATGGTGATTGAGGACTCCCAGCCATTTAGCATTGTGGAGGACAAAGGATTCAAAAGATTTGTTAAATCATTAAATCCTAGCTACGTTCTCCCCACTAAAGGTTATAAAAGCAGTGAAAATTTAGTTTTTACAGAATAAAATGTGAACAGGCAGGACTGAGGCTCAAAGCCTCAGTGTGTAGCTGTCCATACCTCAACGTTACAAAAGCACAACTACTGTCCACACCCCAACCACACCTCACCTCACAGTAAATGATCATTTCCATTTTAAGCATTTCCAAATAATCATTTTCCATACTGCCAGTATAAATATACACAGTGTACTGCCATCACTACAATATAGATGTTTTACACACTCCTTTTGTTGTTGACATTTACAGGCTGTGTGCAAAAGGCCACACTCTTCAAATTCATGCCAACTAATATTTTTATGTCCAGTAGATGTCCTACTAGAGCAAATGAAGCTTTAAGAAGCTTTGCGCTGGGATGAACCAATTGGATGAAACGCTTCAGTGCTTCATGAAGCTTCATCTGCCGATCACTAAGCACAATATGCAAATGTGTGTATACAATGATTATGGCTGCACATGCAATAAAAATGTTAATCTGATGCCAGTAGCTGTGATAAACAGTTTAATGCAATTTAATGATAAAGTTATATTATTAATGCAGTAAAATAATTCCTTTATTCCCACTGTTAGCAGTGTTTGATTTAGTGTTTTCATAAAAGCCTATTTCTTGTGTGTATATTAGTGCTCAGAAGAACAGACATGTGGTTTAAAGCCTAGACAAAAAAAATCCTCCTCATCAACACTTTTTTGTTTGTCAGGGGACATTTGTTTTGTAATAATTGTTGTTCTTTTGATATGATTTGCAGCAGGCCATAGTTTATTTAACACAGTGGATGGTGCAGCAGAGATACCTGACTCAAAACAGGACACTGTTTCAGGGCCAGTGAATGTCACCTCTCCTCCAGCTACAGGTAGATATGAGCAGCACTTAGATGAATTTTTTGATTTTGCTCTGACAAATATTAACATTTTAGAAATTCAATTTCCTGATCCATTTTTGATCTTTTCTATCACTTTTCCCAATGTACCTGCAATTAATTCCAGATCCTTGTCTCTGTTGAAATCTCCCAATTCTTTGAATCTTTGGGCTGAAGGAAGGACAGTACTCGGTGTATAAATGCTCAATCAACAATCATTTATTTCCATACAATTCAATACTTATGAGCATTAGAACCATCATGATGGGGAGACCTGCCTGCAGAGGGTCACAGCAAGTCTCAAAATGGTGACGGGTTACTCAGCTTTTTATACCCTCTAGTGGCCCCCACCTAGTCGTAAGAGCCTAAACATTACATTCTTTCTCTCTTACGGCGCCTAAGTTATGACCTCGGCTCCCTGTCTTTCTCTTCTGAAAGGTGGGGGTATGGAATGTGGTCTGTTTCTTCTATTATCTGCACAAGGTCCTCTGCACACAACATTCTCTTCATGATTCAGCAGTATGAAATGTCAAGAAACAGTGTAACACATTCAACAGTGTCGAGTAATACAGGTCAATCCAATAGATCTAATGATTTTCACACTCTTTTAAGTCAGAAGTATAATGCAAACTGATACTACATACTGATCACACACTCTATAATAAAGGGTATAATATGATCTACAGCAGTATCATACTTCAACTACTTTGATTACATATATAAGGTAACATATGATAACAGAATAATATCACAATTCCCCCTTTGATCTCTTTTCTTCAAAGAGATCACTTACAACATACACTCTAGTGTTGCAAGGTCCAGTTCTTCTTGGTCCTGAGGCCCTCTGTCCCCCTTTAACGGGTGAACCATATGTGGGATGACCTCTGTGTTCACGCAGTTCAGATGCGAGAAAAGTTAGATTTACAACCATAACAGTTACAGATGACACTCCCATCACTCCCCAATTCTCCCACAGCTTTATTTTGGTGCTCCAGTTTTCCACCCCCATTTTGATGCCACCTTATACCTTTCAAATGTACTTAGACTAGAACCTCTGTCTAAAGAGCTTTTAACCTTTATTTTTATTGCTGCAGCTACCAGTGTCTTCCAGTTGGGTGATTCTCAGCTTCTTTCTTCGACCGGGGTTAGACCACCCTTTAGTCGTTGCACAGTTCTGGGGATTATTCTGCCCCGATTTCAAACAAAGATCTGTGTGTTTTGGGGTCACCGCCGTGTCCCCCTTTTTCGCCAAGAGCCTCTCGAACCTTGTTGGTCTGGTGTTCCTGGTTTTCGCCAACCCCTTCATGGTTATTGCTGTGTTTATGGGATCCATCTTCTCAAGGAGCCCAACCGTCATGACACTTGACCCCAGTTGCTGTCTTGGCAGTCCCTACATCTGTCTCTGCTGTGAAGGGTCCCCATATCTCTGTGTCCCCGTCTGGTGTCTGTTCCTTCCTCTGCAAGAGACAGAAAACCAAAACACCTCTCTCCCTAGCCTTGATAATCTAATATTGTTATCCATTGTTCTTCTAATGATTCAAATTTGGTTTAAAATATTATGTTCAGGACTTATTCTAATCATAATCTATGTGTGTGTAAAAGAAATCAAAAATTAATGAACCATCTCTAAGTCTAACACATTATAAGCTTAAGTTTTACCATAGCTAAATTATTAAACACAAAAATAAACTCATAGAAATTTTCATATCACCATTGTTAGATGTTCAAACTCAACTTCCACTTCCCCCTTTTTTGACACACTCCCATGTGTCAATTCACAGGAGCTAGAAACTTAAAAGAAAAGGTTAGTGACATCATATCTCAAAAAAGCATCAGAAATTCTCCTCTTCAGTCTCTCTTATCGTCCTGCTCCTGCAAAAACAAAACAAAACAAAACAAAGCATCCACCCTTCTCTAGGTGAATTGTTTGCTGGCATTTACTAATCCTAAAGTTGGTGCAGTCTTTGTCTCAGTATCAAGTCAGTCAAAACTTTTAGTCCGTCCATCACAGTCCAATCACATGCATTCATTCACACACATTCATACCAGATGTTGCTGATAATGGAGTCTCCCGCGTGACCTATTCGAGAATCCATCCCCAGCAAGATGACGTCATCATTTTAAAAGGAAAACAATTCCTTGTTGTTGTTTTTTTTTGGACCGGATTGACTCGCTGCAATCCTTTTAGACTCAGGACTTCTCATGTGATCAGTGTCCCCTATAAGTGAATTTCTCCCAAGGCAATTACAATCATGGAGAAGCACACTTTGCAACTGTATACAGTAATAATATTTTATAGCGCTTTAAATCTCAATCTTTCAGGACTGGTTTAAAGAGCTGATTGTTAAATCATGAAATATCACCACCGGTGGATCACACCTCTCAGATGTTTTTTCCTCAGTGCACTGTAACAAAAACGAAAACAGACGTAACCAACAAAACACTAATAACAATAACACAAACTAGGGCCCGTTGCAGACATGTCCAAGCATAAAACTATCGCTCTCTCGCTTACGAGAAAGAACACAAGCCAAAGCTCACTGATAAAATCAAGCTAGCGCTAAGCCAAACCAAAAAAAATCAACCAGAAATTCACAGGAACGTTTTGCTTCCTGCCGGGACAATATTGTGTGGGAATGAGAACCTCAGGTGCCGTAACACCTTTTGTTCCTCCTTGAATTAAATCTCAATCACAGAAAATGCCGTACTCCGACCTAAAACTTACCCTTTTAATTCATCATTTTCCACTCTGTGCCACTGTTCCTCATCAGGGCTGTGTGAAGCACAGCAAAGAATTCAGTCAAGGCCTTGAGCCATAAACAGACATCACGCACAGACATTGTTTTCATAACCAAACCGTTTTAGACCTTATTCCTTAACTCTACATAAATGCCCTCTAGGTGACCTATAACACATTCTAAGTAATCAATGGTAATCAATGGCTCCTCATAAAAATTAAGTATTGGGATGTTTGTGTGCAGCATTTTGCATACAGTGGGGCAAAAAAGTATTTAGTCAGCCACCGATTGTGCAAGTTCCCCCACTTAAAATGATGACAGAGGTCAGTAATTTGCACCAGAGGTACACTTCAACTGTGAGAGACAGAATGTGAAAAAAAAATCCATGAATTCACATGGTAGGATTTGTAAAGAATTTATTCGTAAATCAGGGTGGAAAATAAGTATTTGGTCAATAACAAAAATACAACTCAATACTTTGTAACATAACCTTTGTTGGCAATAACAGAGGTCAAACGTTTACTATAGGTCTTTACCAGGTTTGCACACACAGTAGCTGGTATTTTGGCCCATTCCTCCATGCAGATCTTCTCGAGAGCAGTGATGTTTTGGGGCTGTCGCCGAGCAACACGGACTTTCAACTCCCGCCACAGATTTTCTATGGGGTTGAGGTCTGGAGACTGGCTAGGCCACTCCAGGACTTTCAAATGCTTCTTACGGAGCCACTCCTTTGTTGCCCGGGCGGTGTGTTTTGGATGTTTTGGATGTGGTGTCTCACTTTCATCTTTTCTGGCACACATTAATTCTTGAAAGAGTTCTGTACTATTTTTCTCTCTCAGGTGGGCATGGAGAAACCCCTTCAGTTCAAGTGCAGTCAAATCGTCTTTATTGATTAACATATCTTTAAAAGTTCCAGGCCTTAATATCCTGAGCGCTCCACGAACTATCTCTGCATCAGGGAAGCCTTCTCTGCGTCGACCTCTTGCTGACCCAGGCCCGCTGGACCCACCGTCTTAGCAACCATGGATCAGTCTCGGCTCCAACTTTCAGCTCGCATCAGCTCCCGTCCTGGTCCCAGATGTCATTTTTAGTAAGTAAGGAAGACAGCATGTGTCTCTGTATTCCTCCAGATTGTGTCTGAGTCTGATTTATTTCACACAAACAAATGCTATATAAACACTACCATGAGCTTTCAATATATAATTCAGCAGGTTCCTCATTCACATCAATTACATTTACTTATATCCTCAGTGAAATATACTCTCTTTACTGGTTCATTTTCTCTAATTAACATCTTCTTTCATAACAGTTACTTTCCTTACTCATATCAATAAACACATCACATTGTCTTCTACAGTGTCTTACTGTCAGTTTTGGCCGGCGGTCATAGGTTCTGTCCAATAATATGACGCAAGACTGGAGTAAAAGACATCCATGGATTGGCACTTTATTAATGAAGGAACATGATAGGAGCACAAGAACACTAACTATAACTAAACAAAATGGCTTCCTTTTGGGGTGGCTGTAGCTCAGGTGGCAGAGCAGGTCAGCCACTAATCAGAAGGTCGGTGGTTCGATCCCAGGCTGCCTCCTGGCTGCATGCCAAATATCCTTGGGCAAGATACTAACCCCATGTTTGCCTACTGGTGGTGGTCAGAGGGCCCGGTGGCGCCAGTGTCCGGCAGCCTCGCCTCTGTCAGTGCGCCCCAGGGCAGCTGTGGCTACAATGTAACTTGCCATTGCCTGTGTGTGTGAATGGGTGAATGACTGACTGTAGTGTAAAGCACTTTGGGGTCCTATGGACTAGAAGAGCGCTATACAAATGCAGGCCATTTACCACTTTTATACTCTTCCGGAATAGCCCAAGTATGGGGGTTAACTAATCAAAATGAAAACATAACCCTCCACACACACAAACATGCAATAACATTAAAGCACATCACAAACATATACATATTTCCAACACGTACTATAAACAAACCAATAACATAAGCTTCACTATATAAATTAAAACCCTCTTTATCCATACTCCCTAACCTGGCACACTGGTCTGCTCCAACAGCCCTTAAACAGGTGATTAAGCTGCTTTCACTCTTATGCTCCACATCCTGCAAGAAGCAACCAGGACAGGTGAGTACCTTATTTAGGTTACTCACAAATGATTAACTGTAAACAGCTTTAACCTTGGCTCTTCTGTGACACAGGTAAGATGGCCAGTCCCACTGTCTCTTCACCTTTACAAGCTGTCATTTTAGTTGTATGTCACATAAACCCAATAAAAGACTCCATAAGAACTAAAGTGTTTTTTCTTTATTACACTATTTTAAATTCCCAATCCAACAATTAATCATTAACAATACCAACCAGATAATGGAACCCCTGGTCTCCATTAAAAACAGCAAAACAGTAAATATGTGACTAGGGATGGATACCGGCATGGCACCGGTTCTGACATAAACGGTAGTAACCAGACCGAAAAGCAGCGCACATTTCGGTGCTTTTTTTTCCTGAGCTGTGATACACTTTAGATTCTAGCCAATCATTTTACGTTTCCGAGGATAGTAGGCGGGCCCAGGTACGTACATTCTTTTAGATCAGAGCTACAGATTAAAAATGCCCAAGGCGAAGCGGTCAAAAGTCTGGCTGTACTTCACAGCAAAAGATGCAAACTCAGCGGAAGTGTGACGAATTGGTACGAACCATACAGAGTGGAGAAGGCCGTTTTTGTCTTTGGACTCTGCAGACAAGGGAATCTGCCAGTAAGCGTTGGTTAAATCCAGCATCATAAAATAAGACAAGCAGTGCTTAACCAGTCCAGGTCAACTCAGGCATTGGACAAGCATCAAACCATGAGACCTTGTTCACTTTCTGATAATCATCACCAATGTTCCCTCTAAACTGCGCGTGTGCTCAATTGCGCACTGCTGGCACGGTCTCTGTGCAGAAAAAATCCGTGTTGCACATAAAGTAAAATTCTAACCGGAATTGAAATTAAAGTGAATACGTTAACAATTCTGTTTTGCAGTGTTAGTCAGTAAGTGACTGGCTGCTCCAGTATGGGATTAGAGCAATGGCACCTCATCCCATAGTCCAGCCAATCACGTGATTCAAATTCGTATATGCGCAGCTAATCAACGTCGTTGACAGGCTATGACAGCGTCCTTATGTGCCGAAACCGGTGTTTTAGCTAGCAAAGTGGCGTGGCTAATGTGGAGTGAAGCCACGTTAATGACAACGTGTACAACCATTGGAGATGTGAGCAGGACAGATGGAACAAGTGACGTAAAAAGAGTGGACTTTATACCAGGTTTCAAATTGTGTTGATAGGCCACATAAAAAACAGAGTTGTGATTAAAAAAAAATCCAGTGTTTGGTTTTCTTCCAGAATATTGTTGTTTACATTTACTGGGGGAAGAAATGGTAAAAACGTCATTTTATAAAGAAAACGTTATAAAGCACTCTCCGCCTGTGAGCAAAGACAAAACCAAAACACCCCACCCTTTCCCATTGGTCAAAAAATGTACCATGCCGACCAATCAAAACATGGCATTTGGTTGTTAAGAAACGGAAGTTGTTAAGAAGAGGAAAATTTAGGAGTGACGGCAGTGTTTTGAGATGTGAGAGATTTGCAACGTTTAGCGCAAATCTTGTATAGTTAGTGTGTAGTGTAGTCAATAGTTTTGTTGTGTGTGTCAGAACAATGAGGCGGCTGCTAAATGTTACAGGAGTGATACATCTCCTGTTGTCAGGCCTGCAGGTATCAGGCTTTTGATGTTCTCCTTTATCTCATAGTGGACAGAAATTATTTTTTGGAGAGGCACAAATAATTTGTGTGGCATCAGATTTGATGCAGAACACCTGATTGTTCTGTAAATAGTTTGAAAAGTTTGTTTAAAAAAAATCCCTTAGCAGTATTTTTAGGTAAACAGCTGCAAAAATCTTTGTTTGCAATACTCAGTAACTTTTTTGAAGAAGTAACTATATAATTGCCCAGCATTGGTCTTTATATATTGTATTTTGCAGAGAGAGTTACAAAGTTTCAAAGTGGTGCTCCATGAGAGTCCTGTAGACGAGCAGCAGCACGATCCTGCATTGCAACTGCAAACCGCTGTTGCAATGCAGGAACATCTGCTTTATTGGAATGTGTGAGATGTTAACCACAATGACTCTTAAAAACACTGTCTCAAAGCTTCATGCCAACAGCATGTTTTTAAGAAAAATCAAACATATTTTCTTTCAAGATAATTTTAGAGTTTTTAATGAGCTGCAGGATCCTTCTTCAGTGTGAGTGGAGAACAGCCAAGTCGCCTCCTGTGATAAACCTCCACATGTACCACTGAAAACAGTTAAATTAGTTTGAATCGGAAATAATGGGTCAAACTACTTGTTCTGAGACCATTTCTTTATTTTTCACACCAAACTGTTTAATAAGATAAACTCTACACAGACTTCATCAAATATAACTAACACTTTAACATTATCAGGATTTCATAATACAAACTTCAAATCAACAAGAAAACAGCTGCAGAACATGTGGAAACCAGTTCAGCTTGAGTTTCAAATATAACTAACACTTTAACTTTCAACATTTCTTTGCTGCCACTGTGAATACGATTGTGGTCTTTGCCTAATTGAATAAAGGTTACACTGACTCACTGCTCCATCTTCTGGTACAAACTGGCATTACATGGAAGTACAGCCCAAAACCAGTTCAGCTTGAGTTTCTTTTTTTCTGGACATAAAGTCACAGCAGGTGTTGTTTCAAAGCTGGTGGACAGATTTAGTTCATTTTTGAGGTTTTAAGAGCAACTGCTGTGAAAATATTTCTAGTTTTGGGAGAAAATGATTTAAGAGAAGATTTTACAACAGCAAAAGGTTAAATATGAATGAAGAATTGAAATTTAACAGAGGTAACACATTAAATGAATACATTAAAAAAAAAGTTAATTTTGGAAACACTAAGAAAGTTCAAATGAAAGAAATTGAAATATATATCAATATCTGCAATTCTGATACATTATTAGTTTGGTAAAAAAGACATTCCTATAACTTTAATAATACAGTAACAAGTACAACTACTAAACACTACTGTGTCCTAAGGGAACAAAGATTAAAATGTAACAGGGATAACATTTTAGAGAATTAAAATCCCTCAAAGGAAAAAAATAAACTTGATATGCATATCTAGACATGCAGCTTCCTAAATGTAACATTCAGGATTATTCACTGCAGGTCCAGAAATCAGAGCTACCTCATCAGATCCAAGTGTGGCATCAGCTGACACTCTTTACAGGAGATTCCATCTGAACTCTGTGGAGCCTGATCTCAAGGTTTTTAAGTCTGAGCCTGAAACCAGAAGAGGATCTTTCTCTCTCTTCAGATTCATTGTGATCCAGTGATTTCAGTCCTGCATGATCAGGCTGATGTTTGCACAGAGCAGATAATGAAGTGAAGGTTTTTGCACATTGGTAACAGTGAAACAGTTTATTTACAGCGTGGGATCGTTTGTGTTCGGAGTATGAACTGAGATTCCTGAAGCTCTTGTCACACTGGTCACAGCTGAAGTTCACTTCCATGTGTGTACGTTCATGTTTGTTACGATGACCTGATTGTGAGAAGCTTTTGTCACAGTGTCTGCACTTGTATGGTGTCCCTCCTGCAGTGGTGAAGGATGACCCACACTGGTCACAGATGTGCTTTTTGACCACACTGTGGAAGAGGTCATGTATTTTTAATGTAGTCAAAGGAGCTTGCAAAGAAAAGCGTCTGGACTTCTTTAAGTTGCTTGAAGACGTTTCACCTCTCATCTGAGAAGCTTCTTCAGTTCTAAGGTCAAATGGTGGAGAGTCCCAGATAAAAACCTAGTGGGAGTGACCCCCACAGAGGGACAAAAGGATCCCCTGATGATCCTCTAATCACCTGAGCCAAGGTGTGAAATTGGGTGTGGGACCCAATCAGCCAGAGTTTCGGGTGTGTTCATTGTTAGTCTTGTCCTGCTACACAGGACAAGACTCAGCAGTCCATCTGCATCTTAAGGATAAAGGACACTCTTTCAAGGATGCCAATGTTCACATTTTGGACAGAGAGGACAGATGGTTTGAAAGAGGAGTGAAAGAAGCCATCTACGTCCACTGTGAGCGACCATCTTTGAACAGAGGCGGGGGTTTACGACACCAACTCTCTGCCATCTATAATCCAGTTTTGAGATCCCTTCCCAGACGCCTTAACGCCCACTCACATCCTGGGCCATCTGACCTCAGGAATTCGCATGACAAGGTGGGGCCAGGTTTCACAATGAACACACCCGAAACTCTGGCTGATTGGGTCCCACACCCAATTTCACACCTTGGCTCAGGTGATTAGAGGATCATCAGGGGATCCTTTTGTCCCTCTGTGGGGGTCACTCCCACTAGGTTTTTATCTGGGACTCTCCACCATTTGACCTTAGAACTGAAGAAGCTTCTCGGATGAGAGGTGAAACGTCTTCAAGCAACTTAAAGAAGTCCAGACGCTTTTCTTTGCAAGCTCCTTTGACTACGATGACCTGGATGACTGAGAACCTTCACAGACATATTTTTAATGTACTTGGTGTGTGGAAGCCCCTCCCACATTCTTTGCAGTAGTTCATTTTGTCTCCAGTGTGGCTACGTTGATGTGGTTTTAGGTCCCGTTCGTGATTGGAGGTTTTTCCACAAAAGTTAAAGAGAAACGCTTTCCCACCACCACAGTGACGACAGGGTTGAGAAATGGATCAGTGTGCTTCTCTCCACTTCTAAACAAAGACATTGTATGTCAGGGAATTCCTTCAACGTTTTTATCCTGAACGTCGCCTGAAATAAAAAGCATCTCTGCCAACGTCCAATTAAATTTTACTGTTTACACTATAAAACTCAGGTTACTTCTTCATTTTTCCAAACAGTTCATTCAGTATAACTCCATAAGTTTACTGATCAGACTTTTTCCAAACAATCAGGTTAAAATTACAAGATAAAACATAAATACATCCTCACAGTAACTGCACTTCTAGAGTTACTTTCTGGTGTGGATCTGTTGGTGCTTTTTCAGCTGATTTGGAGCTTTACAAGTCTTCTCACACAGGTCACATTTATAAGGTCTCTCCTCAGTGTGTTGTTGTAACTGTGCATCTGTTGTAAACAGTTTCCCACACTGGTCACAGCAGGAAACATCAATTCCAGTGTGAATCCGTAGGTGAATATTTCGGTACTGTTTGTCACTGAAACTTTTTCCACAAAAGTCGCACCTCTACGCCTTAATTCCAGAGTGGGTAACTAGATGCCTCTGTAAGTCGCTATTTAGAGCAAAAGCCTTACCACACAACTCACAGTTGTGTGCTTTAAATCCACTGTGGATGAGTTGGTGTTTTTTTAAGCTTCCAGCCTGGGTAAAATACTTTCCACACAACTCACAGTTGTAAGGTTTAAATCCACTGTGGATGAGTTGGTGTCTTTTTAAGTTTCCACCGTCGGTAAAAGACTTTCCACACAAATCACAGCTGTACGCTTTAACTCCACTGTGGATGAGTTGGTGTGTTTTTAAGTTTACAGCCTGGGTAAAAGACTTTCCACACAACTCACAGCTGTAAGGTTTAAATCCACTGTGGATGAGTTGGTGTCTTTTTAAGTTTCCACCCCCGGTAAAAGACTTTCCACACAAGTCACAGCTGTACGGTTTAACTCCACTGTGGATGAGTTGGTGTCTTTTTAAGCTTACAGCCTGGGTAAAAGACTTTCCACAGAAGTCACAGCTGTAAGGTTTAACTCCACTGTGGATGAGTTGGTGTTTTTTCAAGTGTCCAGCCAGGGTAAAAGACTTTCCACACAAGTCACAGCTGTAAGGTTTAACTCCACTGTGGATGACTTGGTGTCTTTTTAAGTCTCCAGCCTGGGTAAAAGACTTTCCACAGAAGTCACAGCTGTAAGGTTTAACTCCACTGTGGATGACTTGGTGTCTTTTTAAGTTTCCACCCCCGGTAAAAGACTTTCCACACAAGTCACAGCTGTATGGTTTAAATCCACTGTGGATGAGTTGGTGAGTTTTTAAGTGTCCAGCCCGGGTAAAAGACTTTCCACACAAGTCACAGCTGTACGCTTTAACTCCACTGTGGATGAGTTGGTGTTTTTTCAAGTGTCCAGCCAGGGTAAAAGACTTTCCACACAAGTCACAGCTGTAAGGTTTAACTCCACTGTGGATGACTTGGTGTCTTTTTAAGTCTCCAGCCTGGGTAAAAGACTTTCCACAGAAGTCACAGCTGTAAGGTTTAACTCCACTGTGGATGACTTGGTGTCTTTTTAAGTTTCCACCCCCGGTAAAAGACTTTCCACACAAGTCACAGCTGTATGGTTTAAATCCACTGTGGATGAGTTGGTGAGTTTTTAAGTGTCCAGCCCGGGTAAAAGACTTTCCACACAAGTCACAGCTGTACGCTTTAACTTCACTGTGGATGAGTTGGTGTCTTTTTAAATCTCCAGCCCGGGTAAAAGACTTTCCACACTCATCACAGCTGTAGGTTTTCTCTCCTTTTCTTCTGTGAGGTTTGTCGGCCTCCTGAGAGCGCTGACTTTTCGCTCCATGTTGGTCCTGCAGTGACAGAGATACAAACAGAGGCAATGAGTGAAATGCAGTCGTGGAACAAACTGAAACTCCCTCCATTGGTTGAATCAAACATGTCAACAAACACATTGTTGGTGTGTTTCCACCACCTTCTGGTGGCAGTATCACATTACAATGATATGCTACAATGAGAGTTGTAATGAAAATGACATTGATCAGCAGAGAAAATCTTTCACGCATAAGAAATTTCAAGTTCAACTGATGATATTGTTGTTTCAATGTATGCTTATAAAATATGATCTTTGTATTTTCTTGTAACTTCTGTTACAAGAAATTAGAACTCTGAACAATATTTAAACTCCATTCAGAGTTACATACCATAAAATAATACTTTATGATTAACATAACAGTTTGATTGCTCTAATTACCTGTATTTACCTTGTGACATATTACAGGGCAAATTACATTCTGGGTACAGTTACATCACATAACATCAACTGTGAACACCTTATGTTACAGTGGCGTTTAAGTTCATGGGAATTATGAGTATCTACTCCCAAATTCCCATCCGGGCTACATTATTATCGGTTCATGGTATCGCTTAACTTTTACGAGTATGAGTACACACACATTTTACAGTATCGGCCCCGATACCAGTATCGGTGCATCCCTAATTGTAACTGTGATATTTTTCTCACCTTTTGTGTTGAAGTCATTGATTGTTTCCTCTGTAGTGGCTGAGCTGAGTCCAAATGGATGAAATTGTTCCTCCGTTGCACCACCAGACTCTTCTCCTCCTGTTAATCACCTGGGGGACACACACACAGCAGGATTTGTAAAAAGAGTTTTGATAAACACAATGCTGGACAGCAATGCTGTCATGTACACAAATACAGTGGGGCAAAAAAGTATTTAGTCAGCCACCGATTGTGCAAGTTCCCCCACCTAAAATGATGACAGAGGTCAGTAATTTGCACCAGAGGTACACTTCAACTGTGAGAGACAGAATGTGAAAAAAAAATCCATGAATCCACATGGTAGGATTTGTAAAGAATTTATTCGTAAATCAGAGTGGAAAATAAGTATTTGGTCACCTCAAACAAGGAAAATCTCTGGCTCTCACAGACCTGTAACGTCTTCTGTAAGACGCTTTTCTGTCCCCCACTCGTTACCTGTATGAATGGCACCTGTTTGAACTCATCATCTGTATAAAAGACACCTGTCCACAGCCTCAAACAGTCAGACTCCAAACTCCGCCATGGCCAAGACCAAAGAGCTTTTGAAGGACACCAGGAAAAGTATTGTAGACCTGCACCAGACTGGGAAGAGTGAATCTACAATAGGCAAGCAGCTTGGTGTGAAGAAATCAACTGTGGGAGCAATCATCAGAAAATGGAAGACATACAAGACCACTGATAATCTCCCACGATCTGGGGCTCCACGCAAGATCTCATCCCGTGGGGTCAAAATGATCATGAGAACGGTGAGCAAAGATCCCAGAACCACACGGGGGGACCTGGTGAATGACCTGCAGAGAGCTGGGACCAAAGTAACAAAGGTCACCATCAGTAACACACTACAACGGCAGGGAATCAAATCCCGCAGTGCCAGACGTGTTCCGCTGCTGAAGCCAGTGCATGTCCAGGCCCGTCTGATGTTTGCCAGAGAGCACATGGATGATACAGCAGAGGATTGGGAGAATGTCATGTGGTCAGATGAAACCAAAGTAGAACTTTTTGGTATAAACTCAACTCGTCGTGTTTGGAGGAAGAAGAATACTGAGTTGCATCCCAAGAACACCATACCTACTGTGAAGCATGGGGGTGGAAACATCATGCTATGGGGCTGTTTTTCTGCCAAGGGGACAGGACGACTGATCCGTGTTAAGGACAGAATGAATGGGGCCATGTATCGTGAGATTTTGAGCCAAAACCTCCTTCGATCAGTGAGAACTTTGAAGATGAAACGAGGCTGGGTCTTCCAACATGACAATGATCCAAAACACACCGCCCGGGCAACAAAGGAGTGGCTCCGTAAGAAGCATTTGAAAGTCCTGGAGTGGCCTAGCCAGTCTCCAGACCTCAACCCCATAGAAAATCTGTGGCGGGAGTTGAAAGTCCGTGTTGCTCGGCGACAGCCCCAAAACATCACTGCTCTCGAGAAGATCTGCATGGAGGAATGGGCCAAAATACCAGCTACTGTGTGTGCAAACCTGGTAAAGACCTATAGTAAACGTTTGACCTCTGTTATTGCCAACAAAGGTTATGTTACAAAGAATTGAGTTGTATTTTTGTTATTGACCAAATACTTATTTTCCACCCTGATTTACGAATAAATTCTTTACAAATCCTACCATGTGAATTCATGGATTTTTTTTTCACATTTTGTCTCTCACAGTTGAAGTGTACCTCTGGTGCAAATTACTGACCTCTGTCATCATTTTAGGTGGGGGAACTTGCACAATCGGTGGCTGACTAAATACTTTTTTGCCCCACTGTATATATATATATATATATATATATATATTAGGGGTGCAACGATATTCGTATCGATATTGAACCGTTCGATACAGTGCTTTCGGTTCAGTACGCATATGTATCGAACAATATTATTGTTGATAAAATTGTATTATTACAATTTTATCAACTTTCCTTCTGACGATGCTGTCTGTGTTGAGCGCTCAGTGAATCTGCGTTCGAATACTCCGCCTAGGCTGCACTGTCCAGCGCAGATCCACTGAGCGCTCAACACAGACAGCATCATCAGAAGGAAGAGCGCAGGGCAAGTTAGCGAGACAGAAAGTTAAGCTCTCCTCGCAACATGGACCTCCCCCACCCTCATTCAGATCTGGCATTTGGAATTATTTTGGTTTTCATGTGACGTATGACCCTGAAGGTAAGCGAGTCATGGACTAAAGTAAAACAGTATGTTGGATGTGCCATGCAATGCTCAATTACATGGGTGGGAACTAGTGTGTTAGCGCAGTTAGCTCGTTAACGTGTTGGCCGTCTAGCCCCATGCACGGAGCGATCGGCGGTAGCTCGTTAACGGAGATTTGCCGTATTGTGGCGTTAAGGTCATTTCATCGAGATTAACCTGAAAGCACTAGTGGGAACACAACGAATATGACTGCACATTTACGCCGACATCATCCTAGTGCAAAGACAAGTGGAAGCAGACAAAAAAAAGCAAGCATGCTACTAACTTTAGCCGAGTCATTTAGACAGCTGTTAGCACATGATTCTCCTTATATGTTTAATATGCGGCTGAGAATATAGCCCAGAAGAAGCGGATAGTATAGCTTTTATTTTGGAAAGAGCCATTTCTCTGTAATAAACTCTCTTTTCCAAAGATGAGTGATTCCTCAATCAGATACAGGGCTTGCAATATCGCTAGCCCGACGTCCCGGAGCTAGCGATTTTTTCAGTCGGCCTACCAAAATCTATCTCTTCCCTGCCCGTCGGGCTATTGTAGGAAAAATATATGTCAATGCTTTTGCATTCTTTCAGAAATGTAGCTGGGTAATTATGTCATTGGCATCGGTGAGCCACTGTCAATATGTGACATATTGAAGTCGCGTTTGAATTTGCGCTTGTTTTTTTGCTTTCACTTTGCAATCGTGCGAACTGTGTATAGAGAGCCACAGCACTGATCTGTGAGTGATGATAATTTGTGCACCAATTCCTCTGACACCGTCTTATTAATCGTTAGCTTACTATGCAAACATGACAAGTGAAATCTCCCGCAGCAAGCTTAAACATGTGAGAGGTTGATCGCGCAGAGAATCGCTGAGCTTATGTGAGTGAGTGTGTAAAAGCATTTCAGTTCTGCTGAGCCAAATAAGACAGGTCAGGGTGAAGAAGTGACAGCCAAAGAAAAGCTTACCACAAAACAGAGAAGTTATGACAAATCAGACTATAAGGCAAAAAGAAAGTGCAGCTTTATGGTTTATATGGACAAAAGAATTTCTGTGGCTGCAATATGATGAGCTAAATAACCAGGGCTGCACATAAGTGGTCCACAGGTGCGCATTCGCTGTCAAAATAAAAAACACGCACAAGGGTTAGGGTTAAATTTAAAAACTGTACTTTTGAGTTAAAATATATATTTATAATTTTAATAAATGACAAATTAAAAATGCATGAACATTTTTTTGTATCGAAAAAATATCGAACCGTGACACCAAAGTATCGAACCGAACCGTGAATTTTGTGTATCGTTGCACCCCTAATATATATATATATATACACATATACATATATATATATATATACATATATATATATATACACACACATATACATACATACATACATATACACATATATATATATATATATACACACACACACATATATATATATATATATATATATATATATATATATATACATATATATATATATATATACACATATATATATATATATACACATATCCATAGTAAATATGCACAATTTACTCTACTGTACTCTATATATTCTCATTTTTGAGCTCAGATTACAGGAAAACTATAAGAGGTGACGCAGATATCTCACTGGATTATGACTCTGGGTGACCCCCACTCTGCATGCTGTGATCCACAGCCAAAATTACTGTACAGTTTTTGAGAAAATTGATAGTAAAATCTTCCCATTTTGCTTTACTGTACTCTACATATTGACATCTTTGAGCTCAGATTACAGGAAAACTATAAGAGGTGACGCAGATATTTCACTGGATTCTGAATCTAGGCTGTCGCCACTCTTCACCCTGTGATCCACAGCCAAAATTACTGTACAGTTTTTGAGAAAATTCATGGTAAAATCTTCCCATTTTGCTTTACTGTACTCTACATATTGACATCTTTGAGCTCCGATTACAGGAAAACTGTAAGAGGTGACGCAGATATTTCACTGGATTCTGAATCTAGGCCATCTCCACTCTTCACCATGTGATCCACAGCCAAAATTACTGTACGGATTTCTGATGAAATTAAATCCTATTCCATTACCAAACAAAATGAGTTCATTGAAGTATTTGCTTAACTACAAGAAATGTCTTTCCACACACAATTTAAATTTTTCAAAATGTCATTCACACACCACCTCAAGTATCAACTTCAGTTTTAGACATTATTTATTCAGTGCTTAATCACAACAATAGTCAACTTAAGGCACTTACATAATAAGTTAAACCTTACAATAATACATACAGAGAAAAACCCAACAATCATATGACCCCCTATGAGCAACAGTGGGAAGGAAAAACTCCCTTTTAACAGGAAGAAACCTCCGGCAGAACCAGGCTCAGGGAGGGGCGGCCATCTGCCTCAACCGGTCAGGGTGAGAAATTACATTTCTCAGATTACTGATTTCTCATATTACTACTACACAGTTTAGATACACTCAACAAAAATATAAACGCAACACCTTTGTTACTGCTCCCATTCCCCATGGGATGGACATAGAGACCGAAAATTCATTCCAGATACACAATATAACCATCCCTCCCAAACAGTGGTCACAAATCAGTCCAAATGTGTGGTAGTGGGCACATCTGCTATATTGAGATAATCCATCCCACCTCACAGGTGTGCCACATCAGGATGCTGATCTGACATCATGAGTAGTGCACAGGTGTACCTCAGACTGATCACAGGGTGCAGAGTGGGGGTCACCCAGAGTCATAATCCAGTGAGATATCTGCGTCACCTCTTATAGTTTTCCTGTAATCTGAGGTCAAAGATGAGAATATTAAAAGTACAGTAGAGTAAATTGTGCAAAGTTTACTATCAATTTTCTCAAAAACCGTACAGTAATTTTTTCTGTGGATCACAGGGTGAAGAGTGGCGACAGCCTAGAGTCATAATCCAGTGAGATATCTGCGTCACCTCTTACAGTTTTCCTGTAATCTGAGCTCAAAGATGTCAATATATAAAGTACAGTACAGTAAATTGTGCAGTTTACTATCAATTTTCTCAAAATCCGTACAGTAATTTTGGCTGTGGATCACAGGGTGCAGAGTGGAGACAGCCTAGAGTCAGAATCCAGTGAAATATCTGTGTCACCTCTTATAGTTTTCCTGTAATCTGAGCTCAAAGATGTCAATATGTAGAGTACAGTAAAGCAAAATGGGAAGATTTTACTATCAATTTTCTCAAAAACCGTACAGTAATTTTGGCTGTGGATGACAGGGTGCAGAGTGGCGACAGCCTAGATTCATAATCCAGTGAAATATCTGCGTCACCTCTTACAGTTTTCCTGTAATCTGAGCTCAAAGATGAGAATATATAGAGTATAGTACAGTAAATTGTGCAAAGTTTACTATCAATTTTCTAAAAATCCGTACAGTAATTTGGGCTGTGGATAACAGGGTGAAGAGTGGGGGTCACCCAGAGTCATAATCCAGTGAGATATCTGTGTCACCTCTTACAGTTTTCCTGTAATCGGAGCTCAAAGATGAGAATATATAGAGTACAGTAGAGTAAATTGTGCAAAGTTTACTATCAATTTTCTCAAAAACCGTACAGTAATTTTGGCTGTGGATCACAGGGTGAAGAGTGGCGACAGCCTAGAGTCAGAATCCAGTGAAATATCTGCGTCACCTCTTACAGTTTTCCTGTAATCGGAGCTCAAAGATGTCAATATGTAGAGTACAGTGAAGCAAAATGGGAAGATTTTAATATCAATTTTCTCAAAATTCGTACAGTAATTTTTGCTGTGGATCACAGGGTGCAGAGTGGGGGTCACCCAGAGTCATAATCCAGTGAGATATCTGCGTCACCTCTTACAGTTTTCCTGTAATCTGAGGTTAAAGACGAGGATATTAAAAGTACAGTAGAGTAAATTGTGCAAAGTTTACTATCAATTTTCTCAAAATCCGTACAGTAATTTTTGCTGTGGATCACAGGGTGCAGAGTGGGGGTCACCCAGAGTCATAATCCAGTGAAATATCTGCGTCACCTCTTACAGTTTTCCTGTAATCTGAGGTTAAAGACGAGGATATTAAAAGTACAGTAGAGTAAATTGTGCAAAGTTTACTATCAATTTTCTCAAAAACCGTACAGTAATTTTGGCTGTGGATCACAGGGTGAAGAGTGGCGACAGCCTAGATTCAGAATCCAGTGAAATATCTGCGTCACCTCTTACAGTTTTCCTGTAATCTGAGCTCAAAGATGAGAATATATAGAGTACAGTAGAGTAAATTGTGCAAAGTTTACTATCAATTTTCTCAAAAACCGTACAGTAATTTTTGCTGTGGATCACAGGGTGAAGAGTGGCGACAGCCTAGAGTCAGAATCCAGTGAAATATCTGCGTCACCTCTTACAGTTTTCTTGTAATCGGAACTCAAAGATGTCAATATGTAGAGTACAGTAAAGCAAAATGGGAAGATTTTACTATCAATTTTCTCAAAACTGTACAGTAATTTTGGCTGTGGATCACAGGGTGCAGAGTGGAGATGGCCTAGATTCATAATCCAGTGAAATATCTGCGTCACCTCTTACAGTTTTCCTGTAATCGGAACTCAAAGATGTCAATATGTAGAGTACAGTGAAGCAAAATGGGAAGATTTTACTATCAATTTTCTCAAAATCCATACAGTAATTTTTGCTGTGGATCACAGGGTGCAGAGTGGAGATGGCCTAGATTCATAATCCAGTGAAATATCTGCGTCACCTCTTATGGTTTTCCTGTAATCTGAGCTCAAAGATGAGAATATATAGAGTATAGTACAGTAAATTGTGCAAAGTTTACTATCAATTTTCTCAAAATCCGTACAGTAATTTTTGCTGTGGATCACAGGGTGCAGAGTGGGGGTCACCCAGAGTCATAATCCAGTGAAATATCTGCGTCACCTCTTACAGTTTTCCTGTAATCAGAGCTCAAAGATGTCAATATGTAGAGTACAGTAAAGCAAAATGGGAAGATTTTACCATGAATTTTCTCAAAAACTGTACAGTAATTTTTGCTGTGGATCACAGGGTGCAGAGTGGGGGTCACCCAGAGTCATAATCCAGTGAGATATCTGTGTCACCTCTTACAGTTTTCCTGTAATCTAAGCTCAAAGATGAGAATATATAGAGTACAGTAGAGTAAATTGTGCAAAGTTTACTATCAATTTTCTCAAAATCCGTACAGTAATTTTGGCTGTGGATCACAGGGTGAAGACTGGAGATGGCCTAGATTCATAATCCAGTGAAATATCTGCGTCACCTCTTACAGTTTTCCTGTAATCGGAGATCAAAGATGTCAATATGTAGAGTACAGTAAAGCAAAATGGGAAGATTTTACTATCAATTTTCTCAAAAACTGTACAATAATTTTGGCTGTGGATCACAGCATGCAGAGTGGGGGTCACCCAGAGTCAGAATCCAGTGAGATATCTGCGTCACCTCTTTCAGTTTTCCTGTAATCTGAGCTCAAAGATGAGGACATTAAAAGTATAGTTGAGTAAATTGGGTAAATTTTATTGTTAATTTTCTCTGAATCATACAGTAATTTGGGCTGTGGATCACAGGGGGGAAAGTGGAGATTAACCAAAACTGGGAGTGGATTGTGAAGTAAAATAGTGTCAGGACAGAAAACACTGCGTTTCTAAGCCAGTCGGCACCTATACCGTAATATGCGTAAGAGTAGTGCAACAACATTTTAGGTGCGGCTGGTGGGGCGGCTAGCTTGACTGCGACTTCGTAAGTGAGGGCTCACTTGACCGCAGTCAGACACGGCTAGTGACGTCAGACTGAACAACCGGATTCTAAAGGCTGATTGCCCTCCCCCACGCTTGTACCTGTGGCTTCCTGTCCTAAGGGTTGGCTCTTCTCCTGCCCTGCACCCTTTGTTCATATTCAAAGACTATTTTTCTGTATGTATTCTTACCCCATAGCAACCGCCAGATTATAATGTTGCAGACAATCACAAACTCTACAGTCTGTCTAACTCCAGTGTATACCAAGCAATCTATTATTCTTAACAGCAACAACATAAACTGAACCCACATTAAAGTTGGCTCGGTGCTTACCTTTATATGAGCCCACAAACCGAGAGAAACTCCGTGATGAAGCTGGAAGTCTTAAGAAACAGATGAGGGAGCAGAGACCCACGTGGTTCACGCTGATCTCGGCTACGATCCAGGAGACAAGGGTGTGCAGATCGATGCAGAAATTAATCCCAACGTTGGCAGTGGTATATGTTCCTGTAAGTTTACTACTTTACTCCCGTTTCATGAAAAAGCAGCTCTCTGCTCGACTCCTCTCCTGCACACACACTTTGCTCCGCCTCCTTGTCCCACTCTGCTGTGATTTGTTGCTGTGCGGTCACGTGACTAAGCAGACCAACGTAACCACGTGGGGTGTTATTTCAAAAGTAGCGCCTATCTC
Organism: Aulonocara sp. 'chitande type north' Nkhata Bay; assembly: GCF_057382095.1. Classification (NCBI taxonomy): domain Eukaryota; kingdom Metazoa; phylum Chordata; class Actinopteri; order Cichliformes; family Cichlidae; genus Aulonocara; species Aulonocara sp. 'chitande type north' Nkhata Bay. The sequence goes on from NC_141346.1 coordinate 13,343,373, forward strand.
CTTTTCCTAAGCTCTTTTTCTTGCCCTCGATGGAAACGTCATCGTGGGAAGGAGATTTGCTAAGGACTCAGGGAAAGAGAGGACCGGTGCTGAGAATTGGAACAGCCTTAGGCTGTATCCCAATTCAGGTTCTGCAGCCTTAAAGTACGCAGCCTTAACGGTCCACAAGGGCCGCGTACTCAAAGACCGCTAAGGCCGGAAGTGCGAGGCTTGTGAAATGCCGGTCGAGCTCCGTCGCGCTGCCCAGGTTGCCTAGCAACCATGATACTAACCGCTGGAAACGTTTCATACTGTGTTGTTTTTGTATGTATACCGAGCTTCTTATTAACTGCACGCACACACTGATCTCTGCTCCGCTTCCACTTTATTTCTCATTCTTTTTTCCTTGCCCTGAAGCTTCTTGCTCGCCAGTGAATTACACACATTGCAGCGACACAGTGCCATCTAGTGGCTGATACAAACATAGGTCAACATGCTACATCTCCCTTCTTAAAAAAAAACACAACTCAGGCTTGTAAAATTTCTAAGGCAACTGAAATTACAGGAATAACATCCTGAGCACATCCATTGATAACATAGCATTCGACTCAATACTGGCTATATCACAAACATAATAAACAGATGCATTTGGTGACATCATTGGAACAACAAACATGTAAACAGCTTTTGTTTTGTTTTTTTTTGTTTTTTTGTTTGTTTGTTTTTTTTAGGGCAGCGATCCGCCTGCACCCTTTACAATATTACAGGTCCAAGACCTGTCTTGGTTTGGTAACACGCCCATATCGAGTCGTGTATCCAGGTGTTGTAATGTCTTCACCAGGGGGCTCCACAGGCGGGGGCTGAGATACCACAGGGCTGTCATCGCTGATGCCTGTTGGTTGAATGAACTCCTCACCTCCTACGCTGTTCCTGCTTCTGCGGAGGTGTCGGCGGTTACGCCGGTAAACTTGTCCTGTATCTGTGGTTATGTTGTAGCTTCTGGACGTGTCGGCACAACTTGTGACCACAGCTGGCTTCCAGGAACCGTCTTGTTGCCGGAACCGGACCGGTGTGCCAGGACATAGTTGAGGCAGAGGTCGGGCGGCTTTGTTGAAATAAGTCTGCTGGCGCTGCTGGCAGACCTCTCTCCTCTCACGCACTGTTTGCTGGCAAACTACTTGGGGTGCCAGCTGTTTTGGTGTTGCAGGGAGGATGGAGCGAAGTCTCCGGCTCATGAGTAGTTGTGCAGGCGACTTTAAGTTGTCCACAGGGGTGTTCCGGTATTCTAATAGGCTCAAGTAGGGATCCTTATGTTCCGCTTTGGCCTTGTCCAGAAGTTTCTTTGCTGTCTGGACTGTTTTCTCGGCTAGACCATTGCTCTGTGGGTAATGGGGACTAGTAGTGGTGTGGGTGAAACTCCATGACTTTGCGAACTGTTGAAACTTACTGGAAGCATAGCACGGACCGTTATCACTAATCACCGACTCTGGAATACCATGCCTAGCCATGGCTGACTTTGGTTTGTGGATCACTGCTTCTGCAGTGCAGCTGCGCAGTCTTTCCAACTCGAAGAATCTACTGTAGTAATCTACCATGATGATGTAGTCTTCCGAGTTCCAAGTGAACAGATCGGTGGCTATGACCTGCCACGGTCGTTCTGGTATTGCATGTGACAACAGGGGTTCCTTGGGGTTAGCAGCTTGTCTCTCCTGGCATGTGCTGCAGGCTCCGACTGCTTCCTCAATCTGCTTTCCCATGCCTGGCCAAAACAGAAGGTCTCTGGCTCTGTTTTTGCTCTTTTCTATACCCATATGGCTGGAATGAATCCGATCTATCATGTCCTTTCTGAGCCTTTTTGGGATGATCATTTTCTCTCCTTTAAACATGATCCCGTCTATCAGTGAGATCTCATCCCTGTGGTTCCAAAACTCCTGAATGTCAGGCGGGCATTGAGACCTTTTATCTGGCCATCCACTCAATGTGGTCCGTCTCAGGCTGTTGAGCTGAGGATCTTGGGCTGTTTCGTTTCTTATCTCTGAGAGTCTCTGATCACTGACAGGCATGTTGCTGAGGACTGAGTGGATCTGCGCATCCATCCCGTCACATAGTGATTTGTCGTGAAACTCTATGGATTTCCGGGAGAGCGTGTCGGCTACCGGGATGTCTTTCCCTGGCTTGTGGATGATGCTGATGTCGTACTTTTGCAGCTGTATTATCATCCTCTGTAGCCGTGGTGGTGCTGATGCTAGTGGTTTTTTGAGTATGGACTCGAGTGGCTTGTGGTCCGACTCAATGGTCACATGTCGACCGTACGTGGAACCGCTTGCAACCAAAGAGAACAGCATACAGCTCTTTTTCTATTTGGGCATAGTTCTGCTCAGTGCTGTTAAGTGACTTGGATGCGTAGGCAACTGGCTTGCCGTCCTGCAGCATCACAGCACCGAGGCCACTTTTGGATGCATCGACCTGGAGTCGTAGCGCTTTCTTGGGGTCGAAGAAGGAGAGAACTGGGCCTGGTTCTTTAGTGATCAGCTCCTTCATTCGTTGAAAGGCTCTGTCATGGTTCTTGTCCCATACAAACTCACTGTCCTGCTTTAACAGCTGGCGGAGCGGAGCATTTATCTCTGACAGGTGTGGGGCAAATCTTGCTAGATAATTAACCATCCCCAGCACTGTTTCCAATTCCGCCCTGTTCTGTGGGGGCGCCATGTCTTGGACTGCTTTTACTTTTTGTGGATCTGGTTTCAGCCCTTCGTGTGACAATGTGTGACCGAAGTAACTGACCTCTTTGACGCAGATGGTGCACTTGTCAGGGTTCAGTTTTACACCTCTCTCTCTGCTGCGCTGCAGCATGGCCCTCAGGTTGTCGTCATGCTCCTGTTTGGTTTCTCCGAAGACCAGTACGTCGTCCACAATGGCTGCCACGCCCCTCAGGCCCTCGTAGGTCTCGTCCACGCGTCGCTGGAACTCATCCTGAGCTGAGATTATGCCGAATGGCAACCTGAGGAAGCGGTACCTGCCAAACACAGTATTAAATGTGGTTAACAGAGATGATTCATGGCTTAGCTTAATGGCCCAGTAGCCTGATCTGGCGTCCAAAACACTGAAATACTTGGCCCCAGCAAGTTTTGTGGTGACATCCTCTAAGGTGGGTAGAGGGTAATGGGGTCTTTGTATAGCCTTGTTGAGGGGTCTGGGGTCCAGACATACTCTGAGTCTGCCTGTCTTGGGTTTTTCCACGACAACAAGTGCATTCACCCAGTCCGTAGGATCTGTGACCTTGCATATGATTTGGTTCCTTTCCATGTTGTCGAGCTCGTCTTTGAGTCGGGCTCGCAGAGCAATGGGAATCCGACGAGGTGGGCTGACTGTGGGTGCAACGTCTGGATTTACATGGAAACTGCATTCACCAGAAAATTCTCCTATCCCTTTGAATACGTCTGCATATTCGTCTAGTATTGCCTGTGAACTGTTGGTTGTCTTGCCTCTTTCCTCCGTCACTGCCATCACAATCCTTACCAGGTTAAGGTCACGGCAAGCTTTCATTGCTAATACAGGTGGGGCGCTTGTGTTAACAACATGGAATTCCAACGTGCAGGTCTTGTCTTTGTGTTTGCATTTTAACTGGCATTTTCCTTCCACGCTGAGTGAGTGTCCCCCATAATCTGTGAGCTTGTGTGTGACAGGCTTCAGTGTCACGTGTGGGAAGAGTGTCTGGAACATGTTAGCTGGAATTGTGTTTGCTTGCGCCCCAGTGTCAACTTTAAACCTCACTGTCTGTGGGGGGGAACCAAGCTGCATGTCTGCATATGCTTGCTCATCCTTTCTTCCTTCATTTTCTATGGTGATGCTATCAATGTAGAAACAGTCTTGGTCCTCATCTGTGTCCATAGTTGACATTTCTATGTTCTCTCTCACAGTGTGTACTGATTTGAGGTGGGCTTTTGTCTGCGAAGGGAGTCTTGACCTGCATGCTCTTGCAAAATGGTTCATTTTCTTGCATTTTGCACATTGCTTCCCTTTTGCTGGGCAGATGTCTTTATTACTGTGTTGTCCGGCACAATAGCTGCACGTTTTTAGTGTTGCATTAGCGTGTTCTTTTGGTCTCACGCTTCTTGTTTGATATTCTTGTCTGTGCGATTTCCTGCCGATGGCGTGCACAGTTTCTTGGCCCCTGGAGTGACCCATAGTTTTTAGCTGTTGCTTTGCTAGCTCGTGTGATCGTGCTATATCTATAGCTTTCTCTAGTGTGAGCTCTGCGCCTTGGCTGAGTAGCTTTTCTCGGACGTGTGGCGAGTTAGTGGCAAATACAATGCGATCCCTGACCATTTCATCTGTATTTGGGTACCCACAGTCTTTAGCAAGTAGTTTCAGTTCCGTAATAAACTGTTCAAATGTCTCATTTTCACCCTGCATCTTTTCATGAAACTTATATCGGGCGTAGATTGGGTTAGCTTTCGGTATGATGTAATCAGTGTACTTATCGTAGTACGTCTGAAGCTTTCGGGAGTCGTCTGCGGTGAGCGTCCACGTGTTGTAGACGTCCCGTCCTTTCTCACCGACCCATAGAAGAAGGTAGCTGCATTTGTCTGCCTCCTCCTTCCCCCGAAGAGGACCAGCGAACATTAGCTCGGCGTGCTGCTTGAAACGCCGCCATGCCTCGGGCAGGTTGCTGGAGTCCCAATCCATACGCGGTGTGGGAACGCCGTAAGCCTCCATGGCTGTGCTGTCCGACGGCGAGGGATTGCGTAGAATCCGCTACTCTGACACCATGTGTTGTTTTTGTATGTATACCGAGCTTCTTATTAACTGCACGCACACACTGATCTCTGCTCCGCTTCCACTTTATTTCTCATTCTTTTTTCCTTGCCCTGAAGCTTCTTGCTCGCCAGTGAATTACACACATTGCAGCGACACAGTGCCATCTAGTGGCTGATACAAACATAGGTCAACATGCTACACATACAGCTTTGTTTGAGAGAAATGAAGGAGAACATATTTTGTTCATTTGTTCGTTTGTTTCTACACGAGCTTTGTGTGATTTAATAAGTATCTGAGGCTGAGACCACATGACTGTAAATATTTAGTATACACATCCAGAAATGCATATACTATTATATATTGTACATATATTTATTAGTTTCAGATGTAGCCATTCTTGTATTTTGCTGTTTACATTATTGTATTTTGCACACCTCTGTTGCTTGTGAAGCTCGCACACAAGAATTTCACTCACATGTGCTGTACCAATGTACCTGCACATGTGATGTGACTATAAAAGTGATTTGATTTGATTTGATTTGGTAAATGGCCTGCATTTGTATAGCGCTTTTCTAGTCCATAGGACCCCAAAGCGCTTTACACTACATTCAGTCATTCACCCATTCACACACACATTCACACACTGGCGATAGCAAGCTACATTGTAGCCACAGCTGCCCTGGGGCGCACTGACAGAGGCGAGGCTGCCGGACACAGGCGCCACCGGGCCCTCTGACCACCACCAGTAGGTAAACATGGGGTTAGTATCTTGCCCAAGGATATTTGGCATGCAGCCTGGGATCGAACCACCGACTGATTAGTGGCTGACCTGCTCTGCCACTTGAGCTACAGCCACCCTGGTACAGCCAGTGTTGGGTAAGTTACTTTAAAATAGTAACTTAGTTACATTACTAGTTACTTCTCTCAAAAGTAACTCAGTTACTTCAAGTTACTCGTTACTTTCAAAGTAACTAGCTACTAGGGAAAGTAACTTTGGTTTTACTCAGAATTCTCTTGTTAATGTGTTTCTTCCATAACTTTGCCAGTCTTCTAGCTTGCTTACTTGCCACAAGTGCACTGTGCCACCCACCAATAGACAGGAAAAGATAATGTGCATATTTCCACGAGAGAAATCCCACGCCTGGACCGTCATTGACTGCTGCCATGATTCTAGCCTACGTCACAGCGTCATGTGCGCCTTTTACATCCAACACAAAAACTGACGTCGTGGTGCTTTGATTGTACTCAGAACTCGGAAATTCTGCCTTCTGAATAGGAAGATGTAGGCAACACCAGACTGCAGATGCAGGAAAAGGTGTTTTGTTTCCTTTGCAGAAGATCTCGGTGACCACAGGGGGTGAGGATCCTGGAGGCCCGAGACAAGAGAGGGACTGAGAAAACCTAAGCTTACACATGGAGTGTTCTCGAATGGGAGCTGGTGTTTATTACTGGACCAATTAGATGACATGAGGTTGTCTGATTTGCTGAGCCAGCACACAATGTATTGCGACCTCTGGTGTTCCAGAGGTCGAGAGAGGGAGTGTGGAGCAGGGAAATTATTTTACTGCTATTGTTAAATAATCATCATCATTACTATTGCATTAATAATAGAATCTGCAGCATTGATATTGTATTCAGAGGTTTAAACAGTGTGTGTCTTTTAGAAAGACTAAGTGCAGCAGGCTGACAGGAAGTTGCAGAGAGTTTGCAGAAGAGAAAGCAGAAGTGAAAGCAGAGTCTAAGTATTCTGAGAACCAGGTTAGACGAGGCTATTTGAATTACTAGGTTATTCAAATTGTCTGTTATACTTTTATATTCTTTTATTAAGCTCTTAGTAGAGGTTCTTGATTAAAACATTTATTTAGTAGATGACATATACATAGTCTCAGTTAGGTTGTTACACATAAGGATGAGCCTCTGTTCTGGTGAAAGGTCAGAAGTGCAACAGGTGAATTGAGAAAGAGCATTTAAGGACAAGACAGTAAGTGAGAGGTGACATAGAGGCTGAGTGAGGTCGTGACATACACCCACACACACACATGAGTTAGATTTATTTATAGGAAAGAGGTTAGTCATGTCTGGTTGTAACTGTGAAAGTGTCTCTGTAAACGAGGAACCGTTCCTTGTTGTCTCGGCAAGAAAGAGGAACAATTCACTTCAAGACAAGAACTGAAAGGTAGACAGGAAGTACCGGCCATGAAAATAGAAGACGATGTTCTTTCGAACTGTGTTAAAAGTCATTGTGGTTTTGATTTGACGTATGTATATATCCTGTCTGGGACGTATGAAGGGGCGTCATTAAATCAAACCCTGATGCTATAAAAATCTGTGTATGCTTTGATTAAGTCGAAGATCAATTGCTGTCTGCGTACAGAGTTGTTCTTCCCACACGTGTGTATTCATTAAAATCATTGTTTGACCAAGATCTTCTGGACCATGGTTGTTTGTACTCTCCTTCCTCAATATCTGAACCTTAACATTTGGGGGCTTCGTCCGGTGCTTGAGGAGGGAGGTGTAGACGGTGAAATTCGGTGGTCCGTTGTGGTCAGACAGGCAGGCGTGACCCGGCAACCAAACTGAGGGGACAGGCGCCTTTAAAAAGAGGTAGGCACAGGCCTGTTGATTCTATCCGAAGTGTGCTGAATTGGATGATAAAATTAAATGTCTATTCAGTAAAAGTTGCCGGTAAATGTCTGCTTTGATTTTGATGAGAATCTTATGACAGTACTGAGGATTTAAAGCAGTTGGACTGCTGGAAATGATTGAATGCGGTTGGACCGCTAAAAGGATTTAATACGGTTGGACCGTGTAAAGCAGTTGGACTGCTGAGTGAATTTAGTTTAATAGGTAATTGGTGAAGTGTTTGTGACAGTAAAGTCTCAATTGAATATAAAGCCGGGCTTGGACATCAATAGAATTGCTGGTGTGATTTTATGGGGTGTTTTCAGAGTAATTAAAGTTTTTAGGACGGGAGCGGGGCTCCTAGGACTGCACCAAGTTCAGGGGTGGGAACCCCCTCCCTTTTCCAGACGTGGGAAAGGGTCCTCCGGCGTGAGGTTATCCCAGGTGGCACCTGCCAATGACTTGGGACCTTGGTTCAAAATAGCCACTGGTATTTACCAGTTTGTCGTCCGGGACGACGGGGTGCAGTGTTTGGACAGTAGAAACCGGGTTTCGGGCGTGAAACCTTAACTTAAAACTTCGGGGAAAGCCTTGGCTGTGTAATGCCAAAAATAGAGCTTCAGGCAAAGTTTGGGTTGGTTAACGCTTATAAATTTATTTAGGAAATAGGAATCGGGCCACGGTCCGGGACCGAGACTGGTTAATTGGTCGCAAAAAACTCAGGGAGTTTATCGGTTGGACCGTTATGTTAAATTTGTCGAAATTCGGTAGGTGTTAAAAGGCCTAAAATCTGTGCAGTTGTAAATATAAGACGTCTGTGTAATATAAAATATTTGGTGTGAGAGGAGGCTGTGTCGAGTCAGTAATGCACTGACTGCCTGCTGCTATTTTTAGACGGAGTGTGTGTGAGTGTGAAAATGCAAATGAGTAAGTAGTGAACTGTTTAAGCCATAGCTGGTTTTACAAATACTGCTGCAAACATTGTTGAGTGTGTGTTTAAATGCCATTTATGTTTATTAGAGGACTATTAAATAAAGTATTGAGTTGCCGTAGTGGATGTATAGTAATTGACTGAAGTTGGATGTAGATATATAAATATATTGAGTGCACTGTATATACTTAAGACTAACATATTACTTCTTTCCAGCAGTAGTTGCTGGTGTGTTTTATTTTTTCAATTTCTTGTGTGTGCGGTGAGAATTAATAGAGGTTTCAATCGTTTTTTCTTTGTTTTTGTTTACTTGCTCTTTCTGATTATGACAAGCATGTCTAAAATACTCTTAGGAAAGCGTGTTTTGAGTTATATTCCTCAACTCTAGTCACAGTTTAAGTGTGTGAATGCGGTGAGTAGAAGGTTTTGAATGATAAATAAAGGTGTGAGAGGATTATGAAATCATTGTGTGATTGATGCTACATTTTAGATCAAAAGTTAGTAGAATTACAGAGGGTCTGTAGATTGTAAAATAAGTTTGATTAGCCTGCAGAAACAGCAAAGCAGCTTGAGCTGCTCTGAGCAGCTGCGTGCTGTGTGTGTGTAACAGGAAATGGTGTGGGTGACAGGAAGTTTGCATGCCCATATAAGGTGACAAGTGAGCACCCAGAGAGATAAGTTAGACTCTAGCCAAATGAAGCGAAGGGAGGTTTTAAGAAAATAAATGAAAAAGATATTAATCGTATGCTTTAGTGTGTCAATACAGGTTACAGATGAATAAAGGTGGACTTCTCTCAACCTGGAATTTTGAGTACGGCGCCAAAACCAGTAGAGTAGCCAGGTCCAAGGCCTGATGAACCACCAGAGAGGGACCGAGAAAACCTAAGCTTACACATGGAGTGTTCTCGAATGGGAGCTGGTGTTTATTACTGGACCAATTAGATGACATGAGGTTGTCTGATTTGCTGAGCCAGGACACAATAATGTTCCAGAGGTCGAGAGAGGGAATGTGGAGCAGGGAAATTATTTTACTGCTATTGTTAAATAATAATATAATCTGTAGCATGGATATTGCATTCAGAGGTTTAACAGTGTGTCTTTCAGAAAGGCTAAAAGTCACAGGCTGACAGGAAACAGACTTGCAGAGAGTTTGCAGAAGTGAAAGCAAAGTCTAGGTTATTCAAAAGATTCTGTTATACTTTTATATTTTTATATTAAGCTTTTAGTAGAGGTTCTTGATTAAAACATTTATTTAGTAGATGACACATACATAGTTTCAGTTCGGTTATTACATATCTGAGAGTGGTTTCTGTCTCTCTGTCTGGTTAGAGGTCAGGAGCTAGTCGGCGAGGTGAAACAGGGTGCAATTGATGTCAACACATACACACACACATTAGTTAGATTTATATATAGGAAAGAGGTTAGTCATGTCTGGTTGTAACTGCGAAAGTGTCTCTGTAAACGAGGAACCGTTCCTTGTTGTCTCGGCAAGAAAGAGGAACAATTCACTTCAAGACAAGAACTGAAAGGTAGACAGGAAGTACCGGCCATGAAAATAGAAGACGATGTTCTTTCGAACTGTGTTAAAAGTCATTGTGGTTTTGATTTGACGTATGTATATATCCTGTCTGGGACGTATGAAGGGGCGTCATTAAATCAAACCCTGATGCTATAAAAATCTGTGTATGCTTTGATTAAGTCGAAGATCAATTGCTGTCTGCGTACAGAGTTGTTCTTCCCACACGTGTGTATTCATTAAAATCATTGTTTGACCAAGATCTTCTGGACCATGGTTGTTTGTACTCTCCTTCCTCAATATCTGAACCTTAACAGTTGCTAACTCCGGGTCCGATAACAGGCACCACACCCACAGTAGATGTGCTCGGTGTGAGGTCTCGCAGCAAGCTATCAAATGCTGCGGATTTTTCGGCTTTTAAAAAAAACGCTATATGTCGCCAGGTGTTTCATCAGATTTGAGGTGTTAGCTCCTTTGCACAGTATCACAGTATCACCTTAAAGCACTTGTTGCAGGCTGCAGAGTTTGCATATTTTGCTGTGAAGTACAGCCAGACTTTGACAGCTTCGCCATGGTCATTTTTAATCTATAGCTCTGCTCTAAAAGAACGTACGTACCTGGACCTGCCTACTATCCTCGGAAACGTAAAATGATTGGCTAGAAGTGTATCACAGCTCAGGAAAAAAAAGCACCGAAATAAAGCACCGAAATGTGCGCTACTTTTCGGTCTGGTTACTACCGTTTATGTCAGAACCGGTGCCATCATGGCACCGGATACCGGGAACCATCCCTACTGGTGACACACCCGCACCCCAAGCCCTACTTGTGTGGGTGGGTGTGATGGTGCAGGAAGAGGGAGGCAGCCGGGGATGGGGAGGAAAAGATGGGAGGAGCAAGATACCCCTCCCTGGGGCCAGCTCCCCCACTGACCCCAGTAGGCAACCCCCGTCCTTTGGCAACACCAAGGCAAGGGAGCCCAGGCCTATCCTACGGCAACAGGACCCGGGGCAGCCCACCCGACCCCACCGCAGAGGAAACTGTACCCACCTTAACATTCAGTCATCTCCCAGACTGCACAAGACAGCAGACACCCAGCTTAAGTTTATTCTCCACCTCTCCTGTGACTCTCCCCCAACTGCAGAGTGGACTCCTGCAAGGATGGAACAAACTCCCTGTCAGTTGAAGAGCCCCCTAGTTAGGCCGATGCGCCGGAGGCCCCCTGCTGTGCCCCTGTGCACCCACCGGCCCACAACCTCAGCGATGCACCAACAAGGACCTAAGCCCCCAAGACCCAGCCAGAGCCCTAGCATGGAGGCGAAGCACCCCCGAACCCCAAGCCCCCACGCCTGCCCCGGATCCACTCAGCGGCAGCCAGACTACAAGGCCAGTAACCTACGTCCGCCAGCACAGACCCTCCCCCAGCCCTGCTGCACACAGCCGCAAGAGCAACCAGAGTCACTAACCAGGTTATGACCACAACCCCTGGGTTAAGCCATCCAGTGATTACGTCCCTAGGGATTCTCCAGACGACCTAAGCCTGTCCCTACCTCCACATCAACCAAAATGGCGAAGGCGGGACCAAACATCGATCCCCCACCCCCGCTAGGTGATGGAGCCGATCAAAGTAGCCCAGAGGGATTGATGTAATGTGGCGGTAGAGGCTGTCTCGAGACTAATGTGATCTATTAGATGGTTTCTGTATTGGCTAGAGTTACGATTATTTTTATTTTTCCAGTTCATGATGTAGCCGGATGGGCTACTCGCCCTTCTTTTTCTCTCTCTCTCGCTCGCTCTACCACCCTCGCTCTCTTTCTGCTGCACTCGCTCCATGTATCATGTGATTGGGTTAATTAGGAACCCACCTGCATATTGATTACAGGGTGGTGTTTACCTGTATAAAGGGAAGCCGGTTTTTTTGTTGGATCATTCCTCCCGAGCTTCTGGTGCGATACAGCAGTAAATGCTGGCCTATTGGTTAATTTACCGATACAATCGGATTATGTGACTGCTACAGGTAGGCCTCCTTTCGACCTCTTTCTCTCAAAAGTCAGTAACTGGTAGTCATAATTCTGCGGCCCGCTATAGCGCGGCTGTTTCTCTTTCGTTACTCCAGCTGTGGTGGAGAGACGCGTGAGTTGCGTGAGTTGCGTGAGTTGCGTTCACCGTACAGTATAGCGCCTCCAGTCTTGGGGTAAGCCCGCTTATATTATAGCTGCTAGTATTTCTAAATTAGAGACGATTAAGGTTATCTTTGCCTTTTTTGTTTGTAGGGTTTGATTGCTGCCGCACCTTCTCAGGAACCAACTGCCTGATTTTTAAGCAAAGAGTCGAGACGCCTGCCTAGCTGCTGTCTTGTCTTATCTTGTTTTTATTAAGTAGGCTTACCCTTTTTTTTGGTTCACCTGGTGTTCTTCTATTTTATTTTGGACTGTTGCTCGTACCCATGCTTCTGTGATCGGGCTGAAGTGACTCTCTGCCCGAGTGTCGTGCTGGGACTCTAAATCACCTGGGTTGCCGGTCTCAGCCGGTGGGGAGCCAGACCGGCCTATGCCTGAGAATAATTATTACCAGCACGAGTGGTAGTTTGACCCGTGGGGTATAAGCCTTTCCTGTGTGTGCGTGTGTGTGTGATTTCTTTTATTAAAGTTATTAAAGTGTGTTTTAGTTTTTTTATGATCTGTAGCAAGCCTGACGCTCAGTGTCCTTTTGTTCTTTTAACATATTTTTCTGTGTTCTATTTCAGTGAACGGAGGACGAGCCAGTGGCCCTGGGACCTCAGGTGGTGGGTCGTTTTCACACTTTCTTTTGTACAGCACTGGGTGGGCTGCAGTGATTCTTTTTGTGTGATTTTCTTTTTGTTCCACGGCTGCTGGTAAGTCCAAGTTCCACGATTGTTTTATTTTTACTGTAGGACACTGTCAACAATCACGCTACATCTTGATTTTTAATATTTTATTTCATTTTTCTATAAATAAAACTGTTTTAATATCGGAAGCCAACCTGCCTCAGTGTGCATCCTTGAATCTGTGCGGACTCCTTTTATTCCTTTTATCTATTTTTCTTAAATATATTTCCTGGGGTGCAATTCCCCTAGGTGGCGTTGTCAAGTTTATTATTTTGTTCATAACCCCGCCGACCACTTGGTCACATACTTGGCGTTGTCGACAGAGTGCACATTTGAGGTAGATGTTTGGTCTTGTAAATTGTTTTATTTTTTTTTTGCAAAGATCCTAGTTCACCTGTTTGAAGGCTCTATTTGTTTTAGAGTGTGATTATAGACAAGACAGCAGTATCCAGGTAGAAGGAAGAGTAGTAGGATTTTAGCACCTTGCTGATTTAATTTTCTCTTTTTTTTGGGTCAAAATTTATTATGGAGGAAGAATTGCAGCAACTTAGAGACTTGGTAGCGCAGTTAAGGGCAGATAATGAGCAATTGCGCCGGGATGGGGGCGCTGTGCTCGAGTCTGGTGGTAGGGCCGCGTCGTCCTCTTTCGTACCAGCTGGTTGCATACCAAATGTTGGTAGCCAGCCCGCCGTTACAGAGCGTGTGGTGGTGGTGCTTAGGGACCGTAAATGTCCCATGTTCAATGGTAGAACGGGCATCAATATAGCTGAATGGGTCGAAGAGGTTCAAGCATGCATGCGTGCCCCGCACCTGTCTGTTGCTGATCAAGCTTTCTTTAGTTTTGACCATTTAGAGGGAGAAGCAAGGGAGGAGATCAAATTTCGCCCTAATTTAGAGCGAGGGGATCCTGCTCGGGTGTTGACCATTTTAAAGGAACTGTATGGCAATGCACAGTCCTATGTCACTCTGCAGCAGGCTTTCTTTTCGAGGAGACAGCGGGAGGGAGAGACTTTGCAGGAGTTTTCCTTAGCGCTAATGGCTCTGATGGAGCAAGTAAAGCAAAGTGCACCTGATGGTATGCGTAACGCAGAGGTGTTGCTCCGAGACCAATTTGTAGAACATGTTGTTGATAGTGCTCTCTGCAGAGAGCTTAAACAATACGTTCGCCGTGTGCCTACTGCCACCTTCGCGGGGAAGCAATTAGATGGGAAAGAGAAAGATTTTCAGGCGTTGTTCGCGACCGTGGCTATTCTCAACCATCGGCATATGGTTTCCAGTGTGGAGTGCACACTAGCCCTAGGTTCGCTCCTGTTGGTACACCCGAGTCCGAGTGCTGTGAGCTAAAGGAACTCCTAAAGCGCCAACAAGAGCAGTTAAATCAGCTCACTGAGACAGTGGTTTCTTTACAGAACCCCCGAAGAAGTGTTCGGCCTTCACGGGCTGGCTCGGTGATTTGATGCCGGTGTCAGCAGCCAGGACACTTTGCTAGGGAGTGCACTGGGGAGCGGGCTTCACGCCGCCCTAGAGCAGGTTCTGATTCAGGCCCTCCTTATGCCGCAGTTGGCAATCATCTTCCCGCTACCCAGTCGGAAAACTAGCGTCCTCTGAGCTCCAGAGTCACAGTTCAGGTGGGGAGTTCACTGGCTCACAGAAAGATAGGATTGGCAGGCTAATTTAATTGTGTCCAAAGATGGATGTGCTGATTAGTGGGGTAACTGTCCCTTGTTTGGTGGATACTGGGTCCATGGTTTCCACCATCACAGAAAGTTTCTTTTTGGCACATTTTGCCCCTTGGGGACAAGAACGCCTTCAGTCATGCCATTGGCTACAGCTTCGGGCTGCCAATGGGCTTGCCATCCCTTACATTGGCTATTTGGAGCTCAGTGTACTCCTGTGTGGCAAGGAAATGCCCTTTTGTGGAATCCTTATAGTGAAGGACCCTCCTGGGGCTACGCCCTCTGTCCCTGGCATCTTAGGAATGAACGTAATCCGCCGCTGTTATCAAGAACTGTTTGGGGCTTTCGGTGGCTCCTTGTTTAATTCTCCTTCTGTGTCACAGGCACCGAGACCAGTTTTGGAGGCCTTACATCAGTGTCACCAGTCTGCAGCCCAAGCCCCAGAGGACCCTGTCGGTACCGTTAAGGTACAGGGCCCGCGGGCCGCGCGGATACCTGGTGGTGTCATGCAACTTGTGGCCACTACCTGTTTTCAGCAGTTGTCAGGTCAGGCTGTGCTTTTTGAGCCTTCTGAGTCCGGGTTGCCAGTTGGGTTGCTGGCCTCTCCTTGTTTGGTCCAGGTGGATAAGGGCGTTGCCTACATCCCAGTCACCAATGTGGGGACAGCAGAAGCTGTTCTCCACCCGTGGACCCGTTTGGGAGTGATAAGCAAAGCTACTGTTGTTAGCCTCCCTGCCGGTGTTAGCGAGGAACACTCTTTTCCCGTTACCGTTTCCTCCCATACAACCAGCAGTCCTGCTCAAGAGATGGTGGATACGATTGACCTGTCTGCTCTCGCTGAGTCAGAGCAACATGAGGTACGGTTACTTTTGCAGAAGTACCACTCTGTTTTCTCCACTTATGAGGGAGACTTGGACTGCACAAACCTCATTTCGCACGACATACCGCTGCTCGATGACACACCTGTTCGGCAGAGGTACAGGCGAATTCCTCCTTCTGATTATGAGGCTGTCAGGGCCCATATCAACCAGCTACTGGAGGCCCAGGTAATTAGGGAAAGTAGCAGTCCTTATGTCAGTGCGCCCCAGGGTGGCTGTGGCTACAATGTAGCTTGCCATCACCAGTGTGTGAATGTGTGTGTGAATGGGTGGATGACTGGATATGTAAAGCGCTTTGGGGTCCTTAGGGACTAGTAAAGCGCTATATAAATACAGGCCATTTACCATTTACCATCTTATGGCTCTCCCATCGTATTGGTCCACAACAAGGATGGAAGCCTCCGTCTGTGCGTTGACTATCGTTTGCTGAATAGCAAAACGAGGAAGGACGCCTTCCCCTTACCTCGCATCGAGGAAAGTCTGGATGCCCTAGGTGGCGCACGCTGGTTTTCTACCATCAACCTGGCCAGCGGGTACAACCAGGTGCCAGTTTCTGAGTAGGATAAGCCCAAGACCGCTTTTTGCACGCCGTTTGGCCTGTTCGAGTGGAATCGTATGCCATTCGGGCTGTGCAATGCTCCTGGTACCTTCCAGCGCCCAATGCAGAGGATGTTCGGGGATCAGCAGTGCCAGTCATTACTGCTGTACCTAGACAACATCATTGTGTTCTCCTCGTCTGTCTCTCAGCACCTGCAACGGCTAGAGATGGTGATGGCAAGGCTGCAGCAACAGGGGCTCAAGGCTAAGTTGGAAAAGTGTGCCTTTTTCCAGCAGAAGGTTAACTACTTGGGCCATATAATCTCCTGTGAGGGTGTCTCTACTGATCCAGCCAAGGTTGACGCAGTAGTCAAATGGCAGTGTACTCGTTCCGTGTCAGAGTTGCGAGCTTTTTGGGTTTCGCCAGCTATTACCGGCGCTTTGTGGAGGGGTTTGCTGCGTTGGCGGCTCCCCTGCATCAAGTGGTGGCTAAATCGGCTGGCACAAATACAAAGAAGGGCTCGGGACAGAGTTTGAGTGCTATTTGGACCCCTCGGTGTGAGGAGAGCTTTGAGGCCCTGAAAGCAAAGCTTGTATCTGCACCTGTGCTAGCATATGCTGACTTTACGCGCCCATTTATCTTGGAGATTGACGCCAGCCACAGTGGTTTGGGTGCAGTTCTCTCCCAAGATGTAGAAGGTGTTGTTAGGCCAGTGGCTTATGCTAGTCGAGGTCTTCGGCCACATGAGCGCAATATGGACAATTACAGCTCCATGAAGCTGAAGTTTCTTGCGCTCAAGTGGGCCATGGCCAAGAAGTTCCGGGAGTACCTGCTGGGGCAGAAGTGTGTGGTTTACACCGATAACAATCCACTTAGTTACCTCTCTTCAGCTAAGCTGGGTGCCACTGAGCAGAGGTGGGCCTCCCAGCTGGCGGCATTCAATTTTGAGATCAAGTATCGCTCAGGCCGCAGTAATAGGAATGCTGATGCTCTCTCTCGACAGTATGAGATGAGCTCCAGCTTGGCAGAGGTTGTGTTGCCTGGGACTTGTGTCCCAACTTCACTTCAGCAGGCTCAGTGTCCAGCCGTTTTGCCCTCCGTTACTCAGTTGGAGATTGGCAATGCAAAGGACAGTAAAAACCATGTGGACTGTATCAGTTTCTGTAGTGACCTCATCCAATTTGCCCAACAACTACACTAAAGGGGAGGTTGGAATTTTACATTTCAGACACTTTGATAAGTCTTCACATATCCCGCTCCAAAACTTCTGCACTGGTGGACAGAACCAAAGAGCGTGGATGTAATTGTCTGGTGTATTGTCTTGACAGTGTGAGCAGTTGTTGGAAGATGTAAAGCCCATCTTGAACATCCGATGACCTGTATAGTGCACTCTATGCAGTATTTTGTATTGTATTAATTGCAGACTGGGATTTCATCAATTTAAATCTTTAAATCAATTTAAAAACCCTAACCCTTTCTGCTGAAGTTGCCTAAGAGAACTTATATCATAAACCATCAAAGGAAAAATTCGATACATTCCTTGATATTTGGAAATACGTGAAATCTAAACTAAATAGACTGTAAATTAAAATTTACTGTAAAGTAACATAAACAAACTGAAGATGTGAACATACACACGGGTTCAATTGTTGTTGTTCAATTACAGTCCATCTGTCCGCCGATGTCGAGCAGTCAGTATAGAGCGTCCCCGCCTAAAGCTCGGATTCCTTTACTTATATAGTTTTTAAAAAAGTCTTATTGGCATCAAAACTGCATTTTTAAAGAGTGATCTGCCCAATGGCATAGAAATGACATAAATGTAACCATAAAGACATTTTTAAGTGGCCAAAAAGGACTGAGTTAATGCAGGTACAACCAAAGTCATAAATATACTTAGAACACTGGTAATATTTGTCTTTTATAAAAATATTAGTTCTACAGTACTATACTACAGTCTATAAGTACTTATACCACATAGGTAAACACATTACACATAAAAAAATATGTGGAAACATTGTTTTGGTGGAGGATGAGTTAACTTCTCTGCTGCCACCTGTTGGATCTTTACTCACACTGCCTCTCATACAGGTAACATTCTTAAATACGTACACATTTTTTATAATAGAGAAGAAGAAAATGAAATTAGATCTGTTAAAACTTTTTAAATGTTAAATTGTGATGAATAATGAGAAAAGAAAACATAACTGAAGGTCTAAGTACACTGTAGAGAAGTAATCTATAGAATTTACCCAATAAATCTGAGGTAACAATTCACATTGACTTTTTTGGGATAGATTTAATTCAATATATTGAATGAAAGCAAACGGAACACGTCTGCTTAGTGTTCCCTCGTCTCAGGTTTCCAGTCCTGTGCAGCTTCCTTGACTGACACTCTGTATACAGGTAACGGGGAGGATATAATATGTTGTTTGGTATATGTTTTGTAATGGCTCTGGTGAGGCCACAACTTGAAACAATTCTATCAGTTTATTTCTGATCCAGAATCTTACACAATGACTGTGATTCATGACATAAATACTTCAGGCAGACCATGGTACATCAAGTATATACATGTGTAGATAAAGACAAAATGCTCTGTTGATCTTTTAGACACAGTTGATGCAACTCTTATCTGATCTAAGATCATTACACAAACAATCTGATTTAACACAAACACTGATTTAACCTCTTTATGGTTGTCCATCCATCCATTCGCTTCCGCTTATCCTTTTCTGGGTCGCGGGGGGCGCTGGAGCCTATCCCAGCTGTCATAGGGCGAGAGGCAGGGTACACCCTGGACAGTTTGCCAGTCTGTCGCAGGGCTAACACACAAGGACAGACAACCATTCACACTCACATTCACACCTAGTGGCAATTTGGATTATCCAATTAACCTATCCCCACAAGCTGCATGTCTTTGGACGGTGGGAGGAAGCCGGAGTACCCGGAGAGAACCCACGCAAACACGGGGAGAACATGCAAACTCCACACAGAAAGACCCCGGCCTGATGGTGGAATTGAACTCAGGACCTTCTTGCTGTGCGGCAACAGTGCTAACCACCGTGCCACTGTGCTGCCCTTTATGGTTGTCGTTTTTACAAAAAGAAAAAAGAAATGAAATCAAAATTTTCCACTGACACCACTTTCAATTAATTCAATTTCACCCTCAATTCACATGTAAATCCTACAATATAAAATACGTGAATACAATGTTCTGTCAAGAATACGTTATTGGCTCGATCATGGAAACATTCTTATGGTAAATGTCACACTTAGGATTTCCAAGGAAGTCTCTGGCTTATGTAGAAATCTCAAGTCAGGATCTGAAATGTAATTATATGTAATTATATATAAGGCTATCTGTGGGTATGTCTGTATTGTATTCGAACAGCCCGGAGCACATTACACCCACTCAAGACGGCTGTGACATTTCGACTGGATGTGCAACAGCGTGAGTCAGGAATGCTTTAAAGAGTCCTGTCAGATCAAATCAAATCCACAGTAAAAATAGAAATTCAATCCCAGTGAAGCTGAATTACAAACACCACCAATTTTTTAACCCCAAACCCCCCAATTATTGTCTAAAATATACAGAACACTCTCTAAAATAGATGAATCAATATCACTTCCTATTGCAAAATGGGAAGCGGATTTATCGATCAGCTTAGACCAAAACTTCTGGTCTCAGATTTGCTTAAAAACCTTTCATCTAATCAGAAATCCCAGTCTTCAATTAATTCAATATAAAATATTACATAGCGTGCATGATACTGGTCATAGGATCTATAAAATGGGCTATACGTCTTCCAACAACTGCTCACACTGTCAAGCAAATACACCGGACAATTATATCCACGCTCTTTGGTTCTGTCCACCAAATCAGAAGTTTTGGCGCGAGATATGTAAAGAATTATCAAAGTGCCTGAAATGTAACATTTAATCCCTTTTAGTATGCTTGCTGGGCAACTTGGATGAGGTCACTACAGAAATAAACACAGCCCACATTGTTTTTACGGCCGTATGCATTGCCAAGAAAACGGTCCTCATTAACTGGAAAAATAAAAATAATCTTAATTCTAACCAATATAAAAGTCCATTTAAAAACCATCTAATAGATCTCATTAGTCTTGATACAGCCTCTTCCATCACATTTGATCAATCCCTCTGGGCTCCTTTGAGGGGGGGATGATTCAGTCTTACCTGGCACTACATCAAACTGGTTATATTTTAGTGATTTCTTTAATCTACACTTCTGAGTGAAACTGAAACAATTTCCAAAAATGTGTTTAACGGTGGAAGACTCATGATTTAACAACAGGGGCAATATTTTTTTTTACAGACAGCCACATAGTTGACAGTAATCACATTAATATAATGCATTGCAGTATCAGTTACTTGGTTTTGGGGTTTCTTTCGCTCGAAAATGAGTGTAACGGTAAAGTGTAAACTGCATCCAGGACAGAAACAGCTGGATTATGCTGCTAATGCAACTTTGGCTCTTTGCAATCACAGGCACAGACAGCTAACGCTAAGCTAGCCAAGAACCCAGAGTTATGTTAAAACTGAGCGAATGCGACCAGCAGCCAGGTCGGAAATTTAACAGCTGACTACAGCAGTGATGAGCAATCAGTTTGAAATCGCTGTGCTGGTTTTCATCTTTTCTTTGTGCCATTGGCTTTGTGTTCATACCTAAACACTAAAAGAGAGATCGTGTCTGTTGGTGTTGATTTGTTTTGGTGTGTGGCGCTAGGGTTGCCAACCGTCCCTTAAAAAACGGAATCGTCCCGTATATAGAAACAAAAGTACACGTCCCGTATTGAGCTAATAAGGGACGCACTTTGTCCCGTAATACAGTGAGAATCAAAAGTAGTCTATAAATGTTTATGGAATTAACGCTTTGTTTGAAAACATAATTCCCAGCCCCTCTCCTGCTTTGTGACCAATGAGCTGACAGCACACTTATGACAATTCAAGTATGACAATTCAGATTACCGCTCATCTCATTGGTCGAGGAAAGGTCGCTTACGGAGAAAATACCGGAAGACAACAGATGACCACAACAACAAGCATGGCCAACAGGGAAACAAACGCCGACACTGCGGTGCAAGTCTCGGATGACAGTACACCTAAAGCTGGGCAAACACTGTGCGATTTTTTCAGTCACGTTATTCAGCTCCTGCTCAAACTGCACGATTGACTCGCAGGGGTTAGAAGTTGGTAGGTCACGATGCAGGGTCTCACACTATACGGCCCGATGCTCTGATGCGACCTGAGTGCTCACACTGTGCCTCCATAAAATTAAGGTTATAACAGAAAATCTGTCGCTCGCTCTCTCTGTCTTTCACTCACACAGACACACCGCCACCATCAACTTTGCTAAATTGCTAATGAAAAACATGATCAGGCAGCTGTGATTGAGCAGCAGTGTCGATCCAACTATTTTCACGGTTGTTGTGGTCGTGATAATTTTGTGATGCCACATCGAAAAGGCTCGGATGAGCTTTCCAAAGTTCTACAAGTTGTGCCTCCATCGCTTGTGTCCAGATCACACGCTGCACAGCCGTGCTGCTCCATCTTTTTCACCAACGTTTACGTGTTTGCGCGCGAGCAGTGTGAGCGGCTGTGGTGAGACCCTCACGAGCGATTGATGACCGGGAGCTGGTCGTGAGGTGTTAATCGCTTCTCGTTACCCCACGTATACTACACGATGCACGATGAAGGCCAAAATCGGGCCAATCACCAAATCGGTCGCACGACTCAAAAATCGGCTCAAAATGGACCAAAAATCACACAGTGTAAGCCCAGCATTAGAGCAGCAATGTTTGTTCGCTCAGAGAAAGAAAAAAAGGCTGCAAAAGTACAGGGAGGAATGGGAAAAGGGAAACACCTGGCTGGGAAAATGCACGATAACACCTATAACGCGCACTGCACTGTGTGCCGGCGCACTTTTTCCATAGGCATGCTTCTAGTGGTGGGCACATGAAGAACATGAGGGGCGTGAAAGCTCGGGGAACCCTTAACCAATTTTTTGTCCACCAGGCCGGCAGAAGCAGATATGGTATGTAAACACTGGTTTGTTTGTTTTTTAAACCCTCTGGTTAAGGTTAATATGGGCATGTGCAGTTAATATCAGCGCTATCTGGCCAGAAGTGTGATAATATAATTTATTTTGTGTAATAAACAACTGCAAGGATAGATGATTACAACAAATAGATCACTAATACATAAAAGTAATACATAGATGAATAATGATGATGAGTTATGATGTGTAATCATGGGAACAAGCGGGTTTACAAACAGGAGCAGCTGATTAGCATTAGAAAAGCTGAAATAATACCTCAACTGAAGCCAGTTGTACTAAATGCACTATATGTGCACTGTTACAAGAATATTTTTCGTTCTATTGTTTTCTATTAATTTATATAATTTTAAGTTAAGCAGGACAGAGTTCTTTTTAAAGAAAGATTTACTTATATTCTCAAAAGTTAAGCATGACAGGCTTCTGTTTAAGAAAGAGACCTGTTTTACTGTGTTAATGTTGTCATTTTGAGCTAAAAATAAATGGCTAAATGATCATTTGTTTCCCATATGGTCATATCACAAAGAATATGCATCTGCTTAAATCAAATTCAAGTCAAATGGTTAAAAAATAATTTCACACACAAAAAAAGAGCTACAAAATTCACCACACTGGGAAGGGTGAACTGGGTTGCCCGGCCCTGGCCACGAGGTGTCCCTTATTTATTTTTCAGGGAGTTGGCAACCCTATGTGGCGCATTAGCCTAAAGCTTGTGTTGTTAGTAGTGTTTCAGGTTCTTTCACAGACTAATGAAAAAGTAATGTAATGTACTGTAACAAATTACTTTCGTCAGCATTTAATTAACTAAGGTACCACATCACTTGTAAGAAAAGTAACGAGTAATGTGTAACACATTGCATTTGTTGTGTAATAATGCTAGCACTGGTTATTACAGGTACAGATGCAGAAATGGTTCGATCACAGCAAGTTTGTTACAAAAAATAAATGAATAAATAAATCAAACACTCTGTACACGACAAAAACACTGAAAATGTCAAAATTCATGAATGCAAATCTTTATTAATAGAGACGATGATAAAGAACTTTACATTATTTGAATTACCTGCCAGAAACTGTCTGATAAATGAGAAACATGCTTCACGGTTCACATCAGAGAGATATCTGACATAAAGTCAAACTGTGTTACAAATAAACATGATCTTATGAGTGTGTTTTTTTTTTAATTTTTGAACCATACAAACGTCCTCATGTAGAGATCAGCTGTTACAGTTTAATTACAGTAATTAAAGTAAAGAGGTGGCCTGGGGCTCGGTCACTCAGGCGCAGCTGGGGGCCGGCGGAGCTCACGGGCGCGTCACTGCAACTCCCCCTGACTTCTGCTCCGCGGCTGCTGGGCGAGCCCTCATCTGGGACTCTCCTCAGCTCTTACTGGAACAGTGGCGCGGCTGCCCCTCTGTTGGTCTTCCATGGTCTCTTGTGTTCTGGGGGCCTCTGGATGTCTGGAGTTTTGATCTCCTCCATACCCGCTTCACACCCTGGAGGACGGGGCTGTGGCCCCCCCACACTCCCTAGCAGATCATTACATGGAGAAACCTTTGGAATGCAAGCATGCTGATCCACACAGGTATGCACACATGGGTATTCACAGACGCGGACTAAAGCTTTCTTGGCTGCTACCTCAAAGCACACTGTGCGCTGTCTATCTTGCGTGCTGCACAATATCGTTTATTATTTAGTAAATATTGATATCTATGGCTAGCTAGTTTATTGTGATGGTGCTTTGTTTTCTCTATTATTATGTTGCTCTTTGTTGTTTGCTGTCTCCTCTGTTTGTTTGTTTTTTGTTTGTTTTTTTTTTTCTCCATACAGGTGACCCAGGAGTTCTTTTTTTTTTTTTTCTCTCTCTTCCCCCCCCTTCTCACCGTCTCTTCTCCCCTTTGGTTTTCTTTCTTTCTCTCCCCCTCTTTCTCTCATTCATTCCCCCTGTCCTATTTATTAAAAAAAAAAAAAAATGACAAAGGATGAACTGAAGCTCTGCCATCACGTAATGTCGCATACTGCTGTTTCTGATGTCATTTATAAAAAAATAAAAAATAAAAAATTTTTAAAAAAAAAAGTAATTAAAGTAAAGATTTGTGTATTGACAGACGCAGGCTCAGAGTCACTGACAGACAGCACAGACACACACTGTTGGTCTGAAGTCTAAAGATGATGATCAGCGTGTCTTTCTCCATGGTTGGCATCAACGCAGGATTATGGAGCAGCAGCAGGAGACTTGGAGTCGAGCTGTCAGGAGCTCTGAGCCATTTCAGTCTGCTGCTGGCCTGCAAGAGGTTACTCTGGATTCGGGGTTTCTTGTGTTTTATCTTTTTTGCACATCAGATAACCACAACCAGCAACTGCAACAGCAACTACCAAACCAACTACCCCGCCGATAATTTTCCCCAGTTTTCCTGCAGGAGAGAAACAGGTGTAACAGAAAAAGTTAAAAGTAGGAATAACGTGTGGCAGTTTGAATGCTGGTGAATTTTTCTGTTCTTGTTCGCTTAAAAAGCAGGAAACATGATCTGACTGGAACTGCAGAGATGTTTTATACTCATCTCTGATATTAGTGACATTTGTAATAATTAGTTTCTGCTCTAACCTTACCCAAACAATGTAGCTAGGTAAGGTTAGAGCTTAGGGAGGGGCAGCTATCTGCTCCTCCCTGAGCCTGGTTCTGCCGGAGGTTTCTTCCTGTTAAAAGGGAGTTTTTCCTTCCCACTGTCGCCAAAGTGCTGCTCATAGGGAGCCATATGATTGTTGGGTTTTTCTCTGTATCTCTTATTGTACGGTCTACTGTACAATATAAAGGGCCATGAGGTGACTGTTGTTGTGATTTGGTGCTATACAAAGAAAATTGAATTCAATTCAATTGAATTAAAACTCTAGACTACCAGCCACAAAGACAACAGCTGGAGAAACATCTGTCTGCCTCTGACATCCACCAGCTCATCCATACAACAAACAAACATCAACAACCAGGAAGCAGCTTCACCTCTGATCACACACACATTCAACACTACTCACTCACCTGGAGGAACAACACCCAGTCTGATGGTTCTAATGGATTTCCATGAGTGTGTTTTTTCGATGAAGACGTGACACTCGTATTTTCCGTTACAAGCATCTATCACATTCTTCAGAATCAAAGACACGTCTCCATTCTTCATCTGTATGTCCTTCAGATCCACACGGTTCTTAAAAAATGGATGCTGATTGGTGGTATCAAAACGCTCCTTGTGGTACAAAAAGACATTTTTATCTCTGATGTCTTCTCTGCTCCACTTTACACCTGTAACAGGTTTGTTATCTGGAGCTTGACATGTCAGAGTGACGTCCTGTCCAGGCAAAGCTAAGACAGTCTTTTGATCTGAAAGAAGCAATCATAAAGAGCAGAGAGGTTAAAGGTCAAAGTACAATTATGATCAGAATGATTGACTTTAAATATTTTTGTTTATTTCCTTTGACATTTGAGTTTTTAGTCATGTTGGATTTAATGAACCTCTGAACATCCAGCAGGTCACCAGTGACCCACTGAGGGGGAATTTTAGCCTCATGCTAAACATGAGGAGAGCTTTTATTGAGCTAAAGCACATTGAAATTTGAGATCCACTCAGTCTCAGGACAGACAGAATATACTCTGTTTGAAAATGCATGTCCAAAGGATTTTGTAACTTGCCAATACTAATATTTTAAATAAATATGTAGAAGCAGTAGCAATCTTGCATGAAATAAAAAAAAATCTATTTCTTGAAGCAGAACATTGATCCACATCTGAATAAACCTGGATCCATGTAATATTAAAGTGATGAGGCCCAGAGTGATAAAAAGAAATCCCTGACAGCACCCCTGGACACACACATACTCCTTTGTCTCTGTCACATCTGGATCACAGCCCCAGATGTTCAGTCCGCACAGACAAACTGAATCAATCTGAAGATAACTCTTATAGAAATATTATTAACATGTAAACAGGCTGATACTCTTCATTCATCTTCAGTTTCTAACAGTAAATCTCACCTGCAGAGACAAACACAAGGATGCTGAAAAACAGCAAGGTGGAGTAGAGTGATCCAGGTCCAGCAGACATGTCTGTGCTTCTGTATTAAATCAAATTGGAGCTTCAGACGAGACTATATGAGATGAGCTTTGAATTTCAGATGAAGCTGAAAGTCCCCGAATGAGAGCGCAGGTCTGTAACTCCACACTTAACAGTCAGAGAGAGAGAGACGGTTGGTGGGCTTGACCAGAGTCCTCCAATGGCTGCGAACTAATAACTCCCGAATGCTAAATTCCTTACAAGTTACCTGGAAAGTTGTCAGGTTTTCATAAGAAAGCTCATCTGGCTCAGTTCCAAGGTGGGAGAAGTCTTCACACTCAGCCTGTGAGTCTTAAGGGCTGTGCTGCTTTCACACAGAAACTGATGATATACATTTAACTGCACTTTCTGTAAGTTTGTTTTTTTATGAAGCAGAAATAACCCAATTTATATCATAAACCAGGAGCAGACATGCAATGGTTCAGAGGATGAAGAAACTCTCTGTTCTGCTGTGGAGGACATCAGCCTGAGTCCACGGCCTTCAGCTTCTGCCTGCGTGCGGGTCAGAGTGTGGATGGAGTCAAACAGACCAACTAACAATATTTTATGTCAAAAGTATAAAAAAAATGAGATCAGCGTTATTACTTCTTCAGCCTGTTTTTGTTTTCGTGCTTAAGGACATGGACGTTTTATGTTGGGAAAACTTGAACTTGAATGAATTTAGTCTGCAGCGTGCCGATCTCTCTCCCTCTGACCAATGAGTCATAGGAGCCTTGATAATAAAAGATTAATTCAGGTGGGAATCCTCGCGGTTCACCTGCCTGCAGAAGCAGCAGGTGGGCCATCTGTCGGCACTCCATGATCATGTGATCGCTGTGCTGTAAACCACACTTCACAAAACCAACAGACTGAGGCATTTAGAAGAAACTAAGAGCCAGATCAGCAGAACTACAGCACACGGAAATGTCTGCTGTAACTGTCACCAGGGGCGGAGCGTGGGGGTGGCTTACTGGGCTTAAGCCCGGATTGTTTTGTCAGAAGCCCGGGGTATTTTGGAGTGTAATTTTTTCATAGTTAGATGCCTGGCTGACAACTGTATAAAACAAAAAGTACACACAATATTCGAAGCACATAGTGCACACTGTGGGAATTTACGACTGTGCGTGAATCCCCCCCTGATATTGGTATGATCCAAGCTCAGGCACTAAGCGACTGAGCGAGGGGGCGGGGCAGCTGCTGCCCATCAGTGCGCTGTTGGAGAGACGGAGCCAGCCATACTAAGGAGAGCTTAAGTTTGAGCAGGTACCAAAGCAAATCATTCGTACCGTACAAATAATGTAAATATGACGGTGCATCACGAAAGATTGATATCAAACTGATCACTTGACCAATATTATTTTACTTGCTCTTCAAGTGAATCAACAAATGGCGAAATGAAAAGCCGAACAAATGCTATTTTTTTAGAGATTCTTAGCTTACGTGTGTTTATTTCATATTTTCAGTTCTTACCCTCCCCGACTAAATCGGTTTCAGTTATGTACTGAAATATAAGAATGGACATTAGAGGGTTCTTTCAAAGAAAAACTCAGGTAAATGTTATTTTATATATTATGCTTTGTATGTTGTTCAGTATATTTGTATGCAAAACAAGAGGAATTTCAGTACACAGCAGGATATTCACATTTGTAACCAGATATTTACACTTTAGGGAGAAAACATAAAACATTTTTACTGCACAACATCAATTTAGAGTAAACTTTTGTTTTAGATAAATATTGAAATATCTTTTGAATTAGTTAAATGTCACAATAAAGAGAGACAGAGCTTTCTGTTTTTTATCACTTTCATCAAATTTAGGAGTACATGTACACTAAGTTTATTGTTAATTAATAAGAAAACTCCAGAGGATTCCATTCTGAGCTGAAGAAGCTTCTGATAGGTTAGTAGAGTCCATGTGAGTAAACAGGTGGCACAGCTGTGGATGCATATAAGGCAAAACACAGAGCCTGTTTCTGTGACATGGGAAAATCAAGAGATGTCAACCAAAACACCAGGAAAAGAACTGTGGAGCTCCATAAGTGTGGCTCAGTTTGAATACAATTTGGTGCCATTTACAATTAAGAAATACAGATAGTTTCTCTCTTTACTCTTAAAGTTAACAAATATGTTTTTTATATTTATCAATCTAAAAAAATAAACATTTAGTCTGATTTGATGTTACAATTAAAAAGTGTTTGTGTTTTTATCTGAAGAGTTTGTAAATGTCTGTATATTTGATGATTGTCAGCACAAAGAGGGAGAGAGGAACAGAGAGGGAGATGGAGAATGAGGACAGAACAGAGATGAACAAGAGCAGGTGAGACACACATGTTAGTCAAATGGTTGTTTACCAAAAGTATCACCGTATCATAGGTACTCATGTATCTCATACCTAGTGTTTCTTTTTAGGTTTGTTATTTTTCAAATTCTATATTTATTAAGTTATGCAGGCTTGTTTGCACAACAAGGCTAAATAATTATATAAACTTTTCTCAATCTAAATATTGTACTTTGGTAAAATTAAAAAATAAATGTAGTGCAGGTCTATGATGATTTTTAGTGCTACTATCATCTAGTTCTGATTCTGGTTCTGTCTTGGTTAAGTCCTCAGTAGTCCTGATTTTGAACTGTTGTAGTCCTGTTTTAATTCTGGATCAGTTCTTGGTCTGGTTGAATTGGGGTTTAGTCCTCGTGTCTTGATACAGCCCTGATTTTGTTCTGCCTTGCTGCTTAATTAAAAAACTAGTTTAAAGTGTTCTGCACATGTGATATATATTTTTCCCTATATGAAGTCATTCTTTTTTGAACAAAACTCAAAACAGAGCCAATTAATCTTTCAGTCATTTCTACCCCCCCCCCCCCCCAAGGGAAAAAAAAAATCCCACATGCATACTATCCTTTTGGGCTAAGCCCCGGGTGTTTCAAATGTCTGGCTCCGCCTCTGACTGTCACCCTGCTGCACTTTGATGCTTGTCTGTGTCTCTGTTTGTTTCGGCAGGTGAGGCTTAACTTGGATTTAAACAGTTTGTCTTTGTGATAAAGGCGAATAAAATTCAGCTGGTTTATATGTTTAAAGCCAAACAACTCTTTTCATATTGGTCCAGTGTGCGTGTAAAGGAGACATCAGGCTGCATGAGTCAGTGTGGACTTTAATCCAGCTGTGACAGAGACAAAGAAGTGTAATGTGTGTGTGTGTTAGGATTTTTTATTTTGAGTCAATACAATCACAACGGGCATAACCGGGGGGGACGAAGCAGAAAAAGAAGAAAGAAAGAGACGTTGGGGAGAAAGTTGAAAAATGGAAGGACAGAAGAAAAGAAGGGGGGGAAAGACACAGCAGAGAAACAACAGCAACAATGGCGTTGTACTCCAAGGAGGGAGAGTCTGTGTCACGTTATGGTCATGTTCTTTCGTCATGTTTGCTGTATGCAGCTGGTAGAAAGGACCCCAAATGCAGACTCGTGGAGGCAAAAATGAACAGAAAAAACTCAGCTTTATTGCTGGTAGCTACACTCTAAAAAGTAATTCAGAGGCTTAGTAGATATCACTATAAATATAAGTTAGATAAGCATGATAAAAACTATGAATATCATTTTAGTAATTATTGAATTTGATAAGTTGAAATAAATATCTAAAATATTAACGTATGTTTTTGTGTTATATTAAGGTATTTATTTACATTTATCTCAGACAAAAAATTCAGTATATGTGGTTCACAGAATACCTTCTTTAAATATACTTAATATTTTTATTTAAAATTGAATTAAAATATTTGAGAAATATGTATCTATACTGACCAGTATCTTGTACTAAAATCATTAATTATTCAAACAATATTATTTATTGTCAGCAGCTACAACTGAAAAGTGTAAGTAAAACACGGTAACATAGAGTAATTGAGTACTGTGATGTTTGCATGCCTCAAACATCAATGATGACACCTTCCGTATTTCTCAGTTCCATTCTTTAATTCTCAGGCTTGCAGTGGCAACACAGTCTGCAGCACTAACTTGTTCATCTACCGTTTTCTGTTGTCTCCTTTTTTTATATCCTCCTTCCGCCTTACATTCGACCTTTCAAAATAAAAGTTCTGTAAACATCACAATCACCTCCTTTTTTTTCTTTTAACAAACTGAGGTATTCAGCGAGGTGAATTATTAATCTGAACCTATGACAACGACACCTAATAAAATTACTGAACGTTCTTATTACTTGAGTTTCTCCACACCTAAACATCACTTAAACAGCACTGCATTTGCGCAGATCTCTGACTAAACACTATCAACATTCAACACTATAATACTGGTTACAGTGTTAGATTCAGGAACAACAAACATGTTACACGCAGCATAACCTTTAACTGGTCACTCAGATATTCAAGTCTTAGATCTGATGTAATCAGACAGATGCATAGGTACGCGTCTGTTTGATCTGACGGGGTATCTGGGCTTGTCTGTTAAGGCGGGGTCGACATGCCGTCCAGGTGGGGCAGCTTCAAGACCATGTCTGATTTTCTTGAAGAATGAGGCATTCCTGACAATCGAGTGTCCATCCCTTGTAGCTGTAATTTCAGAACCCTTAACCTTAGTCACTTTGTAGGGTTTTGCATTGTATGGTGTGGATAATTTGTTGTGCTTGGGGTGGCGATGCAGCACTGTGTCACCCAGACTTAGTGAGTGTGGTCTGGTGTGACAAGTTGCATCTGCGATCACCTTCATCTTGATCTTTGCACTATCATCCCTTGCTCTCACTTCAGCATCTGAACACTTGCGTGGAGTGGTGTTAACGAAAGGGAGCTTGGTGTATAGCTGGCGTTGAAACAGTATTTCAGCTGGTGAGCTCGCTGTTGTGCTATGAGGTGTAGATCTGTACTCACGAAGAAAGATGTTTAGTTGCTGTTTCCATGGTGTGCCTTGCGTCTCGGCATCTCTCAGTGCTTTGCCTAGGGTTCTCATAAATCTCTCAGCAATGGCATTCGCCTGAGGCCAACAAGGTGTGATTTTGCGATGATGAAATCCTAGGTAGTCTGCAAACTGTGAGAAAGCCTCACTGTTAAAAGGAGGACCATTGTCAGTTTTTACTGTCCTTGGGATTCCAAACATGGAGAACACTTTGTCAATGACTGGGATAACAGAAGATGCTGATGTTGAGCGTACACTTTCAACGACTGGATAGCAAGAATACTCGTCTGTGATGACGAGCAGATATTCCCCTGTAGGGAGTGGTCCATAAAAGTCTGCACTGACACTGTGCCAGGGCGTTTCGGGTAATGGTGACATCTGCAGAGGGTCAGTGTGTGTGACAGGTGTGCTAGCTTGGCATGGCAGACAGTTTTGAACTGCAGATTCTGCTTTCTGATCGATCTCTGGGAACCATACTTTGGTACGTAGCAGCGCTTTGGTCTTGACGATACCCTGGTGCCCTTCGTGTGCCAGTTGTATTGCTCTTTCTTGTAGGACAGTTGGAATGACTATCCTCGTGCCTCTGAGGATGAAGTCAGATGAGTCGGCTATTGTTAGTTCACTTTGAACATGTTTGAATGATTTCAAAATGTCAGCATGCTGGGATTTATCTGTTAGATGCCACGTGTTGTTCCTGATGTGACCGATGACTTTCTGCAGAACCTGGTCTTTCAGAGTCTCTGTTTTTATCTCGCGAAGTGTCATGGCTTTTGGGGTGGAGTGATAAGAGAAGAAATTGACATACTCTTCTGCAACCTTACATGTACGAGCACTTTCATTCTCCTGTGTTGGCTTATGACTGACATAGAAAAAAGTGCATGGGTGAATGAAGCAAATGATTGAGTAGTTACATGATAAATAAATGTAGTTTAGTCTCTCCTATGCTCTCTGATTGGCTGCCTTAGAAATGAACAGTTGTACTTTGACCTTTAACCTCTCTGCTCTGTGTTGTTTCCTCTTTCAGACCAGAAAAACATCACAGCTGAGTCTGGACAGAACGTCACTCTGACATGTCGAGCTCCACAAGGCAAACCCATCAGAGCTGTGAAGTGGAGCAGAGCTGACCTGGGAGATAAATATGTGCTTTTGTACCGAGATGAGCAGTTTGATCAAACAAGCCAGCATCCATCTTTTCAGAACCGGGTGGATCTGCAGGACAGACAGATGAAGGATGGAGACGTGTCTTTGATTCTGAACAATGTGACGATTAATGATGCTGGAACATACGAGTGTGGTATCGTCCAGATAGGAACAAAGTATTTGAAGCGCATCAGCATCATCTACCTTCATGTTGTTCCTCCAGGTGAGTGAGTAGAGTTGAGTGTGTGTGTGATCAGAGGTGAAGCTGCTTCCTGGTTGTTGATGTTTTTTTCTAAAGATGTTGTTGATGAGACTTTGTAGAAAGCAGCTGGTCTGAGTGATGTGATCAGAGTGCAGTAGATAATGTCTGACAGCAGTTTGAAGAGCAAATGGATTCTGTTCTGTTCTTCACTCATCACCTACCTGACAGCTGACACCTCACACCTGTTTCTCACCTGCAGGTCACACAGGAGGAGACACAGAGGATGGAGGGAAGGAGGACGAATATGTTGGACTAATAGTTGGTCTGACAGTTTCTGCAGTACTTCTTCTTCTTGTTGCAGCTGCTGTTGGTATCCTGATCTACAGAGGCTGTAATCTGAATCCTGCTGATCCACATGTAGCAGAGCATCTTCAGCATGAATGTGAGTCAGATGAACAAACACAAAGAAAGACAAATAAATGATGGTGAACATCCAGCAGACGCTGTAGAAAGCTGGACAACAGAACATGTTCAACTATGAAAACTCGACTTTAAAACATTTAAATAGCTGCTGGATGTTCTGAAGTTCATTAATTAAATCCAACATGACTAAAAACTCAAATGTCAAAGCAAATAAACAAAATATTTAAAGTCAATCATTCTGATCATAATTGTACTTTGACCTTTAACCTCTCTGCTCTGTGTTGTTTCCTCTTTCAGACAAAACCATCACAGCTGAGTCTGGAGAGGACGTCACTCTGACATGTCGAGCTCCAAACAAGAAGATCATAGTTATAGTTTGGAGCAGAGAAGACCTGAAAGATGAATATGTGCTTTTTTACCAAAAAGCACAGTTTGTTCCAGAGTACCAGCATCCATCTTTTAAGAACCGGGTGGATCTGCAGGACAGGCAGATGAAGGATGGAGACGTGTCTTTGATTCTGAAGGATGTGAACACTGCTGATAGTGGAACATACGAGTGTCGTCTTGTTAGTGGAACAAAGCGCAGGAGGAGAGACATCAGCACGGAACCAATCAGCATCATCTACCTTTGTGTTATTCCTCCAGGTGAGTGAGTAGAGTTGAGTGTGTGTGTGATCAGAGGTGAAGCTGCTTCCTGGTTGTTGATGTTTGTTGTATGTGTGACCAAGTGGTCGGCGGGGTTATGAACATGACAGCGCTGTAGCTGTCATATAATCGGCTCTTGCTGATCAGTCCGTCGCAGTATGCCAGCATTTACTGCTGTTTTGAGCTAAATGCAAGGGAGGAAATAATCCAACAAAACACCGGTTTTGCTTTATACGGGCTAGCGCCACCCTGCAATCAATGTGCAGGTGGGTTTCCAATTAACCAAGTTGTGTCGCGAAAAGAACGAGCGCAGGAGAGAGAGTGAGAGAGAAGAAAAAAAAGGGAGGCGAGTAGCCCATCTGGCTACATATGGGTGAGCTGATTTTCTAACACTGGAAAATAACTCAAAATGTTAGAAATATTCCAGTGTTAGAAAATCAGCACTGCTCAGTGTTAGTCTTTGTTAATCTTCAAAACTGACTAGGTTACTTTTAAGCATATAACACTGTCAAAAGTGTTCATTTAACACTCAACAGTGTTGTATTTAACACTCAGAGGTGTGGACCCATATAGACACTCTCTATTGTTAATTTAACACTGGAGATTTTGCTGTGTACAAACAATTATAGACTTCTAAGCATAAATGACAATCCAACACTATAAACCTTACAGAAATGCCTTTTGATTAAACTGTTACCAAGGAATTTGAATTTGAATTTGCACTTTGCGTCTTTACACTACTGCTACTATGTTTTTACCCTACACGCAGTGAACACCGGCCACTAATGTTATTGTCACTAGGGGTGGGTTTTTATAATCGATTCATCGATTAAAATCGATTCTGGCTTGGATGACGTAAAATCGATTCATTAAAATCCTGAATCGATTTTTTAATATAAATTTATTTTGCCCGAAATGCCAGAATCTCTGGTGACATCTCACAAAATTTCAAGAACCACCAAACAGTTAAGACAGTAAATGAGAGCAGGTACAGGGATTCTGCACATAGACTTAAACACACAGCGCGACTTGCGGATCAGAATCAGTGAGATGTCGCCTTTCTCACAGTCGGGGCTGAAAGCCGACAGCTCGCTGATTCTGATCTGTCGGCGGGTCCGCGCTTTGTGTTCACGCCCTTTATGCGCTGATTCTAAAGCTGTTAGTTTAATGTCTCTCCAAACAATATTGACCGAACCAGCAGCAAAAGAAGATCCAAACGCTTCACATAAACATCGTCATGAATTCACTCTTTTACTGTTTTGCATCCATTGCATCTCTCTCCCCCCCCCCCCCCCCCTCTCTGTCTCTCTCGAACAGTTTCCCTTTCTTCATTATTCGCTTGCTTGTTACGCACAAGTCTACTGTTGTTTACAGCGCTGTCGGCCGCTGTTTTTTTCCCTTTTACATTCTTCCGAAAAGAAAACCTCATTTCTGCTGTTCAATACTGAACAAATTTAAACTTTTTAAAATTATTCAAAATGCAAAATGCTTAGCTGTGTCTCTAATAAAACCGCTGTAACGTCAGAGGTAATGTTCATTAATTAATGGTTTTCTTTCGTTTTTGATGTACTGCAGAATATTTTTATAAAATCCCAGGCCAGGAAAATCACCTACATGTTTTTCTGTGTTTTATCTTCAGCTACTTTGACACAAAGGCATCTGCTGTGATGCTCACACCTTTGATAAAGTCTTGCATGTCTCAGCTTCCTTTTTATTGATACAAAAATATGTAAATGTACTTATCTGAATTATAATATTTCTGACTGTCAAAATTTCCCAGATTTAAATCGAATCGAATTAAATCGAATCGTGGATCGAATCGATTCGGGACCTTGTGAATCGGAATTGAATCGATTCTAGAAATCAGTGACGATACCCAGCCCTAATTGTCACTTTTTACGGAAACAACCTCAAAATAAGGTCAGTACTTCCACGCTTTAAATGCTGCACGCTCATACTCTCTCCTGCACTCGATATATTATCCATTGTTGATCTGCACACAGTTGTTGCCACAAACGTCGCACTCGCTTACGTCACTGTCATGAGACACTCTCACAAAAAAAATCACGGTTTTAGTAACGCGGTAACGCAGCGTGTTTACGGGACAGTAACAGTAATCTAATTACCCTTTTTGCTATATTAATCCCTTACTTTACTCATTACTTGAAAAAAAGTAAATGGATTACAGTAACACGTTACTTGTAACGCGTTGCTGCCCATCTCTGGTCATGACTGTTATTAAATATGTTTCTGCCATAAATGGTAAATGGCCTGTATTTGTATAACGCTTTTTAGTAGTCCCCTCTAGGGACCCCAAAGCGCTTTACACACCCAGTCATCCACCCATTCACACACTGGTGGAGGCAAACTACACAGCAAATCCAGCATGTCCAAATTAACACTGTCGGATTTGATTTCAACACTATTAAAGTGTCTATATGGGTCCACACCAGAGAGTGTTAATTTAACTCTTTTTGGAGAGTTGGTACGTTAACTCTGATTTAGTGTTAAACACCAAATCTGTCTGGCGTTGATAATTTAACACTTGGTGTTAAGAGTTTATATATTAACTCTCAAAGAGTATTTTAGTTTAACTACGTAAGAGTTATCTTCTAATTCATTCTAAAAAGCGGGAATTTTACTGTTCTGAACTTCTAGAAATTTCTCTTGGAAATAAACATTTACTAAAAAGACGCAATGGTTTTTGAAAAACATTTATTCTGAACTGTGCACCACAATTTCAAAACATTTTCCGAAAGATGTAACAGTATACATGTTCTCACTTTCATTAGAATTTTGTTTATCAAAAGGTCTGACATAGGTGAGCTGGTAAATGCAAATAACAGCATCTCATCACTTATTTCTTCAATACAATATGCATGTCCTTCATTCATCACTTTGTGGAACTTCAACGCACTTCTGCTCTCCCCCATATTCCATCTTCACAAGCATATCCTGTGCGGAGATTGAATAAAAATTAGTTCACACTAATTAATGGCACAAATAATCCAGTAAACAATTGCAGCACAGTAAAAAAAAAAGAAAAAGAAATCCTCTTTGAGCCATTACTTGTGTAAAGTATTTTCCCAAAAAACAAAGACACAGGCAACAGGTAATACTGAACTAAATGTAAAACCTCAACCTTTTTCATTTTTACCTAAACCGTGTGCACAAAACTCTGGAGGGATCTAAATGCTAACGTAGAATCCAGTCAGGACGCCTGCTACTGCTGTTTGCTCGTTTTTTTTTAGTTTTTTTTTTATGGGCGATCGTTTTCAGGCTTCCAGTAGCACCATTATACCAACATTTCACATTCTAGACATTGTTTTAGGTGTATTTGACCAAAGGTTTGACTGAAAATTCACATGCAAGCTTTTTTTCAAGGCTGTGGTATTTGCCCGCAAACAGTAGCCTACCTTTCAGCTAGCTAAAACAGAATATTATGCTATCACCGAGCAACATGGCTAATGCCTTTCACACAGCTTTGTCTCAACTCCAAAGAGCCACAGAAGTAAAAGCTCATAATAATAATCGAAACAACCTTTGAAAAAATGACTTACCAAGCATGGCAAACAACTCAAATATGTAGAGCAAAATGTTCTGAAACGGCTTCACTTCAGCTTCGATTGGAGCCGTGCTGGGGGCGGAGTCTGTGAATTTACTCTATTGGTGTCATAGCCCCTGTAGGAGTTCAGAGTTAAGAGGTCAAGAGTTAATGTTTCCATTGTAACACCTCCAGATTTGAAATAGAAACACTCATTTTTAACACTCGATTTTAACTACTATCATTTTACACCTCAGAGTTACATTAAAAGAATGTGACTCTGCTTAGAGTAAAATTAACTCTACTTTTGCAAGAAGACTATTAACACCAAAACATTTAAGACTTTTGAATTTGCTGTGTACAGTTGTGGCCACAGCTGCCCTGGGGCAGACTGACAGAAGCGAGGCTGCCATATCGGCCAACACCAGTAAGCGGTAGGTGAAGTGTCTTGCCCAAGGACACAATGACCGAGATTGTCCGAGCCGGGGCTCGAACTGGCAACCTTCTGACTACAAGGCAAACTCCAAACTCTTGAGCCACGATCGCCACGATAAAATCCACTACTCTCTGGAGATGTCATGGTCCTGGGTCATTTTGACCCAGTGTTCTCAGTTTTCCTGTGGTTTTGTATTTTGTTCCTTATGTCCATTGGATTGTTTGGTTTGGTATTTGGATTCCCCCTGTGTCCATGCTTTTATTGTGGTGTTTGTTCCGTACTGTACCGTGGTACCGTGTTCCCGTCCTTTGTGTTCTGTGTTCTCCTCATCCCCTCGTATTCATCCTTGTCCTCTGCCTCTCTCTCTCTGCCTCTCTCTCTGTGCTCATCTCTGTGTACTGTGTTGTGTTTAAGGTCCACATCTTGGTGTCAGTATTTTCAGTTTCGTGTCCTCCCTGCTCGGTCATGAGTAATAGTCTTCAGCTGTGTTCCCCGTGTGTTCCCACTTCCCTCATTACCTTCTGTGTATTTATGTCAGAGTGTCCCTTTGTTCTGTGTTGCGTCGTCCCTCTAGGTTGTGTGCATTTCCCGTGTCTTCCCAGCGCCTCAAAACAGTCATCAAAACAGTATAGTTTTGTATGACTTCTTGTGTTCCTCTTAATAAAAACCTGCCTTTGAGTTCATCCCCATGTGTCTAGAGGCGTGCATTTGGGTCCTGTCTTGCCTTCATACAGCTGCCGCATGACAGGAGAGCTTTGCGGTTGTAAGCGGTGCTGTTGCCTTACAAGGTGGTGATGTATCCAGTGAGGATGCTCTCAATGGCACAGCGATAGAAGGTCCTGAGGATGCGGGGGCTCATGCCGAATCTTTTCAGTCTCCTGAGAAAGAAGAGACGCTGTTGCGCCTTCTTCACGGTTTTGTTTATGTGTACTGACCACGTAAGATCCTCAGCCAGATGTACACCAAGGAAGCGGAAGCTGCTCACTCTCTCCACAGCAGCGCTGTTGATGGTGATGGGGGTGTGTACTTCTCTGCACCTCCGGAAGTCCACTATCAACTCCTTTGCCTTTGCGACGTTGAGTGTGAGATGGTTGTCTTGACACCAGTGGGTCAGGGCGCTGACCTCCTCCCTGTTGGCCGTCTCATCATCTTTGGTGATAAGACCCACCACTGTAGTGTCATCCGCAAACTTCACAATGATGTTGGAGTTGTTAGTGGCCGTGCAGTCGTAGGTGTAGAGTGAGTACAGAAAGAGGGCTCAGTACACACCCCTGTGGAGCACCAGTGTTCAGTGTGAAGGGGGATGAGGGGATGCTGCCCAGTTTGACCACTTGGCCTCTGTCAGACAGGAAGTTAAGGATCCAGCTACAGAGGAAGCTGCTCAGTCCTAGATCCTGCAGTTTCCTGTCCAGCTTCAAGGGAACGATGGTATTGAATGCTGAGCTGTAATCTACAAACAGCATTCTCACATACGTGTCTCTCTTCTCCAGGTGTGACAGGGCAGTATGTAGTGTCAGGGCTATGGCATCATCAGTGGACCTGTTGTGGCGGTATGCAAATTGTAGACGGTCCAGTGAGTCCGGTAGTGCAGAGCAAACGAAGTCCCTGATCAGCTTCTCAAAGCATTTGCTTACGATGGGGATCAGGGCTACAGGTTGTCAGTCGTTCAATGAGGAGATGGTGGAGGATTTGGGTACAGGGAAGATGGTGGCCATTTTGAAGCAGGCTGGGACTACAGACAGAGAGAGGGAAAGGTTGAAGATGTGTGTAAACACTCCAGCCAGCTGAGCCGCGCATGACTTGAGAATGCGGCCGGGAATCTCGTCCGGACAAGTAGCTGTCATGAAATGGCTGTGGGCAGGCCGGAAATGGTGGAACCAAAGTGCAGACTCACAGCAGGCAAAAGTGTACTTCAAAACTCAGCTTTTATTGCTGGATGGCAAAACGTAACAAAAATCCAAATAAACTTACATAAGCAGGCAGACAGAACACAGAGCATAAATGAGGGTAGATCGCGACACGGACAAACTGAAACACAGGGCTTAAATACACAAAGGGAGCAATCAGGGAATGGGTAACAGGAGGGAAACACAGCTGGGGCAAATCAGGCCTAACGAGGCAAAGGAAGCACAACCAGATGCATTTACATGAGACAAGGACTTTCAAAGTAAAACAGGAAACATAACAGACTGAACTTACAGACACAAACCAAAACAAGAGCACCAAGAGGGCCAAAAAACAAAACACGAGTCCAAAACAACACCCAAACAGTTCAGGGGGCCGACCGTGCGGACGGCAACGGCGGCGATGGGCAGACAGTTCAGGGGGCCAACCGTGCAGACGGCAATGGCAACAGCGGGGCAGGTCCGGAGGCCGGCCGCGACAACGACGATGT
Source organism: Aulonocara sp. 'chitande type north' Nkhata Bay (assembly GCF_057382095.1). Classification (NCBI taxonomy): domain Eukaryota; kingdom Metazoa; phylum Chordata; class Actinopteri; order Cichliformes; family Cichlidae; genus Aulonocara; species Aulonocara sp. 'chitande type north' Nkhata Bay. The sequence goes on from NC_141346.1 coordinate 13,382,965, forward strand.
CTAGGCAACGGCCTGGCAGGTGGCCGGACAGGGCGGGGACGTCCAGGCCGGACAGGGCGAGGACGCTCCACCCTGTCCCTGTACTCACGTTTGGCTGCTTTGATCGTCTTCCGGAGTTCGTAATGTGCATGTTTGTAGTCCGATGTGTTCGCGGAGGCAAAAGCGGTGCTCCGTGCCGCCAGTGCCGTGCGAACATCTCTGTTAATCCAGGGTTTTTGATTTGGGAAGGATTTAACTGTTCTGGATGGGACGAAATCTTCCACGCATTTTCTGATAAATCCGCAGACTGAGTCTGTGTACTCATCAATGTTGTCAGCAGCCACGTGAAACATTTCCCAGTCCACGTGATCAAAACTGTCCCGCAGCGTAGACTCCGATTGGTCCGACCAGCGGTGCACCGCCCTCAGGGTTGGAGCATCCTGTTTCAGCTTCTGCCTGTAGGCGGGCAGGAGAAGGATGGAGCAGTGATCTGATTGGCCGAATGGGGCGCGGGGGAGGGCTTTGTATGCATCCCGGAAAGGCACGATCTGATATCCTCGTGTTGGTGTTGTTCCCAGATCATCACACTAAATGTTGTTCCAGGATCAACATTGCAAGTGACCAATCAGAATGTTGTGACGTCATACTTTTGCGACTTCGGGAAAAACCGGCGTAAAACAAAAAACTGTACTTAAGCTGCGAGAAACCGCCTCTGTCCGCCGATCAACGGACCCTGACCCTAACCCTAACCGTAACCCTTTAATAAACAGTAAGCAGAATTGATATTGTCCTTGCAACATTGGAATTTCATAAATGCACGAATGGTTTGGCGCGCAAAAGATTAACGTCACAACAATGTGATTGGTCACTTGCAATGTTGAACCTGGAACAACATTTTCATGATGATCTGGGGACAACACCAACATGAGGATATCAGATCATCCTCCTAGAAAGAGGTGTAGCAGTGGTCAAGTAGCCGGTCTCCACGAGGGTTGAAATGGATGTGTTGGTGGAGTTTTGGTGAAACTTTCTTCAGGTTTCCTTTGTTAAAGTCCCCGGTCGTGATAAACGTCGCCTCTGGGTGTGCGGTTTCCTCACTGCTGATCACGCTGTACAGTTCCCTGAGTGCGCGGTCAGTGTCAGCTTGTGGGGGAATGTAAACAGCCGTAATAATCACTGCTGTAAATTCCCTTGGTAGCCAGAATGGCCGGCACTTAATCATCAGGTACTCCAGGTCCGGTGAGCAGAAGGATTTGACCGGGTGCACATTCGCATAATCACAACAGCTGTTGTTGATCATGAAACACACACCACCACCTCTGTTTTTCCCAGTAAGATCCTGTGACCTGTCCGCACGGTGCACAGAGAACAGACTGGAATGAGATCTGTGCCCGAAGCTCGCACAGCTTGTTCTCCAGAGACTGCACATTAAATAAACTGGGTAGTGGTAGTCTATTAGTGCGCCGTCTCAGTCGAATCAGAACGCCAGATCTTCTCCCTCTGCGTCGTGTTACTCGTGTGTTACTCGTGAAAAAATAAAGGAAAAGTAAAATTAAACACAAAAAACAGTTGTTGCTTGGGGGAGCTCGCGACAAGGCTGCCATACTCGGCGCCATCTTCCGATCATTCAGTATAATAAGAGTCCTAAACTTTTCAAAGACAGGTACAAATATTATGGTGTCACTATTTAAAGGCTGGCTGTTCATCAGTTTTTTTCATTTATTTAACTTTGGTTTGCAGCCATTGGAGGGCTCCAGTCCAGCCCACCAGCCTCTCTCTCTAACTCAAAAGTGTGGAGTTACAGAGCTGTTCTTTCACTCAGGGACTTTCAGCTTCATCTGAACCTCAAACTTCATCTCATGTTTTCTCGTCTGAAGCGCAGATTCTGATTTTAATACAGAAACACAGAAATGTCTGCTGGAACTGCGTCACTCTGCTCCAATTTCCTGTTTTTCAGCGTCGTTGTGTTTGTCTCAGCAGGTGAGATTTACTGTTAGAAACTGAACAATACATGTTAATATTAATGTGTTTGAAAGTGACATAAGGTTAGAGTCTATGTGGATTTAACATCTGTAATCGAGCTGCTCAAATGTAATGTGTGGATGGGCTTAAACTGTGCTCATGAATAGTTTGTACTTGTAAATCAAATGCAGAGTTTTGTAACCTTGTCAACCAAAATATCTGAAAAAAATTATGTTTGTGCATCTACAAATGAGAATTTTTGTGTTTTAAAAAATATTTACACAAGTTACAAACTTTGTTTTGTTAAGGTCTGGTTACAGATACAAAGCAAAAGACTATGTGTAAAACTCTGCGCTCAAGTTTCCTGTTTGTGTGTCAGTTTCAAATTACGAGTATGAATTTCAGCCAATTTTTCTTCCTTTCAGCTGATTGGTCAATGTCCTTTCAATCACAAATGTAACAATCAAATCAGAGAAGAGAGAGCCCACACAATCCACATATGTGTGGATTTTACAATTTAAAAAAAAAAAAGCAGATAAAAAAACTACTACTGGGATTTTATTTTTATTGTTCTTTGTGTGATTTCAGATCAGTCAGTGTTACTACAGTATGTCAATGAAAAAAAACAACTGCACATTCAGACATGTGAGGTTGGAGCTGAAAAGAACGATACATGTAAGACAAGAAAAAAAATGAATGTAAATGTAAAAAAAAAAAGTGTCGTCAAAAATGGCCAATTATATTTTAGACCTCAGAGGGTTAACCCAATAAATCATGAAAAATTACATTTTCACATTTGTTCATGACAGTGCAGATTTCTGATATTTTGTTCAATAAAATATCTCTCATATTATTTATGATAAACATTCAAGAACTGAACCTGTTAAACTTCTTTTTATTAAACTCTTATCATAACAAATGTGTTTCTTATTGTCATACAGTCCAGCCTACCAAACGTCACTATACTGTGATTTCTTTAACAGACTCATTGGAAGTTTGAACTGTACACAAACAGCTGTAGCTCCATAAAGGCAGCATGCAGAGACTCACAGTGTCTTATAATGAGAGGGCTGCTTTCTCTCACACATTATGTTCACTTATTATCAGCACATGTTGTTGTTTTGTGTAACCTGCAGGAACTCACTTGCATGCTTTAGTTCACTAGCTGGGACAACATCCTTAGTTAAGATGAATGATGATGGATTAAGAACCGTGAACTGATGCTGCAGTTTGGAGAAGGCCTCAGAGGGGACTGGCAGCGGCTCCCGGGCCGGGCAGTTCCCCATGAAGTAGTGAGAAGTGAAGTAGAAGAAAAAAATAAAGCAGGAGTGCATGGAAATCGGAACAGAGGTTATTAGTGAAGGAGTCATATTTACACACTGATGGCCAGAAGGGGCGTGCATGAGGTTAGGTCCCGCTCCTGAAATGTGATGAATTTACTTAGCTTGAATCTGTTATTTAGCACACCTCCAGTGAAGGATTATTTTTGTTGTCTAAAGGGTAGAGGGTGACTTTTCCTCCACACATGAACAGTAAAATGATTCAGTCAGGGGTTACACTGAGATTCATCAGATGGGGAACCCTGAGATTTGTGTAGTGGATCAGCAAAGGGAAAAAAAAATCACAATCCACAATAATTTCTACTATGAGCTTCAGTAGGTTTTCTTAGTGTACAAGCTGTGATCAGCTGACCTGTTTTTCTTTATGGATTTACACAACTGAATTCAACCAGATGTGTTCTGCATAAAACCACTAAACTGTATTTTCATAGTTAGAATATCTTAGGATGTTTTCCAGGGAAACCCAACATGTGACTGAAATGAGGAGATTACATGTAATGTTCACATTTCCAGTTTATCAAACACCACAGAGCAGTCCTTCCCTTTAAATTTAACCTCTCTTCTTTCTGATCTTTCTCCATCGCTGAGTGAAGTTAGCTCTCTTTCTTTTCCCTCTCAGTGAAATACAGCAGCTGGGCCTTTAGCTGTAACACACTGTGAGGCAAACTGCATACAAAACAAACAAAAACTAGAATTTATTCCAGCCATATTTTGACATCACGAGAGTCCAGTAACAATGAAAATAGCATCACACTGAACTAGGGATGGGTACCGGTGTTCTGACATAAACGGTAGTAACCAGACCGAAAAGCAGCGCACATTTCGGTGCTTTATTTCGGTGCTTTTTTTTCCTGAGCTGTGATACACTTCTAGCCAATCATTTTACATTTCCCAGGATAGTAGGCGGGGCCAGGTACGTACGTTCAGTTAGAGCAGAGCTACAGATTAAAAATGTCCAAGGCGAAGCGGTCAAAAGTCTGGCTGTACTTCACAGCAAAAGATGCAAACTCAGCAGCCTGCAACAAGTGCTTTAAGCTGATACTGTGATACTGTCAAAGGAGGTAACACCTCGAATCCGATGAAACACCTGGCGACGCATAGCGGTTTTTTTAAAAGCCGAGAAATGCGCCGTATTTGATAGCTTGCTGTGAGACCTCACACTGTGCACGTTGGGTGGGTTGCCAGTTATCGGACCCGGAGCAACATCCCCCAAAAACCCGAAGAATAGAGTCCTGGCCCCTAGCCCTGCCAGTGTAGCAGAAATGATGAGGATGATGAAGCCGTTCTTCTCTGCGTGAGTCGCTTAATGTTGTTCGAGTGTAATTTACGTTGAGTAGGCTAACCACATTATTACATTAATGCATGTAAGGTGAACTAGCAAACATCATCATAGCTACATGCGGCTGTCCTCTTGTTTGATGGCAGATACTCCCTTCACCCTGGCCAAAAAGGCTAAAATGACCAAAGAAAAAGTGGGAAACAGCTGAACATGAGAGGTTTTTGGACAAAGTTTGTGTTTTTTTTCCATTGTTTAAGCACTGCTTCCAGCCAAGAGTGATACCATATATGCCCCATAGCTGCAGAAAAGGCTAACATTGTTATCTTTTTACAAAAAAAAAAAAAACAGCTGAACATGAGAGGTTTATGGACAAAGTTTGTGTTCTCCATTCTTTAAGCACCGGTTCGAGCACCGTTTAAGCACCGGCACCGTTTCAAAAGTACCGATTTGGCACCGGTATCGGATAAAACCTAAACGATACCCATCCCTACACTGAATCAATCACATGGCTGGAATAGAGGTATTCTCATCGAGTCACTGTTAGAATCACTGAAACGAAACCCAGGAAGTGGCTACAGGAAGAAGGTGATAGACTGTCTGAAGCAGTTAGAACAAGACAAGACTATCGACCGGACCTCAAACCACAGGCTATACACCAAGTCTGTATGGTTTACCGAAGATACCTTTAAGGCCAATTGTCTGTGTGATCAACTCTGTCACCTATAACATCTCCAAGTTTCTGGCTTCGATCCTCAAGCCACTGGTGGGCAGCTCTGAACACCACATCCTGAAACCACATGCATTTAGGCTGTTAAGTGCCAGGATTTATACATCGGGGAAACGAAACAACCTCTGGCAAAGCAGATGGCACAACGCAGAAGAGCTACCTCATCAGGCCAGGACTCTGCAGTCTATTTACACCTACAGGCCAGTGGACACTCTTTCAATGATGAGGATGTACACATCCTGGACAGGGAGGAACGCTGGTTTGAGCGCGGAGTCAAGGAGGCCGTTTACGTGAAAAGGGAAAGACCATCTCTGAATCGAGGAGGAGGACTAAGGATACATCTTTCGCCATCTTACAATGCTGTGATTGCAGCCATTCACCAACTCTCTGTGGATGGGACTCATGGCCATTGATCAGTGGGTTTTGGTCAGTGGTTGTTGATCAATGGTCATGAGAATTTGCATAATTATGATTAAGGAACTGACCTCCCAGCCCATTGTTCCTTCAGTGGGCTGGTTTCAGTCATCATGCAAATGTACTGTTTATAAGATTGGGGAAACCTGCAGTCAGCTGAGACTAAAGAAGTCACTTGGATGAGTGATGAAACATTTCTCCCACAGAAAATGTTACATCCAGATGAACAGAATTGACTTTTGGAGATTTACTTACCTGGATGATTGAGCATGCATCAAGATGAATTTGGTGGTGAAAAATGTTTGTTATGTTAATTGAAGAGCTGTTAAAACTGACCGGTCAATATTGACCGGGAACACTAAACACTAACGGTGGTGGGGGTGAATTATGTGGGCAACAGAAAAAAAATGTTATAGATTATATTTATGTGAAATATGTGTATACTGATTTTGAAACATTTTATCTACATGCAACACCTGCATATGTGTTTTTTAAGAAAATTTCTATAAATATGCCCTTAAGAAACTTACTGTGTCTTATATTGAGAGGGCTGCTTTCTCTCACACATTATGTTCACATGTTGTTGTTGCTGTGGAAGCTAACATCTTGTAGTTTCTGACACTTTGCATGTTTAACATGAGGCTAAAATTCTCCCTCATTGAGTCACACTAAAATCTCAAATGTAAAACGAAATAAACAAAATATTTAAAGTCAATCATTCTGAACATAATTGTACTTTGACCTTTAACCTCTCTGCTCTGCGTTGTTTGCTCTTTCAGCCCAGAAAATCATCACAGCTGTGCCTGGACAGGACGTCACTCTGACATGTCGAGCTCCAAACAACGACAACAACAACAACATCAGATCTGCACACTGGAGCAGAGCTGGCCTGGGAGATAAATATGTGCTTTTGTACCAGGGTGGACAGTTTGTTCCAGATGACCAGCATCCATCTTTTAAGAACCGGGTGGATCTGCAGGACAGACAGATGAAGGACGGAGACGCGTCTTTGATTCTAAGAAATGTGTCGATTGCTGATATTGGAACATACGAGTGTCGTGTTTACGTGACAGAAAGACACTCATGGGAGATCATCAGCAACACCACCCTTACTGTTGTTGTTTGTCCAGGTGAGTGAGTAGAGTTGAGTGTGTGTGTGATCAGAGGTGAAGCTGCTTCCTGGTTGTTGATGTTTGTTTGTTGTATGGATGAGCTGGTGGATGTCAGAAGTAGACAGATGTTTCTCCAGCTGTTGTCTTTGTGGCTGGTAGTCTAGAGTTGTAGAGCAGCATTGTTTGGTTAGAGCAGAAACAAAGACATTTATGAATCCGTCTCTTCTTCCCTTGCTCTCTAACTCGTCTGTAAACATGTGTGGGGAAACTCAATGTTAAAGCCTACAGCTGGAGGGGGAGGGGAGGGGTGAAGCTGGTGGTTGTGAGTCTGTGAAAGTGAATCCTGCTGGTGCCCTGAGATCTGTGTTATGTCTCAGCACAGGGAAAAGAATCACAACTCACAATAATTTCTAATATGAGCTTCAGTGCATTTTCTTAGATTACTGTGTGAGCATCTGACCTGCTGCTCTTTGTTGAATTGGTCAACTGAATTTAAGTTGTTAGTTGTAGCCAGATGTGTAACTGCACAACTGTCAGAGGCAGATGAAACAATGGTCTCATTTGATGTTACATCTCTCTTCACTTGCATCCCAGTTACTGCATTCAAGGTAGTTCGTAAGAAATTACAGGATGACCCCAACCCTAGCAACAGGACCACTCTCAGCACCAACCAAATGTGTTTGCTTTTGGAACTGTGTCTTCATTCCACCTATTTTACAGTACTACAAGCAGAAACATTGGTGTTGTTACATCTGCGCTCACAGGCCTTGCTGGTTCGGAGACTTATCACCGTTAACAAAGAACGACAAAGAGAGATCAATTGGTTTTTCACTTGCAAGGGAAGACCGCTGGACCAGGGTCCTGGAGGCTCCTCACCCGAGGAGCAAATGGTAAATGGCCTGTATTTGTAAAGCGCTTTACTTAGTCCTTAATGACTCGAAATTGGTTTACACTACATTAATTAACCCATTCACACAATGGTGATGGCAGCTACATTGTAGCCACAGCTGCCCTGGGGCGCACTGACAGAGGCGAGGCTGTCGGACACTGGCGCCACCAGGCCCTCTGACCACCACCAGTAGGCAACGGGTGAAGTGTCTTGCCCAAGGAAACAACGACCGAGACTGTCCAAGCCGGGGCTTAAACCGGCAACCTTCTGATTATAGATGAACTGCCAACTCGTGAGCCACGATCACCCATTGCAAACTCCAACTTCAGCCCTTGCTTGCAGTCCTTTTATTGAAATGACACAACCTCCCATTGAAAAACCCCTATGGTGTCATAAAAGTTAAAAACAGTGTATGTGTGTGTGCATGCATGTGCGAGCACGTGTGTGTGTATGTGTGTGTTTGTGTGTATGTGTGTGTATGGCTTCCTGGTGATCACAAAAGGGTCACCTCCCCTCACCCCTGTATATGGCTTCTTCTTTAACAGTCCACCATATAGAGATTGACAGACCACGTGACTTTCGTGCATTGCATTGTGGGTACAAGTGGCAACAAAATCAAAACACTGCATGAAGCACTAGCATTTCCAGCACTGCTAATCATTAATTCTGCGTTGTGAATCCCTACTTGCATTTTATTTGCCCCAAAAACAGTTATGTACAAAACGACGGAGAACTCGGCACGTCCGTACAAAGACAGAGTTAATGAAAAGGCAAAATAAAGTACGAGGAAAAAATCAAAGGACTTAAAGGGTTAGACCCATACGAACATACAGAGTAGGTCTGTGAAGGTTCTCAGTCATCCAGGTCATCGTAGTCTAAGGAGCTTGTAAAGAAAAGCGTCTGGACTTCTTTAACTTGCTTGACGACATTTCACCTCTCATCCGAGAAGCTTCTTCAGTTCTAAGGTCAAATGGTGGAGATTCCCACATTTAAGCCCTGTGGGAGTGTCCCCCTGAGAGGGACAAAAGTACCCCCTAATGAAACTCTACCTAATCTCATGAGCCAAGGTGTGAAAACGGGTGTGGGTCACAATCAGCCAGGGTTTCGGGTGAACTCATTGTGAAACCTAGCCCCACCCTATCATGTGATTTCCTGAGGTCACATGGCCTAGGGTGTGAAAGGCAGCAACAAGTTTAATATTCAGAAACCTAAAGTATGTATCAGCAGCAGAATGGAGCTAAAAATAAATGTTTGTTTCAGTTCTATGAAGCTTTGAGTATTTTGGATTAGTAGTACTGCTGTGTTTGTTGCATCATATTGCTGTAATTGTTTTTATGCTTTATATATTCTGAGGTAAGTTGATCTATAGCGTTACATCATATTCTATAAGGATGTTATGTGTTTGTATACTTTCTGCCCAGTTTGACCCATTTAGCAGAAGTCCGCCTGATTAAGGCTCTGATATCTATTCTGTATGACTTAAAGCAGTTATGACATGGTGTGATTTTCTCACCCAATAAAGGAATATTTAATATATCAGTCTACTCTTCATTTTATCAGAAACAGTTATCACAGCTCGTACATTTTGTTTTATACATATCTAATCTTTGAGCCAAATGTAATGTTATGCTAACATACTGAAAGAACAATATTTGTCTCTTATATATAATACATCTATATATACACTGTCAAAGATACTTGTCTTTCAGTGAAGATTCAATGTGATAGGAACTATAAATGACTGCAACTTGAATCTTTGACACAGAGTTCAAGCTCACTGCTGTAATATATCATAATAATCTGACAATAACTATAATGTTATATTTACATTACCAGAGTAAGATGATTTTATTCTCATGAACAACATTAGCTAATTGTTATTTACTAACTAATCTTGACATGACTGTTCAGTATAGAAAAGAAGCCCAAATACCATGTTTTACAGTCCCGTGGTCTCAGCCTCAGATACTCAACTAATCAAAGTGATGTCATAACAAAAATTAATGACCAAAAAACATTTTTTTCATTTCTGTCAAACAGTGTTGTATGAAACGTATCATGAGTGCTAGGCAACCTGAGCAGCGCGACGAAGGCTAGACCGTCCCATTTCAAAACCCAACCCAGACAAAATTTTTTAAATTTGTTGAAATGTATTTGATGTTTATTGCATTTTATGCTTTTAGTAGTGATTTTAAAAGATTAGCCAAGACAAACCAGGTGTGCAGCAAACACATTTGTCTGCTGGAGGTATGTTAACTTAATATATTTGACATTTAAAAAAGCACTAAAAGAGAGACAGCCTGTACCTCGAACCTCTGATGTAGAGGTTTAAAACAACTGTTTGTGTAGCAGACAATTAAAACTTCTCAGGCTCTTCACCTACTCACACAAACATTGTTCACAGCCGCTCGTCAGTGGAAATAAAGAGCACCTGCTGCTACTTCCTCTTTTATACCCTCCATTGGGTCCCCTGGGTCCTAAAGCCTTCCCCATTACATTTCTTTGTAATTGTTTATGTTTAAGTTGTTTATTGCTGGTTTTTAGTTTGTTTTTTGTCTGTTAGGGAGCTGACACAGTCTCAATGGAGATGGGTTTTTTGGGGGGGTAGCAGAAGGAGAGAAGCTGCAGAGAGGCGTGTAAGACTGCAACTCTGCTTCCTGGTCCCAACTCTGGATAGTCATATTTTGGGGGGTTTAATAAATTTGTCCATATTTCTAGAAATGAGAGCTGCTCCATCCAAAGTGGGATGGATGCCGTCTCTCCTAACAAGACCAGGTTTCCTCCAGAAGGTTCGCCAATTATCTATGAAGCCCACATCGTTTCTGGGACACCACTCAGACAGCCAGCAATTTAAGGAGAACATGCGGTTAAACATGTCACTCCTGGTCTGATTGGGGAGGGGACCAGAGAAAACTACAGAGTCCGACATTGTTTTGGCAAAGTTGCACACCGATTCAATATTGATTTTAGTGACCTCTGATTGGCGTAACCATTGGATTGCCAACGTGAATTATGGTTTTACTGAATTTACGTTTACCCTTAGCCAGCAGTTTTAAATTTCCCTCAATGTCGGCTGCTCTGGCCCCTGGAAGACAATTGACTATGATTGCCATTGTCTCTAGCTTCACATGTCTCAGAACAGAATCACCAATTACCAGAGTTTGACCCCCGGCGGGTGTGTTGCCGAGTGGGGAAAAACAGTTAGACACATGAACAGGTTGGTGGTGTACCTGGGGCTTCTGTTTAGGACTATGCTTCCTCCTCACCGTCACCCAGCCGCCCTTTTTCCCCAGCTGCTTGGGGTCTGCCGGGGAAAAGCTAGCGGGGCCTATGCTATCTTCGGCTGCACCAGCTACAGGGGCCTGGCTAGCTACAGGTGAATGAAGGGTCCGAAGCCGAGTCTCCAATTTAGTAATCCTGGCCTCCAGAGCTACAAATATGCTACATTTGTTACGGATACCATTACTACTAAAGGAGGCCGAGGAGTAGCTAAACATCTGACACAATGAGCAGGAAAGTGCAGTAGGGACAGGTGAAGTAGCCATGGTGCTAACGAGTCGGCTACGAGCTAAGCTAAGCTAGCGAAACAGTACAGAGACAGTGGGTGAATACTTTGGCTATAAATTAGTTAGTGAGTACACAGAAAGTGTGCTTCGGATGAAGCACGTGAAGATTATACTATGAAAAAATAAAAGTAAAAAAATAAAATAAATAAATAAATAAAATAAAAAAAAGAAAAGTAATAGTATCTGCTAAGCAGATAAGCTACTCAGAAACACCACTGTGTTTGAGCAGAAACAGGAAGTGATACTCTACCACAGAGCGAGTGAACACCAAGTGCCACCAAGAGTCAGGAAGGAAGCAAGTCGATATAGATGTACAGATACCACTGTCAAAGGAAAAGTATAGTTTGGACAGAAAGTAAGAACTTCTGGTTATTATCAGTAGAATACGAACAGGCCACTGCTTTTTAAATGGTAGTCTTTATGGGTTGTGTGGTGGTGCAATGCTATGGAGACGGTTGAGCATGTGCTTCTTAGTTGTAGGAAGTATGCAAGGTTCTCTATAATAAAAACGATTATTAAAACGATTTTATTTACTAAACACCTCTGGCTGTTCTCCTTTCATTCTGTTCTGGACCCATTTGTTACCAGTCCCCACACACACCCCTAGATCTTCATCGTAGGGACATAACAACCACTATTATGTCTCTGTTCAGCACTTTCAACGACACTTGATGTCCTTTAAATGTGCTATATAAGTAAAGATGACTTGACTTTACTTGAAAACAATTCACGGATCACATTAACCTTGTGGGCCGACACATCAAATTCAGCTGGGAGGATATGAGAATAGTGGCAGGTTAGCCTTCTAAGACTGTGAGTAATGGAGGACATCTAAAAGCTCATGTGTACCATAAATCTACTGTAAGCGCTCAGTAAATGTTGTTATCCAAGCTCGACATTTGTCAAAACTGGGAAGGCACCTAAAGAAAGCTCCAGGGGAGAAGGACAACTGCTGACTAAAACCTGTAGCGAAAACCTGTAGTGATCCCAAACGTGTCAAGAGTATCAGAACAGTTGACACGCATTTTTTTTCCAAACAACGGGTCTCTGTGGCTTTTAAACCCCAAATCACGCTACATAAAAAATTTGTCTTCCCCAAGGATCGGGTCCTCTGAACCAAACAGAGTAACGTAGTGTACGTATGCTCTTAAGTGCCAGGATGATTGCCCGGATTTATACATCGGGGAAACCAAACAACCTCTGGCAAAGCAGATGCCACAACACACAAGAGCTACCTCATCAGGCCAGGACTCTGCAGTCTATTTACACCTACAGGCCAGTGGACACTCTTTCAATGATGAGGATGTACACATCCTGGACAAGGAGGAACGCTGGTTTGAGCAGGAAGTCAAGGAGGCCATTTACGTGAAAAGGGAAAGACCATCTCTGAATCGAGGAGAGGGACTAAGGATACATCTTTCCCCATCTTACAATACTGTGATTGTAGCCATCCCCCAACTCTCTGTGAATGATACGCATGGTCATTTATCAGTGGGTTTTTGTCTTGGCAATGTCCTTAATTAATGATCAAGGAATTGACCTCACAGCCTATTGTTCATTCAGTGGGCTAGATTCAGTTATTGTGCAAATGTTCTCTTTATAAGGTTGGGGAAACCTGCAGTCACTTGGTTGAGTGATGAAATGTTTCTCCTACTGAAAAATTTACATCCAGATGAACAGAATCAATCTTTTGGGACCTAACATGCATTGTTTATATTTGCAGTTTATCAGATTCCACTAAGGAGTCATTATCTTTAAATCTAAGCTCTCTTTTTCCTCTCCTCTCCTTTCTTTCTTATCTTTCTCTATTGCTGAGAGAAGTTAGCTCTCTTTCTTTTTACTCCCTATGAAATACAGCAGCTGGGCATTTAGCTAGCAACACAATTGTGAGACAAACTGATGATGTTTGTTGAGCTGATAGAAACTTTTCATTTTGAATTACCTGCTACTTAAAATAACCTCACTGCCTTCATGATTCCTTATTTTCTGTAGTGCTAGCAAGATGCTGAACATACAGAAAGTGGTGCATGGTTTCCGGCCCACATTAATCTCACAGTATGAACTATAGACAAAGACAAAGTAACCAGTCTGTCTGAAAATGTAAAGAAGTAGAAAGTACACATATTTGTTAAAAAATGTAGTGACTCAAAGTAAAATGTACTCAAAAATTTATTACCTCCTTGTTTTGACAGGTAACATGAAAGTTCAATAACAATGAAAATAGCATCTGAACCAATCACATGGCTGGAATAGAGTTAGAGTCACATCAGGTTGGACTGAAGCTGAGTGTAGGAGGAGCAGCCGAAAGCTGCACATGTGCAGATGCTGCTGCAGTCACACACACCAGTGTGACAGGAGTGTGAGAGATATTAAAGAGAAAGAGACAACAGAACATGTTCAATCACTTGAAAACATTTAAATAGATGCTGGATGTTCAGAGGTTCATTAAATCCAACATGACTAAATACTCAAATGTCAAAGGAAATAAACAAAAATATTTAAAGTCAGTCATTCTGATCATAATTGTACTTTGACCTTTAACCTCTCTGCTCTGTGTTGTTTCTCTTTCAGACAGGAAAATCATCCCAGCTGAGTCTGTACAGAAGAGCGTCACTCTGACATGTCGAGCTCCAAACAACAACATCACATCTGTACACTGGAGCAGAGCTGACCTGGGAGATAAATATGTTCTTGTGTACCACGATGGTCAGTTTGATCCAGAGTACCAGCATCCATCTTTTAAGAACCGGGTGGATCTGCAGGACAGACAGATGAAGGATGGAGACGTGTCCTTGATTCTGAAGGATGTGACGAATAATGACACTGGAACATACGAGTGTCGTGTCTTAATGGAAGAAACAGACTCGTGGAAGTCCATCAGCATCACCTACCTTCGTGTTGGTACTTCATGTGAGTGAGTAGAGCTGAGTGTGTGTGTGATCAGAGGTGAAGCTGCATCCTGGTTGTTGATGTTTGTTTGTTGTATGACCAGTGTTTGGAAGGTTACTTTTAAAATGTATTTCACTACAGATTACAGAATACATGCCCCAAAATGTATTTTGTAATGTATTCCGTAACGTTACTCAGAGTAGCGTCTTCTGAATACTTTAGATTACTTAATATATCATTATGCTTTTTACAATTACATGAATGTACTATTGCTGTGTGATTTATGACGTTCACTGAAGGTTACTCGCCATACCAATACCAACTAGATATAAATCTTAATATAACATGTGTAACTGCTGGAGGGGGAGGGGAGGGGTGAAGCTGGTGGTTGTGAGTCTGTGAAAGTGAATCCTGCCGGTGCCATAGCTGCTGAAAATGTACTTAGTGCAGACACAAAACGTCCATCAGCTTCAAAGTGTGTCAGAAAAATGTCCACATGAGAGAGAGAGGTCCCATTTTTGTTGTTGAACACAAATCATTTTTGTAACTTTTTTGATGTTATACGGCGTGAAGGGGTGAGAGTGTGGATCCAAATTCAGTATACAGAGACTGTAGAATAATAATAAAATCAAGCTTTTCATTTGGGCTGCACAACAATACAAACAAAGCACCAACATGACATCTGACCCTGAATAACCTCTCACAGGCATGTTAAATTGTATTTTCTAGTTTTATGATTGTTTTTCTATTTTTCGTGGCAGCCATTTTCAAAAACAAGATGTTGGCTGCTATTTTGGTCAGACCACATGTTTCCTGTTCTTGAATGAAAAAGCACACAAAAATCCACCTATATGAACATTTTCTTACTTTATAAATAATAGAACGTATTTTTAATAACCTGATCTATTTAACTAAAAGAGGAAATGGATTCTGTTCTGTTCTTCACTCATCACCTACCTGACAGCTGACACCTGTTTCTCACCTGCAGGTCCATCAGGAGGACATCCTGCCTGGATAGTTCTGTTAGTTGTTTTGGTTATTATTCTTGTGCTTCTTATTGCTTGTTGTATATACATAAAAAACAACTAAAAAACAAAGAAGCTATTATCATTCCTGCTGCTGTTTGAATGAGTCATTGTTATCGATAAAGAAGACAGACGATCAAAGAGAGAAAGAAAGTGATGATGTTGAGCTTCATCTTCAATCTCCACAACTAAACTGTGAGTTAGATGATGTGAGGACATAGATGAACTCTCCTGAACATCCAGCAGACTGCTATAGAGGTCAAACGTCTCTGAGTATCATCATGTTCACCATTAAAGCTTCTGCTGTGACCGTGTTTAAAGTTGTTGTTCTTGTTACTGTGGTCTTTTGGAGTGAGGCCCCCACCTATATTAATGAAGTGCTCCACTCCTGATTTTGATTTTGTACCAAAGTAAGAGGGTTTGTGCCTTAAAAACCGAACTTTACCTCCAAAATTTTGGAAGACGTTGCTACTCAACTTTGGCGTCTTCACCCTGTGGCCTTCTTTAACCCTTAGATTACCCCACGGGTTGTTTTTCTTCAAATCTTTAAAATGCAAAGTTGTAATATATTCATATTCCAGGTATTCCTCATAAAATATGTTTGTAACATGAGGCAATTTCTATTTTTATTTATTTTTTCATTAATTTAAAAAAAATACAGGTTTTGTATCACTACCCCACTCTTCCACAACTGGGGTCAAAAATGACACCAAGCAATTCCTGTGGAATCTTCTATGAAACTTTCATTCTTAGCAACTCTGACTGACCCACTTACACTTCTGATGGATCAAGAATTAATTTTTACACAGTAACGTACATGATTTATAGTCAGGGCTGCACATAAGTGGACTGCAGGTGCACATTCACTGTCAAATAAAAGTATTCCCAGAAATTCAGAGAATATGTGCTTCTTTTGCGGTGGAGGAACACCAAAGTAATTGCTTACACAGCTTGCTTCTTCAACATCTTTAAGAGTTCTGAACAAATGTCTGTCCTCCTCCAGAACGTCTAATGTACGCAAACGAGCGTTCCAACTTCTTATCTGGTACGCGTCTTTTATTTTTATTGTGCACCTGCGGACCATTTATGTGCAGCCCTGTTTATAGTTTCCTGTGCATTTCAGACATTGTCCTTTCTGATATATATTTTTTTATATCTAAAGTAACATGGCTGCTATGAGGCCAGCTAGGATCCCTGTGGACCTTGCCCTACAAATGATCCAGGATGGATGGGATGAAGAGCCCATCCATCCTGGATCATTTGTAGGGCAATACAAATGATAGAATATAATTCTAATAAAACAGAAGAGGTGCTGACATGCACAAACATGGAGGCACAAAGAGTAGCCACAGCCAGGGGAAAAGAGTGGAAAAATATAATCAAACATAAGCTCCTGGCCTTCATTTGATTGACCATTCTTGCAAGAACTGAGAAGAACTGGGATGTACCAGTCGGTGTGTTTTTGGGGAGTCCTCTGCATAACGCATTGTTAAAGGCCACTATGTCAATTCAAAGATTTAAAGATACTGACCGTTTCTTGCACTTTGATGACAAGAGGACCAGAGCCTACCGACTGAAAACAAACCACATGGCAGCTTTCTGCTACATATGGGGCCTGTTCCTGGTCAACTACAGGCAGAAATTCATCCTCAGTGATTGTGTTACAGTGGATGAACAACTTGTGCCTTTCAGAAGGAAAACCCACCTTCTGCAGTATAGGCCGAGCAAGCATACAAAAGTGATACAAGTGATACAAAAACTCCAATTTCTTAAAATTAATGAAAAAAATAAATAAAAATGAAACGGGCCTCATGTCACAAACATGTTTTATGAGGAATACCTCAAATATGAAAATATTACAACTCTTCGTTTTAAAGATTTTGAAGAATAACAACCGAGTTTATAGCAAAATGCATTGTTTCTATTTGCGGTCATTTTTGACCCCACTCGTGGAAGAGTGTAGGTACTGGTAGGTTGTGCATCCAAGGGTTAAACACTGGGTTTGTTTTTGGGTTTTTTTGCTTGGTTCATGTGTCCACTGTGCCTTTATAAACACTTTAAAAAATATTTTTTTATATATATAAATATTTTTAATAAAAAAATATATTTTTAAAGACAATTATATTATCATTATGTAAGTGTTAATAAAGAGTTACATATATACCTGTTGAATGCTCTCTTTTACAGACAAAACTGTTTCTGAAATGCCTTTAAGCAACTTAATAGACGTCTTGATTGTTTTTGTTTTCAGCTGAAAGCTGGTTAGGAATCATTTCAGTAAAAATCTATTCTGTCTTTCAAGTTTTGTTATCTTTGACATTTTTTAGAAATGATTTTTTGCTTGAAAGAGTCATTATTAGTCTTACATAAACAAAATAGTCTGTGAGCTACAAAGACTGAAAATGAGTGAAAAATCAGCCAGTGTCCAAAGAGAAGCTTCAGAAAGCTGCTCCTGTTTCTTAAGATTTCATATGTGAAAAAAGTCTTTGTTTCCATTCTAAGGAGACAAAGAAGTTAGGGGTGGTTCAAGTCTTTTGCACAGTACTCTGTGGTCAAACTGCAAAACAAAAACTTCCAAATCATCACAGCTGTCTATCAGTCACCACAACAGCTAGAAAAAGAAAATCCCCTAAATTTACCTAAAGACCTTAATTAAGGTTCCACCCATCCGCAGATAAACATCATAGAACATTCCAGCAGCATTTCCCTTCCTCAGAACTGATACTTACACTAAGTGTTCCAGGAAACTCCTGCCTTTGTAGCTTGGATTATTTTTTGTTTTTTAATTCTTTATTCATATTTTGCTTTCTGTTATTTCTTAGTGTTTATGGGTCTTTATTTTCTTATTCCTGATGCACATTCCTGGTATTTTATGCCTTTAGTTGCTCCTAAGTTCTTTAAGTTTCTATGTGTTTTTGGGGTTCATGACTTAATTTTGATTTTTTTTCTCCATCTCCTTTATATCGTGTCAGATAAAGTCTGTCAGCAGGAGTTCAACACTTTCTCTCTGATTCTTAACAGTCAGAACAGGAGGACTGTTTTTGTAAATGTGGCTGAAAGTAGCGAGAAGGAAATTCCAAACCACAAACTCACAGACATTGAGGATTGTTCACACATGGCTCTGAGGTCTGTGTGGAACACATTTTAAGGCTTTTATGAACACACACATGTTTATTCAGGTTTGCTTAATGAAGTTTAGACAATAATGATCACACTGATGATCTGACAGTTTCCTTCTGGTCCCTCCTCTGAGGTCAGAGCCTGAAGATGTTTAAATCAGACACTCTGAAGGTCTTTGAGTGTGGAGAGAGTAAAACATGTGACATCAATGTCTCAAAGTCACAATAATAATAAGAATGTTTCATCTTTATCAAAGTCACATCACATGTTACAAAGTGCTGTCCCACTGCTGTGTGCACCATACGAACATGTGACACCATCTCAGTGTTTAAGTGTTAGAGTGAACTCCTCATCCTCTCCTTCAGTCTGAACCAGGAAGTGATGTCAGCACAGATCAGAGTTTTTCCTCTTTAACTGAATGCTGTAGGTGAAACATTTAGAGGACACCAGTCAGCTGCTCTGTGATTCCAGTTTTTACAGATTCAAGAAGATCTGAGGCCGACTCAATAATCTGCTGTGAGAACACACTCACATGTGACAGAAACCCTCAGAGACACAAAGTAACATTTTAGTGTTTTGTAATAAAGTAACACACTGACACTGATCACAGCTCCACTTTCTCTGAAAGCAGCTTTGAGCAGCAATCAGCAGGATTCTGGTGAACAGCTGTTCAGGTTTAGGACGGAGCTCAGACGATCCTGGTCACACTGAGCAGTGACTTTGCTCATCTGGACTCTTTGTGTTGTTGTTTGTGTGTTGTTGTTTGATAGCATCACTGTGTCATATATTATGTACTTTATCTGCTTTATACTTTTCTACATAGATCATAACTAGTTCATGTAGTTGTGCTCTTGCACTGGTTGTTGTGTGTGTGTACTTGTGAAGCAGCACTGGATCAATGCATATAACTGATGTGCACATGTCCAACAGAAGAAGGTCGTCATCGTCTGTCCTGTTTCCTTATTCTGTCATTATTGCTCCCAGATATGTGTTATTATTTCAAACATGTGAAGCTGAACTCTGACACATAACATCAAACAGCTCAGCAACTAGTCACACATTCAAATGTAACGCAGCTCTTTGAGTGTTTAGATTAGATTAGATAGAACTTTATTAATCCCTCGGGTGGGTTCCTCTGGGAAATTCGATTTCCAAAAAAGCACAGCACCGACAGAAGTTACAGAGTTACAGAATATTATATATATATATATATATATATATATATAATACACACACACACACACACACACACACACACACACACACACACACATATATATATATATAAATACAGAGACAATATAAATAAAATATACGAAGGGGATAAATAGAATAAATAGGAATAAAAATAAAAATACAAGTGAATTGCACATTTCAAGTATTGAGTCTATTGCACCGTTGACTATTTACAAAAGTATTGCACAAAAGGTATTGCACAGTGAGGTGAAGAGGCACTACAGCTTAGTTGTTCCCCCCTCCTTTGTCCTCCTGTTTCCCCTCCCTCTCCCCTCCAGAGAGGAGTTAAACAGTCTGATGGCGTGTGGGACAAAGGAGTTTTTAAGTCTGTTAGTTCTTGTCTTGGGGAGAAGCAACCTGTCACTGAACAGACTCTTCTGGTTGTTAATGGCCGTGTGCAGAGGATGCCCAGCATTGTTCATAATGTCCATCAGTTTCTTTAATGTCCTTTTGAATGTTTGAACCTGCTGTTGTGTTGCTTTTGTGTGCTGGTGTCACAGATGGCTGCTGCTGCCGTGACAACAAACACACAACCACTGTCATGTTGTCTGATTTAAAGGACATGAAGAGAGCGGAACAACACAGTTTATTTTTTCAATACGACGTCACAATGATGCCATAAAGTGTCACAAAATCACACACTGCATGAAAACATCTTAAAATCTGAAGTTTTACAGGTTATAAAAGCCAAAGATTTCCAGTTCTGCTCCAATCATGTGGGTAAAGATAATAAATACAAAGGACAAAGGTCAGGGTCACGTGAGGACAAAGCTTTAGTTTGCATCTCCAAACATTAAAACAATATATTAGTCATTGGAGGACATGAACACTCTTTGTTTGAGCTTTTTAAAATATTATTTTTTCAGTGCAACATTATGTGACTTCACACTGACACAAAGATGAATATAGTCAAAGGAGCTTGCAAAGAAAAGCGTCTGGACTTCTTTAAGTTACTTGAAGACGTTTCACCTCTCATCCGAGAAGCTTCTTCAGTTCTAAGGTCAAATGGTGGAGAGTCCCAGATATAAGCCTAGTGGGAGTGAACACAGAGGGACAAAAGGACCCCCTGATGATCCTCTAATTGCCTGAGACAAGGTGTGAAATTGGGTGTGGGTCCCAATCAGCCAGAGTTTCGGGTGTGTTCATTGTGAAACCTGGCCCCACCTTATCATGCGAATTCCTGAGATCAGATGGCCCAGGATGTGAGTGGGCGTTAAGGCGTCTGGGAAGGGATCTCAAAACTGGATTATAGATGGCAGAGAGTTGGTGTCGTAAACCCCCGCCTCTGTTCAAAGATGGTCGCTCACAGTGGACATAGATGGCTTCTTTCACTCCTCTTTCAAACCATCTGTCCTCTCTGTCCAAAATGTGAACATGGGCATCCTCGAAAGAGTGTCCTTTATCCTTAAGATGCAGATGGACTGCTGAGTCTTGTCCTGTGGAGGTGGCTCTTCTGTGTTGTGCCATGCGCTTGTGAAGTGGCTGTTTGGTCTCTCCAATGTAGAGGTCTGAGCATTCCTCGCTGCACTGTACAGCATACACCACATTGTTAAGTCTGTGTTTTGGCGTTTTATCTTTCGGGTGAACCAGTTTTTGTCTGAGCGTGTTGCTGGGTCTGAAATGCACCGGGATGTCATGCTTGGAGAAAATTCTCCTGAGTTTTTCTGATACACCGGCTACATAGGGGATGACAATGTTGTTGCGTCTGTCCTTCTTATCCTCCCTCGCTGGTGTCTGGTCTTCTTTTCTGTGCCTCTTTGCTGACTTTAAGAACACCCATTTAGGATATCTGGGACTCTCCACCATTTGACCTTAGAACTGAAGAAGCTTCTCGGATGAGAGGTGAAACGTCTTCAAGTAACTTAAAGAAGTCCAGACACTTTTCTTTGCAAGCTCCTTTTACTACGATGACCTGGATGACTGAGAACCTTCACAGACATAAAGATGAATATATTGCACTAGATTTACATATTAACACTGCTGACATCAGCACATGATCTATAAAACCTGATGATGTCATGAGGCTGACGTCAGCATGATGCCATAAAGACATCATGAAACATCAGTAGTAGAGCCCTCTTGTTATCTCCTGTAGTCTGAGTGTAGCCATTATAACAGTGAGACAGCACTGCCACCATGAGGTCAAACTGGAGCATTGCAGGTAATAATTCTCTGCCTGAACACTGTTGGAACATCAGATTCGGTTTTATCAGAGTTAAAGGCAGTAATTAGGCTCCAACCTTGTGCAGAGGCTACACCTGATGTTAATAAAAGTCTTTCTATGCAGCCTTGAATAAATATCTGTGTAATATCAGCGCTTTATGCTCGAGTAGAAAAGCAATTAAAGTGGTCCATTTACCATATTTAATGATTTGGGGATGAGACAAACTCCAGGCTTCATACCTGAACCAGCTAAATGACACTATTTGACTTTTTTATTATCACAGTAGATACCAAACATACGTTTGTACCAAAACTGAATTCAGTTAGCTGTTAGCTTGCTTTTCGTGTAATACATACTATTGGTCATTTTTATGAGTCCCATGATTTCTAATCAGTCGGGAAAAGGACAAAGATGGCAGTCAGTGGACATAGTGGATTAATGAGCTAAAGACACGATTTATAGGTTTCATGGTCTGACTGTGTGGATGCTGAGGGTGTAGCTGTCTGATTTTCTGATTTTTCTGATTGTCTGTCACAGTCGACATTTTGTTGGAGATGATGTATTTCAATGTGAAATTACTTTAAAATTTTGACAAATTTGACAAAATATAGTTGAACATGAATTTTTGAATCCATGTTCACAGACTGTGTCTCGTCAGATTACAAATTTAAATTAATAGTTGAGAGCAGTGAGTTCAGTTAAGTCCACGTATAGAGTATTTAAGTCAGATGGACTGAGAAATCTCAGTGTGGACCATGATATTGATTTTTTTTAACAGAAGCTCTGTAATTATAATCAATGTTTTCTTCTAATCTTTGTGTTTATTTTATTTTGAACATTAGCATGCATTCTACAAATGTATTTCCCAATTGAAATAAAATCAAGTGGATTGGTGTTTATTTTCAGTTTCAGGCCACAAACTGGTTAATAACCAAAGTGAACACAGTGATGTCTTACACTATAAAGTTTGTGAGGTGAACCGCCCTTAAAATCTCAGAGGAGCTTCTGGCTCAGTCTTAAAGCAGTGATTGGTTTATTTGTGGTTTGTCCTGGTCCCTGCTCATGTTCTGTATTAAAGGATCATTTTTCCTTGTTGTTGGTCTTTGTTTGTCTCATACGTGGTAAATTTGTGTGTGTGTCAGATCTCAGAAATAAAAGAAAAATTTGCAACATGTTTCATTTCATTTTCATTTCTGTGTGCATGTAAGACCAGCCACCAGTGATTCTACAGTGTTTATGGTTTTACTATTAGACAAACTAAACAATTGGAGAGTTACACACAGACTGTTTATCTCCTCAAAATAAACCGTGTTAGATGGGGAGGATGTGGGTTGCATGAAGTTTGAAGGGCAGGCAAGAAGATGACTGAACTAGAGTAACTACAAAAGTATTGAGAGTGACAGCATGGGAAAGTGGTAGTGATGTAAAGAACAGAAAGAAACCAAACACCTGTGAAAAGAGGCAGATGACTTACTACAGATCTGCCTTCTTGAACTTTGGACTAAATGAGAAAAAAATAACTCACCTTTAGCTGCTTCAAGTAAAGAGTGGAAGGGAGTGTTGTCCTTGTAGATGCAGTGCCTGGTATATTCAAATAGAAAAGTTTTAAGCCTAATCTTAAAAGTAGAGATAGTGTCTGTGTCCTGAATCCAAACTGGAAGCTGGTTCCACAGAAGAGGGACGATCTCCCACGATATATGTAGTTTTTCTTATTCACTCGCTCTGTGTTTATACACCTCTCTGCATTTAATCATTAGTTAGTATGTATCTCTTGCTCTCTTCCACAGTGTGTGTTGTCCTGCCTCCTTCCCATCAACCTCAACCAGTCACAGTAGATGGCTGTCCCTCCCTGAGCCTGGTTCTGCCGGAGGTTTCTACCTTTCCAAATGGAGTTTTTGCTTCTGACTTTGACTAAATGCTTCCTCATATGGGGTCATTAATAAATTGTTGGGTTTCTTTGCATTATTGTTGGATTTTTACCCAACAACATAAAGTGTCTTGAGGCGACTGCTTTTGTGATTTAGTGCTAGACACATAAAATTTAATTGCTAACACCAGAATGAATTAAACTGTATAAATTCAAATGATATATTCATTCTGATATACTGCTTTTGTGTTTCTTTGGCACCTCGTGAACTACTCTGTAACATTTCAAGGTGTCCTAGCGTTCACCCCCACATCCACACCACCTACATCCTGGGAGCCTGGGAAGAGGTCGTACCTTGTTTTATTGTTTTACGGTAGGATTAACGTAGCTATGTCAGTTTTAGTCTAAGTGCTTTTTTACATATAGATGAACTGTTGGATTTTCCAGACCAGCAGGTTAAGGAAAGTCGTTTATGGGGCCACACTCTGACCACACACACACACACACACACACACACACACACACACACACACACACACACACACACGCACACACACACACCTCCACATTCCAATGCAAGGAACAAACGTTCACTGAAGCATATAAATAAAGACCGGGGCAGTTTTTCAGGCGCGAGTCTCTCAGTCCGGAGACTTCCCTTGCTAGCAAGAAGTTCTGTGTGTTTCTCTTCTCTGAGTCTTTACTGAAGAAGTGTTTTAGAGTATATTTCTTAACACTAAGTAATCAAGATCACCATAGATATTTGCAGATTAGGGATTTTTTCAATAAAGAAATAAAACAGTGTAAATCTAAACAAAAATTCAATAATTAAAACCATAACTGAAACCTACAACACAAAAAATTCAGAATAATCGCTACAATTTACAGGTATATAATGAAGGTAAGAGGGATTACAACAGCGTATGTAAAACTGAAGTGGCAGTCAGAGAGAGTTAGGAGTGAATTTATCTGATGAGGAATGGTCACAAATCTGGAAAACACATCAGTCAACAACGTCATCATGTGGCTGGAGACTACATTGTTGGAAAAATGTAATTAGACTTTTTTAACACCCAAAATTAGGAACAAACACATTTCATTAACACAGCCATGTTGGAGAAGCTGTGGAGATGTAAATGTGAATCATTCACATATGTTCTGGTTCTGTCCTAAGACTGCAAAATTTGGGGAAGATGTTCACTTAGTTATAGGTAAAATTCTGTGTTATGTATCCAAGTCTTGTACACTATTATATCTTGGTATCATTATGTGAAACGTGTTGAAAGAAGATAAATACATATTGAAAATTATGCTAGCAGACTGTAAAAAAGCAAATACAAGAAAATGGTACAAATAGACCCACCATCACACTACGAATGGATGAAAATTATAGAAAATTATAGACAAAACACAAATGGGCCAGGGGCGGGAGCGGCAGGTGAGAGAGAGAGAGGAGAGAGCAAAAAACAACAAAACACATGTTGTCTAATACAGGATCAGCTGGTGAGGCACAGGGACCATGACAGTATTAAAATGTATAAATAGTGATAAAGGGTGCTTTATCTGAGTTCTTTGTTGAGTTTTATGCTTAATAGAACTGTTTTACTGTACAAAGTAAAATAAAACACAATGTGGTTTCAATGACAAACAATAAAATTGTTATTCATTTTGTTCTGCCTTTTAGAAGTTAAACTGGTTATTATGCTTGTAAACTGCCCTAGAGCTCCCTCTAGTGGCTGCTTTGTGATATGGGTTTGATTACTTTAAGAAACAAACAGACAATAAAATTGTTATTCATTTGTTTATATTACAGTTATGACCATAACATAAAACGTTTTTTCTTATTTTTCAGTGTTAAATACATTTTTAAACTATGATGCACTTAAATTTAAACATCCAATTTAAACCCTTTTCATGGGCTTTGTTTGACACACAATTGCTTCTTTAATGGGTACAGCATTTTTACGTGCATGTGCACGTAAAATACAAAATAGTGATATCATCTATAAACATACTGTATGTATGAGGTTTTAAACCTCTTGGCTACCATTCCTTTCTTTTTGCTGTTCTCCACCTGATCATAAAGGACCTTCTTCTTCATTGTTTTACACTTACATCATCTACTTCCACCGAATCACAGTCAGCAGCATGGAGCACGTGTTGGGTGGATGAACCTCTGCCCTGTCTGATTACAGTTTGTACACACACTGCCTCCTGTGGACTCTTATCTTTCTTTAACCTTTAAAGTCTGACAGTTTCTAAAAGAGAGTAAATCTGCTGCTTCAGTTTAAACACTTCACTCATATATTAGTAGCAGGAAGATTAATCATCTAAAGTTCAGTGTGTGACGATTTTGTCTTCTTCTGTTTTATAAACACTACACACGACTGTTAAATGTGCTGATTTCTAACAAAATGTGTTTTTAAATTTTTGAATGAAAATCTTATCCGGATTTCCTGCATTTAGCTCTTTGTTCTCTGTGACCATCAGAGTGAAGTCAAAATCAGCCTCAGACCATCTCCTGGTTTATAACTAAAACTGAAGTGAAGCCTAAGAGACACCATCAGTTTATTTACAACATTTATTTAAACAGGAAGAGATCTGTCAGCGTGACGAGATTAGGCTTAAAACTTTCCTTTTTGCTAAAGCATACAGTTAGGGCTGGACCAGGTGACCCTTAATCCTCCCTTAGGCTACGTTCACAGTGCAGGTCTTAATGCTCAATTCCAATTTTTTGATCAAATCCGATTTTCTGGTCTGCTTGTTCACACTATAAATAAAATGTGACAGCAAACGCGCTCTAGTTTGAATGCTCAAAGCGGCCCCGCATGCGCAAAAGAAGACGTAACACACAACGCGCTCTGTTTAGACCCAGAGCAAACAGTATTGTTTGACTGATGGCCCTTAATATAAAGACTTCGGACTTCACGTTTCCCAATTTTTGCTTTAAGTTATTCTGTTATTTACATAATAATGTAAATAACCTAATAATGATCCTTATTGCTGTTTAAGAGGAGCGGTGCTTCAACGGATAGTTGCAAATTTCTGTCAGAATCTGCAGATTATACAGTACAAATAAAATGTTAATGTTTCTCCAATGTTGTCTTCCCAACAGTTTCACTGGATGGCCAGGAAGCGTTCGCAATGTCTTCTCCGGCGCTGATAATTGGCGTCTGTTTTGTGTCAGTGACGTAAAAGACTGATTTAATGTGACATGACCGTTCAAACAGCAGTTGCTTTCTAAAACATCAGATATGTATCGGATTCAGTACCACATACGAAAGTGACCCACATCAGATTTGAAAATATCGGATTTGTGCCGTTCACACTGTCATACCATGATCGGATATGGGTCGCATAGGGTCAAAACAATCGGATTTGATGCGCTTTCGCCTGCAGTGTGAACATAGCCATAGTTATGCTTCAATTCATTCATTCATTCAGTTATGCTTCAATTCATTTATTCATTCAATGGGGGCGACAGTGGCTCAGGTTGGGAAGTGCATCTGTAACCGGAAGGTCGCCAGTTCGATCCCCAGGCTCTTTGTCCTGGTCGTTGTGTCCTTGGGCAAGACACTTTACCCTACCGCCTACTGGTTCTGGCCAGAGGGGCCGATGGCACAATATGGCAGCCTCACTTCTGTCAGTCTGCCCCTGGGCAGCTGTGGCTACAACTGTAGCTTGCCTCCACCAGTGTGTGAATGTGAATGAATAGTGGCATTGTAAAGCGCTTTGGGTGCCTTGAAATCCATTATTAACAGACGTAGGCTGCCGGGAATTCCCATGATGCATTGAGTTTTTCCTTTCCAGTCACCTTTCTCACTCACTATGTGTTAATAGACCTCTCTGCACTGAATCATATCTGTTATTAATCTTTGTCTCTCTTCCACAGCATGTCTTTATCCTCTTTTCCTTCTCTCATTTCAACCAGTCGCAGCAGATGGCCGCCCCTCCCTGAGCTGAGGTTTCTTCCTGTTAAAAGGGAGTTTTTCCTTCCCACTGTCGCCAAAGTGCTTGTTCACAGGGGGTCATTAGATTGTTGGGTTTTTCTCTGTATCTATGAAGCGCCTTGAGGCGACTTGTTGTGATTTGGCGCTATGTAAACAAAATTGAATTGAAATGAATTGAGGGAGCAGGAACACAAGGAGGAACAGGAGGTTGTTCAGAAAAGAGTCATGATGTGGTTTCTTTCTTTCTTTCTTTCTTTGTGGTTTCTTTTGCATAGCTTAGCATGATGGCTGTAATCAGGGTGAGCAGCTAGCTTGTCTCTGTCCACAGTCAAAGAGAAAGAGCAGCTGCATTATGATGGTTGTTTGTCCATAACTGACGTCTTCAGTTCTCACTGCTGAGACCATCCACCTCAAATTCTTAAGAGAAGACTTTTTCCTCATATCTCTTAGTGTCTTAATTTAACAGTCTAAATCCAAAACTATTCTAGAAATGATTTCTAACAGTTGAACAGTTTCTGAAAGTTATAATAATGTAAAGAAAAGAAAGCAACCAAACTCCTGGGAAAGCAGCAGATGAGCGATTACAGATCTTCCTTGTTGTACTTTAGACTAAATAAAAATCGCTTACGTTTGCTGCTTTAGGTAATGAGTGGAAGGGAGTGCAGTCCTATACCAGTCCTGTGCCTGGTATATTCAATTAGGAAAAAAAGATCAGACGCAAACATGTTTATAATTGTCCACTGACAATGAAGATGTTTCATCGCATGCATTTTCCACATATTTCTACTAATATTGTAGTTTGATTCCAAAAATCAAAGAAAAGGCTGTAAAAGTTTTTTTTAATTGTTCACATTAATATATATTTTCTAAAATGCATTCATATACATTTTCATATGAAGGATATATTTGTGGGTCACATTTGGAGGACCCTTTGTTTCCTTGCGATGATAAAATTGGTCTCCAAATAAAATGCTTTTCAGTTTAATTAATATTGGGCCAAATGACAACAACATATTGTCTCAAAGCACTTTCTTATTGTAAGGTAAATACTCTACAATAACAAAAAGAAAACAAAGAAAACTCATCAATCATATGACTCCCTATGACCCTGTGGGGACTTTGGAGACAGTTGCGACGGAGAAACTCCATTTCAACAGGAAGAAAACTCCAACAGAACATGCTCAGGATGACTGAATAGAGAGAGGACAGTATTAGCTGGTACTCTCTCACACATGAGCACCTCCAGAGACCTAATCCAGGGCAGGTATGGAGTTATTGGAGAGACAAAGTGGCTGATGTAATCTGCAAAAGCCAGATCTGTTGCATTGGAGAGACCCTGGAGGAAGTCCTTTTCATGTAAATGGCCTCCTTGACTCCGCGCTCAAACCAGCGTTCGTCCCTGTCCAGGATGTGTACATCCTCATCATTGAGTGTCCACTGGCCTGTAGGTGTAAATAGACTGCAGAGTCCTGGCCTGACGAGGTAGCTCTTCTGTGTTGTGCCATCCGCTTGCAAAACCCTGGCAATCCTCCTGGCACTTAACAGCGTACACTATGTTACTCTGTTTGTGTCGGGGGACCCAATCCTTAGGGTGGACCAGTTTTTGGCGCAGCGTATTTTGGGGTTTAAAAGCCACAGAGACCCGGTGTTTAGAAAAAATGTGTCTCAACTGCTCCGATACTCCTGACACATATGGCATCACTACAGGTTTTCGTTTGGGCAACGGTTGTCCTTCTCTCCTGGATCGGCTGGGGCTTTCTCTAGGTGCATTCCCAGGTTTGACAAAAGTCCAGCTGGGATAACCACATTTACTCAGGGCCTTCTTTTTTTTTTTTTTTTGCCTGTCCCATTTGGTTCTTTAGCCATCAGAATTGTTGTCTGAAGACCAACAAGGATACCCAATGGATTTATTTTGCCAAATGGATCATCGTGGCATTGCCGTATTGATCCATTTGATCGCCCTTTGTTTTTATTATTTATTTTATTTTATTTTCAGTTGTTACAGATAGGACAGACATGAGTGAGGGATAGGAAAGGGAGAAAGAAAGAGGAAGGAAAAGAAAAACAGAAAGGGAGAGGGACAGTGAGAAAGGGGAAAAAAATAAATAAATAAAATAAAATCTCCTGGATCACCTGTTGAGAGAGAAAGAATAGAAAACAAGCAAAAAAACCCAAAGCAACATACTAAACACAACACCATCGCATTAATCTAGCTAAGTGTAAACAGCAGTAAATACTAAATATTCAATGTTGTTGTGCAGCACGCAGGACAGGCAGCGCAAGCGCACAATGTGCTTTGAAGTAGCAGCCAAGAAAGATGTAATTTAAGTCTACGAGCAGTGAACATCCATGTGCATACCTGTGTGGATCAGCGCGCTTGTATTCAAATGGTTTCCACATGTAATGGTCTGTGTTATAGACAGTGTTGTTGTTAATGTATGTTTGGGGCGTTGCACCCCGGAACCTTCAGAGGTTTTTCAGGGTTCTCGCTGCCAGAATGTTATGTGTGGGACAGTTTCCTGTATGTGTGCGACTAGCTGTGGTTGTTTCTAAAAGTGGGCAGTAAACGTCCTAAAACTGGCACTTGAGTTTCCGAGCATTTTTATCCTGAGGTTATAACACCTTTTTGGCGACGAGGATAAAAGCCGAACGCGGACAGTTTTGAGTTTTTGCTACGGATTTTGCAGTCGGACTACCGCTTCACAACTATGGTGACGATCGGATCGCTCACGGAGTTCGCCGAGGGAGACGGCGACTGGATTGAATATGTCGAGAGGCTGGAACACTTTTTCTTGGCAAACGACATTTCGGACGAAGGAAAAAAAAGGTCAGTTCTTCTCAGTGCGTGTGGAGCAAGGACCTACAAGTTGATACGTAACCTGACGACGCCTCGGAAACCCGGGGACTTCAGTTTCAAAGAACTGGTGACGTTGGTGCAAAATCATCACTGCCCAAAACCCTCCGTGATTGTTCAGCGGTTCAAACTCCACACTCATTCACGCAAGCCGGGAGTTTCGGTGGCGGCGTATGTGACGGAGCTGAGACAGCTATCAGAGCACTGTGAGTTTGGAAGCGTGCTGGATGACATGCTCCGCGACAGGTTGGTGTGTGGTATAAATGATGATGTCATGCAGCGTCGGTTGTTGGGGGAGCCCACACTGGACTTTAAGAAAGCTTTGGAAATTGCTCAGGCAATAGAAACGGCAGCTAATAACACTAAAGACATTCGGAAAGCTAACAACAATATGCACTCAACCGAGGTGCATCATGTATCTCGGAGTGTGAGGGGCAAACCGAGGGAGCTTTTGGAGTGTTACCGGTGTGGGGGAGCACACTTTGCCAAGGACTGTGTTTTCAAAGACAGTACCTGCCATAACTGCAAGAAAAAGGGGCACTTAGCCAAGAAATGCAGGGGCACTAAGGAGAAATCGAAGAAGGAATGGAAGACAAAACACAAACTAAACACGCATCACCTGCAGGGCATGGCGCCTGAGGAGGATGAGTGTGTTTTCAACATGTTTAATCTGGTTGGCTTTAATAAGTGCTGTGCGGAGCCCATCTATGCCACTATCCAGGTAAATGGGAAGGAGCTACAAATGGAGGTGGACACAGGGGCTTCAGCTTTGGTGATCAGCCAAGCCACCTACCACAGCTTGTGGCACTCGGGCGGGGCACCAGCTCTCCAAGCGACTGAGATAAGCCTGAGACAGTACACGGGTGAATGCATTCCCCTGCTTGGTGCTATAGAGGTGCATGCAGCAAGAAGCGGCAGCAACACTACTGGTGATGAAAGGGGAGGGGCCTAGTCTGCTGGGTCGTGACCTTCTGCAGAAAATCCGCCTGAACTGGTGGGAAATCAGGTATGTAAAGGTAATAGTAGAGTTACTGGGAAAGTATGCAGATGTGTTCAAGAATGAATTGGGCACTCTCCGGGGCACCACTGTGAAGCTGTGTGTGGATCCTTTTGCCCGGCCACGCTTTTTCAAACCATGCACTGTACCATACGCCATGAAGGCCAAGGTGGAAGCAGAGTTGGAGAGACTACAACAGATAGGGGTCATTGAGCCAATAGAGTTCTCGGACTGGGCAGCCCCGATTGTACCAGTGTTGAAAGAGGACAGAGGGGTGCGTATATGCGGTGATTACAAACTGACAGTGAACCAAGCCTCTCAGCTCGACGCCTACCCTCTGCCTCGAGCGGATGACCTGTTTGCCACACTGGTGGGTGGTCGGACATTCACAAAGTTGGATATGAGTCATGCTTACCAGCAGTTGCTGCTGGATGAGGAATCAAAAAATTATGTGACAATAAACACACACAAGGGGCTGTTCAAGTACAACCGCCTGGTGTTTGGCGTTGCATCCAGTCCAGCTATCTTTCAGCGCACCATGGACAATCTTCTGCAAAACATTCCTGGTGTTGCTGTTTACTTGGATGACATTTTAGTTACAGGTAAAACAGAAGAGGAGCATCTGCGTAACCTTGAGCAGGTGTTGAAGAAGCTCTCAGAAGCTGGGTTGCGTTTGAAGCGCAGTAAGTGTGTTTTCGAAGCCCCTAGCGTGACATACCTGGGTCATCGCATCTCTGCACAGGGCCTGTCCCCACTGGAAGAGAAAGTGAGGGCAGTAAAAGAAGCCCCGAGTCCAAAGAATGTAGCTGAACTAAGATAATTCTTGGGCTTAGTGAACTATTATGGGAAGTTTTTGCCTGACCTCTCCAGCATGCTTGCTCCCCTGTATGGGCTACTGCACAAAGACAGTCAGTGGAGGTGGTCCCAAGCACAGGAGAAGGCCTTCAGACGGGTAAAATAACTGTTACAATCGGCATCGCTCCTGGTGCATTTTGATCCGGAGAAGGAGGTGGTCCTGTCCTGTGATGCCTCCCCGTATGGCATAGGAGCTGTTCTTTCCCATCGCATGGAAGAGGGGGAAGAGAAACCGGTCAGATATGCGTCACGCACGCTCACAGCAGCAGAAAAGGGCTATTCACAGCTTGAGAAGGAAGGCTTAGCAATAGTTTTTGCTGTGAAACGATTTCATCAGTACCTGTATGGCCGCCCATTTACTGTTGTTACAGACCATAAGCCCCTCCTGAGTCTCTTTAGTGAAACAAAAGGCATCCCACTGATGGCTTCAGCCCGGGTTCAGCGCTGGGCATTAACACTGTCGGCAAACCAGTATCGCATTGTTTATAAGGCGGGACCTGAAAATGCGAATGCAGATGCTTTCAGCCGCCTCCCCCTCCCGGAGGTCCCCGACCAGTCGAACTTGCCCCCAGAAATTGTGTTTTTGCTGGACAGGTTGGCGAACTCTCCGGTCTGTGCTAAAAACATCAAAGCATGGACTGAACGGGATCCAGAGTTATCTCAGGTTAAACAGTGGCTGTTGCAGGGCTGGCCAGCAACAGTGGAGCAGGATCAGCTCAAACCGTATGCCAAGCGTCAGCAGGAGCTCAGTGTTCAAGATGGCTGCATCCTGTGGGGTTCCCGAGTCATTGTTCCGCCTCCAGGTCGGTCACAGATCATTGAAGTGTTGCATGAGGCTCATCCAGGGATTTCTCGAATGAAAAGTCTGGCAAGGTCATTCGTGTGGTGGAATGGACAGTGCCTTGGAAGACAAGGTAAAAGCCTGTTCTCAATGTCAGTCAAACCAAAAAATGCCGCCACCTGCCCCACTCCACCCATGGGAGTGGCCTGGCCATCCATGGTCCAGGCTTCATCTAGATTTTGCCGGCCCCTTTTTGGGCCACATGTTCCTGGTGTTGGTGGATGCGCATTGAAAATGGCTGGATGCCCACATAATGCCGACCATCACAGCCCCAGTCGTCACAGACACACTCCGGAGAATCTTTGCAACACATGGATTACCTGAGGCAGTGGTCACGGACAATGGGCCCACATTCACAAGTGGGCTCTTCCAAGAATTTATGGAGAGAAATGGAATCCGACATATCCGCACAGCACCCTACCACCCTGCCTCTAATGGCTTAGCGGAGCGCGCCGTGGAGACACGGAAAGACGGTCTAAAAAAAATGCCAGGTCTTTCCATAGAAAAGAGGCTCTGCCGTTTCCTGTTTCAGTATCGCATCACGCCTCATACAACCACAAGCTTGTCCCCAGCGGAGTTGCTGATGGGGAGGAAGCCCAGATCTCATCTGGACCTTCTTCGCCCAGATGTGGGAGCCAGAGTCACCCAGTCACAAGGTGGGCAGAAGGTGAGACATGATCTACATGCCAGAGGCTGTGTTTTCAAGCAGGGAGACTGTGTGTATATCAAAAACTTTACGGGTGGCTCACGGTGGCTGCCTGGTGTCATTCACCACAGTTCAGGGCCAGTATCTTTTGTGGTGGAGTTGTTGGATGGCAGACAAGTTCGCAGGCACAAGGATCATGTGAGAGCCCGCACGGATGGAGCTGAGAAGAGGGCTCAGAGTGGTTTGCACGCACATGGTGGAGACAGGGCTGTGGACATTGTGGGGCCTCAGAGTGGTTCACCTGAAGGGGAAGTCGTGTCAGCAGCCCCTGAGATCGGGATTGGTTCTTCAGTATCACCAGAAGGGCTGGTGGAGCAATCTAAGTCACCTGAGCCGAACCCGGCCACAGGAGCTCAGCAGGCTCCTAGCCTGGAGAACCCAGCAGAAGGACTGAGAAGGTCAAAGAGGCAGCACAAGCCCCCTGATAGACTGAATTGTTAAAATAATGTGGTGTTGAATTCTCCCTCTCTTTTCGTACTTATGCATAATTGCTATGTTGTGGGTTTTTGCTTAAGGGGGGGGGGGGGGGGGAGTGTTATAGACAGTGTTGTTGTTGATGTATGTTTGGGGCGTTGCACCCCGGAACCTTCAGAGGTTTTTCAGGGTTCTCCCTGCCGGAATGTTATGTGTGGGACAGTTTCCTGTATGTGTGCGACTAGCTGTGGTTGTTTCTAAAAGTGGTCAGTAAACGTCCTAAAACTGGCACTTGAGTTTCCGAGCATTTTTATCCTGAGGTTATAACAGTCTGCAAGAGGATGTAGCGAACCATAGCCCCGTCCGCCAGGGCATGAAGCAGGCATGGAGGAGATCCAGGCCCCAGACATCCAGAGGCCCCAGAGCACGAGAGCCCAAGGAGGACCACCGGAGGGGCATCCGTGCCACCCTCATGGGAAGGGCTGAGGATCCCCAGACGAGGCGTCACCCAGTAGCCACCGAGCAGAAGCTAGAGGTGGCTGCACCGGCATGCCCGCCGGCTCTGCCAGCAGCCAGCTGTGCCAGAGTGAACTGAGCCGCAGGCCCAGAGGCCGGAGGCCCGAGGGCCCCCCGCACCCCGGAGGAGGCCTGACCGAGCAACAGGTGCCAGGCCCCGCCAGGTAGCCACCGGGAGTGAGCCGGTACATACCTGAGCGCCCAGCCCCGAACACCAAGAACCACCAATGCACCGACCAGTCACCGGCAGGGAGTGTGGTGAGGGGAGATAGACCTTGGAGGGCCTGGGAGTTCCCAGAGAGGTGGAGTCTAACCTGACATATAGACACAGACAAACAGGCACACACAGACACAAACATGCGTTCCCACCCTCATGCACACATATACAAACACTCAGCACTCACCCAACGTAAGGACTGACATAAATGGACATGTACACACAATCACACTCCCCAAACATACTCTACACCCCGGGTCCAGGTACCCTCGCCCCTAGAGGGGGAAACAGAACCCAGACCCAAGAGATGTTACACTTCCCCCCGGGGTGGAGGCAAGCAGACCGTCCCAGGCTCCGCAGCAGCAGGGAGGCCAATCGGACAGCCAACATCTCCTGTTGGCCCTGAGCCAACTCAGGGCCTTCTTGATGTGCTGTTCTTCTGCCTCCCTGGCCGCTGTGTCAGTGGGGATGGTTTTCGCTCTGTATTGTAGCGTCCTGATCCTGATGACATCCAGTTTGTGCTCCAGTGGATGATGAGAGTCAAACCTTAGATACTGATCCGTATGCGTAGGTTTACGGTACACGTCAGCTTTTAGATGTTCCCCATTACTGATGGAAATGATGGTGGTCTTCGATCAGTGGGTTTTGGTTAGTGGTTGTTGATCAATGGTCATGAGAGCTTTGCATAATTATGATCAAGGAACTGACCTCCCAGCCCATTGTTGATTCAGTGGGCTGGTTTCAGTCATTATGCAAATGTACTGTTTATAAGATTTGGGGAAACCTGCAGTCAGCTGAGACTGAAGAAGTCACTTGGATGAGTGACGAAACGTTTCTCCCACAAAACGCTACGTCCAGATGAACAGATTCAACTTTTGGAGATTTACTTTGCTGGATGATTGAGAATGCATCAAGACAAAATATTGTTTGCTCTGGGTCTAAACAGAGTGTGTTGTGTGTGACGTCTTCTTTTGCGCATGCGGGCCGCTTTGAGGGTTCACACTAGAGCGCGTTTGCTGTCGCATTTTATTTATAGTGTGAACAAGCAGACAAAAAAATCAGATTTGATCAAAAAATCAGAATTAAGCATTAAGACCTGCAGTGTGAACATAGCCTAATTATTTTCTCCCCTCTCTCTGTGGGCGCTGAGTCCAGTGTCAGCTTCAGAAATATTCCCCTCTGAAACCCCTTGGTGTGAGGAACTTGTTTAAAATAAAACTGCTCTTCTCTCTGGGCTGAACCTTGACAGTTTTAGACAGCTTAATTTAACCGCAGCTATTTTATCTCTCACATGAAACTTTGAAATCACTTATCAACCAAACAGATCATGCAAAAACAAGAACAGAGAGAGGAAAAAAAATGGTTTCAGACAAACACACACACACACACACACATGCGCACGCAGCAAAAATCATTACAGGACCAGTTGGAGTAGAAAGCTGAGAGACACATACTTACTAATCACACAGAACTGCTGAGGACCCAGTTCACTCACAGATTTCAAAAGCCTTAGTGATTATTATCCAGCATTAGTATCTGAACCTGGAATCATTTCTATGGAAACTGAATTTTATGTAAACGTTAAATTTAATCTGATGCAATCAGGTTTAAACTCACGTTCTGTTATTCACTGAAAATACAGACATTTAGAACAAACTAAGACCATCTGTGCTAGAGGAAATGTCTGCTGTGGCTGCATCACTCTGCTTAGCTTTGTTGTTATTCAGCCTCTGCATGTTTACCTCTGCAGGTGAGTTTTACCTGTCAGGAGATAAATGCCATTTCAATGATAGATAAAGACAAAGAAATTGAGTAGGATTATTTCATATTCATTCCGTTTGTCTGTGTGTGTGCAGGCAACATGAGCCTGCACACATTAATTTTGTGATAAGTGATATTATTGAAAATTCTCTGTGTGTAAGTACAGTTTAGTGCTGTCTCATCATCACTCTGATTGACTGCTGTAGAAGTGAACAGTGTTACTTTGACCTTTAACCTCGCTGCGCTGTGTTGTTTCCTCTTTTTCAGATCACAAAATCATCACAGCTGAGTCTGGACAGGACGTCACTCTGACATGTCATGCTCAAGCCCACATCGTCATAGTTGTAGAGTGGAGCAGAACTGACCTGGAAGATGAAGAACTTGTCCTTTTATATCAGCATGGATGACTTGTTCCAGATTACCAGCATCCATCTTTTGAGAACCAGGTGGATCTGAAGGACAGACAGATAGTTGATGGAGACGTGTCTTTGATTCTGAAGAATGTGAGACAAGATGATGCTGGAACATACGAGTGTCATGTCATCAAGAGAGCTGGAAAACCTTTGAAGCTCATCAATCTGAAAGTTGGTTCTCCAAGTGAGTGAGGAGTGTTCAGTGTGTTTGAGATCTTCGGCTCTTTTAGCTGCGCTGCCTTATTGCTCCTAAATAGCTCTGTTTTCACGATCACTGAGATCCTTCTATTTTAGCCTAGCTGTGAATGATCTGTATTGGTAGTGTCCCGATTCGAAATATTGAGGCAAGGAACAAACCAACACTGGCCCAGAAGAGTTCAGTCAAATGATGATTTATTGAGTACACGTGTGGGAAGATGTACAATGCAACTTATCAGCATAGATCTTCTCCAAACAACTCAATTCAACTCAATTGTAAGCGTGAATGCTGTTTTAACCTTCCATTGCTCCAAATCACCTTACACAATAGATTGTGAAGACATCGCGCTTCACAAAGCTTGAAACCTTCAATAGACTGAGAATCAACTCTTATGAGCACAACTACTGATGTGACGTTCTGTATCGAGGCTTCGAAGCTTGTGTCGAGTAATGGAGGGGGCGTTTCCGCGATGCGCGTATCGAGGCTTGCTTCATTAATGGGAGGAGCTGAAAATGATGACGTCCAAAGCCTCGCTGCCCGGCTGTACCACGTGACTGGTTCATGAAGTGGTTCGAACTTTGCCGCGAGATATGACAGCGATATAAACCCCTCAGACTTCATTCAAAATGTAGGTGTTTGATGGAGAGTTGCGGTTAGTGAGAGTTTGGAGACAGTTTGGAGGTTTATGAGAGTGAGGAGAGAAAGTCAGGAGAGAATGGAGCCAGCTAAGAAGAGGAGGATGTCCTCCCCTGTGTGGGAACATTTTGATCTTATTCCTCCCAACAAGGTATGTAAATTTCTACAGAAGATGTATTTTCATAATACTGATGGTGCAATACAATTTATGTTAAGCTGTCTGTACTTTTGTACAAGGTGAAGTGTTTGCTATGTGCCAGGGAGCTGGGATATAACAACAACACCTCATCCATGTTTAGGCACTACAGAGCTTTTGCAGGGGAACACCGATTGTGGAGCAAGACCAGGTGAGCCATCAAATGCCATGATAATATAGCATGCAGTAATGTTACTAAATGATATAACAATATTATACAGCTGTTATAATTTACGTGTTTGATATTTATATTTGTGCTTTATCTTTATTGTCTTTCCTCAGGAGAACAATCTCAAATAGATGAAGACCTGGTTAGCATGGTGATTGAGGACTCCCAGCCATTTAGCATTGTGGAGGACAAAGGATTCAAAAGATTTGTTAAATCATTAAATCCTAGCTACGTTCTCCCCACTAAAGGTTATAAAAGCAGTGAAAATTTAGTTTTTACAGAATAAAATGTGAACAGGCAGGACTGAGGCTCAAAGCCTCAGTGTGTAGCTGTCCATACCTCAACGTTACAAAAGCACAACTACTGTCCACACCCCAACCACACCTCACCTCACAGTAAATGATCATTTCCATTTTAAGCATTTCCAAAAAATCATTTTCCATACTGCCAGTATAAATATACAGTGTACTGCCATCACTACAATATAGATGTTTTACACAGTCCTTTTGTTGTTGAGATTTACAGGCTGTGTGCAAAAGGCCACATTCTTCAAATTCGTGCCAACTAATATTTTTACGTCCAGTAGGTGTCCTACTAGAGCAAATGAAGCTTTAAGAAGCTTTGCGCTGGGATGAACCAATTGGATGAAACGCTTCAGTGCTTCATGAAGCTTCATCTGCCCATCACTAAGCACAATATGCAAATGTGTGTATACAATGATTATGGCTGCACATGCAATAAAAATGTTAATCTGATGCCAGTAGCTGTGATAAACAGTTTAATGCAATTTAATGATAAAGTTATATTATTAATGCAGTAAAATAATTCCTTTATTCCCACTGTTAGCAGTGTTTGATTTAGTGTTTTCATAAAAGCCTATTTCTTGTGTGTATATTAGTGCTCAGAAGAACAGACATGTGGTTTAAAGCCTAGACAAAAAAAATCCTCCTCATCAACACTTTTTTGTTTGTCAGGGGACATTTGTTTTGTAATAATTGTTGTTCTTTTGATATGATTTGCAGCAGGCCATAGTTTATTTAACACAGTGGATGGTGCAGCAGAGATACCTGACTCAAAACAGGACACTGTTTCAGGGCCAGTGAATGTCACCTCTCCTCCAGCTACAGGTATATATGAGCAGCACTTAGATGAATTTTTTGATTTTGCTCTGACAAATATTAACATTTTAGAAATTCAATTTCCTGATCCATTTTTGATCTTTTCTATCACTTTTCCCAATGTACCTGCAATTAATTCCAGATCCTTGTCTCTGTGTCGCTCCGTGTACCTGGCCTGTACCACCACAGTCGCTGTCTTTACAGTTTCCGCCCTCCGTCTTTCTTTCACACAATGTTGTGATCATAGTCCTAGACCCTATCTTTGCATGTGATTAGCTACATTAAAATGAAGGCCTACAGAAGATGACATCAAGTCATTGTGAGCTGAGATTCTAGGTTTATCCAATTGTCACAAGAAGTCACCAGCAGGGACAGTACTTGTTTAGAGTCTGAATCAGAAGAAAATGTTTCGGACTCTGGAGGTGTGGAAAGTGACTGACCTTAGGTACCGACCAGAGGGCACGGGTCACACAGGTGGTGGGTGGGGTGCAAGGGGTCATCCATGATGACAGTGGTTTTCCTGAGAATGGAGGACATGGCAATGGCCTCCATGGGTGGCAGAGGGCAGCCAATGTTTTTCTTTTGTGGGGTTAATTACCCTCTGTGCAGCCTTTCTGTTCTCAGTTGTGGCCCCTGCGTACCTAATAGAGTAGGAGAGTACGCTCTCCACTGAAGCACAGTAAAAGACTCGCAGCAGCTTCCGGTCTGGGTTATTCTTTCTCAGGACAAGGAGGAAATGCAGTTGCTGCTGGGCCTTCTTTACCAACATGTTGGTGTTGTGGGCCCAGGTGAGATTGACAGAGATGTGGCTGCTGGACTCATGAACTGTTTGGGGCCAGTTGATGAGGAAATATTTAAATCAGGATCAGGTTTAAGGTGGTCCAGTTTGGTGGTAAAAATGTCTGGGATTATGGTGTTGAACGCTGAGATGTAGTCCATGAAGACCATCCTCGCGTATCTTTTCCTGTGACGGCTATAGGTCTGTAGCCATGACCAGGGTGCTTGGAGGGGCTTTTTTTTTCCTGAGGGGGATGTAGGCAGGGATGAGGAGCAGAGAGATTCTGTCAGATTGTCCTAGGTCATGGAGGGGTGATACTAACCCCGTGTTTGCCTACTGGTGGTGGTCAGAGGGCCCGGTGGCGCCAGTGTCCGGCAGCCTCGCCTCTGTCAGTGCGCCCCAGGGCAACTGTGGCTACAATGTTGCTTGCTATCGCCAGTGTGTGAATGTGTGTGTGAATGGGTGGATGACTGAATGTAGTGTAAAGCGCTTTGGGGTCCTATGGACTAGAAAAGCGCTATACAAATGCAGGCCATTTACCATTTACCATTCCTCCATGCAGATCTTCTCGAGAGCAGTGATGTTTTGGGGCTGTCGCCGAGCAACACGGACTTTCAACTCCCGCCACAGATTTTCTATGGGGTTGAGGTCTGGAGACTGGCTAGGCCACTCCAGGACTTTCAAATGCTTCTTACGGAGCCACTCCTTTGTTGCCCGGGCGGTGTGTTTTGGATCATTGTCATGTTGGAAGACCCAGCCTGGTTTCATCTTCAAAGTTCTCACTGATGGAAGGAGGTTTTGGCTCAAAATCTCACGATACATGGCCCCATTCATTCTGTCCTTAACACGGATCAGTCGTCCTGTCCCCTTGGCAGAAAAACAGCCCCATAGCATGATGTTTCCACCCCCATGCTTCACAGTAGGTATGGTGTTCTTGGGATGCAACTCAGTATTCTTCTTCCTCCAAACACGATGAGTTGAGTTCATACCAAAAAGTTCTACTTTGGTTTCATCTGACCACATGACATTCTCCCAATCCTCTGCTGTATCATCCATGTGCTCTCTGGCAAACTTCAGACGGGCCTGGACATGCACTGTCTTCAGCAGCGGAACACGTCTGGCACTGCGGGATTTGATTCCCTGCCGTTGTAGTGTGTTACTGATGGTGACCTTTGTTACTTTGGTCCCAGCTCTCTGCAGGTCATTCACCAGGTCCCCCCGTGTGATTCTGGGATCTTTGCTCACCGTTCTCATGATCATTTTGACCCCACGGGATGAGATCTTGCGTGGAGCCCCAGATCGTGGGAGATTATCAGTGGTCTTGTATGTCTTCCATTTTCTGATGATTGCTCCCACAGTTGATTTTTTCACACCAAGCTGCTTGCCTATTGTAGATTCACTCTTCCCAGTCTGGTGCAGGTCTACAATACTTTTCCTGGTGTCCTTCGAAAGCTCTTTGGTCTTGGCCATGGCGGAGTTTGGAGTCTGACTGTTTGAGGCTGTGGACAGGTGTCTTTTATACAGATGATGAGTTCAAACAGGTGCCATTCATACAGGTAACGAGTGGGGGACAGAAAAGCGTCTTACAGAAGACGTTACAGGTCTGTGAGAGCCAGAGATTTTCCTTGTTTGAGGTGACCAAATACTTATTTTCCACCCTGATTTACGAATAAATTCTTTACAAATCCTACCATGTGAATTCATGGATTTTTTTTTCACATTCTGTCTCTCACAGTTGAAGTGTACCTCTGGTGCAAATTACTGACCTCTGTCATCATTTTAAGTGGGGGAACTTGCACAATCGGTGGCTGACTAAATACTTTTTTGCCCCACTGTACCTATTCGGAACCATGATAACAGGGTTCTTGCTGATCGGAGCTGGCTTGGCCCTGACTTATCGGAGAAATAAGAGAGCGAAACCAGCTGGTCAAACCCCCCCAAGGCTGACCGCTGGAATTGAAGCAATGGGACGAGGCGCGACCTCTCACACCGAACGCAGCATGGTTAACACCTTGGAGATGCTTACAGCTGCTGTGAAGACTCAAACTAACACCATTGAGCGTATGATGGGATACATCAGAGAGGGGCCTGCTCACAATGACACCCTTGAGCGAAAGTTGGATCACATCGCAGAACGGATCGCTGCAGTTGTGGGGTCTCAGAATCAAAAGAATGACAACACCACGGAACAGAAGTTTGATACCATCATGGGGGGGCTCGCGGCTCTCCAACGCGAGATCGAGAGACCAGTGTCAGTGTCCTATTCCTCTGCGGGGCAACCTGCATATGGCCAATAAAGCATTCTTCCTGCTCGGGCAGAGCGGGTCCCTCCGGCGTCATTGCAGCTGCAGACGATTGAACAGATGGTAATGGTGGTGTAGACGACGGGACCGGCGTACCAGGCTGTGAATTTACCGGCTGTCCGGGCCGGTGAGCAGCCTTGATTGGAGGGAGGAGGTGGAGTTAATTAAGAAATGTGTAATACCCAAGGGGAAACCACAAAGCCACTTTCCCACAAACGTGATGAACCTCTTCCCCGGGTATCTCCAGATAAATAAAATAGCTGTGGCTAAATAAATATTTACATGTAAACCAAATGAATGGCCTTTTTTATGTCTGTTTTTGTGATGTACCAAGATCTGAAAGTTTTATTTATTTATTTTAATGAGAAACTGAAGTATAGCAGAAAGCTTTGTGAGCTTCTCCTGGTAATATCCTAGTAATAGTAATAGTAAAAACTAAATTTTAAAGTGTCTTAATACATGCTCAATCAAGCAGTTAAGTAAATCTCCAAAAGCTGATTCTGTTCATCTGGATGTAACGTTTTCAGTGGGAGAAACGTTTTGTCACTCATCCATGTGACTTCTTCAGTCTCAGTTGACTGCAGGATTCCCCAATCTTATAAACAGTACATTTGCATAATGACTGAAAACAGCCCACTGAAGTAACAATGATCTGGGAGGTCAGTTCCTTGATCATTAATATACAAATTCTCATGACCATTGAGAACAACCACTGACCAAAGCCCACTGACCAAAGCACACTGATCAATGGCCATGAGTACCATTCACAGAGAGTTGAAAGCCATTCCCCAACTCTCTGTGAATCGATGACACAAGGATCCAGGCCCACACAGACGGTGCGTAAATCATGGGAGGCCACATCACGGACAGGAACAGAGACACAGATGGGCCGTTTAGACAGGAATAGGATAGGAATCCGTGGGAGGAAGTTGTATCCCCATCTACAAGACCACGCAAAGGAGGTATATGCTCTCTGCACTGGTATGTCATCCTTTAGGAGACACAGATGGGCCGTTTAGACAGGAATAGGATAGGAATCCGTGGGAGGATGTTGTATCCCTGTCTACAAGACCGCGCAAAGGAGGTATATGCTCTCTGCACTGGTTTGTCATCCTTTAGGTTTATCACCATTTTCAGATCAGGATTACAACCAATATTGTTCCCATCCCACTCAAAGACCCTGCACTCATCAAACAACATTCTCTGGAC
Organism: Aulonocara sp. 'chitande type north' Nkhata Bay; assembly: GCF_057382095.1. NCBI lineage: Eukaryota > Metazoa > Chordata > Actinopteri > Cichliformes > Cichlidae > Aulonocara > Aulonocara sp. 'chitande type north' Nkhata Bay. Next base: position 13,426,666 of record NC_141346.1, read on the forward strand.
AATCTCTTTTTGTTCCTCTTCCAAATGATCAAGATTCACTGGCGGATACCACGACATTGGGAGAGGTCCAGCTGACTCCACCATTATCTTGCGAACTGTTATTGCAGGTGGGCACTCGTTTGAGGCCTCAACCTCCACAATACGTTCAACTGGCTGTAAGGTGCCCAGGGCCATCTTGCTTGTCAAGGTCATATCATGTTTGGTGTCATTACTTAGAGCAATGGTGATGTATGGGTTAGCTGGATTCTGTATTTCAACTAACCCTGTCAAGACATAGAACCGCTTTAGGGCCTGGTTGCCCTCATCATCCTCAAACAGCACTAAAAACAATCAAGCGGATTCATGGTTGATGGAACGGGGCACTTTAACCAGGTGACCTGTTCAGGAGGGATAATCACATCCCTTTCAACTGTTCTCAAGTACCCTTGTGTAATGCTTGGCTCTACTGTCTGAATGAAGCTTCTGACCACCTCACCATTCTCAGGGGGAAGACAGATGGCATTACACAGCAAGGTAACAAGAGTAGGTATCAACTGCTCTAGTTGCTCCTCAATGATCTGTTCCAAGACATTGAAACCGATCAATGGTTTGTCCACAGGCAAGGTACTGACGAGGACCGGAATACTGACGGAGAGGCTGGGGTCTTCACCCCCCGGTAAGTTGATCATGATGGGTACCCAGCCATCAAATTATATGGTTTCCCCGTTGACTGCGCAAACTTTCAACTCATCAATTTCCTTGATGATTTCAGACAGAGGTTGCATGACTAAGTCAGGCAAGTATCAGTCTTTCCAATGTTTACTTATGATGCAAACTTGAGCACATGTGTCAAGTACTGCTTTCACTGCTAAGCCATTCAAACTGCAATGTATGAGAGCTTTCTTACTGATTAGCTTAGCAACTGCCCCACACTTAGTGTGGGGTGCCATAACACCAGACGTAGCGAGTGCCTCACCCTGCTGCTGGTTAACTACTTCTGATGTGATTGGCGAGGGGAGACTTGGTTTGCTACTGTTAAGGTTAGGTTGGGTCCCATATGAAGAGGACCCACTGCTTCAACCCTTTCACCCGGTAGAGAAACTGCTGTGGTGTCTCACTTTCATCTTTTCTGGCACACATTAATTCTTGAAAGAGTTCTGTACTATTTTTCTCTCTCAGGTGGGCATGGAGAAACCCCTTCAGTTCAAGTACAGTCAAATCGTCTTTATTGATTAACATATCTTTAAAAGTTCCAGGCCTTAATATCCTGAGCACTCCACGAACTATCTCTGCATCAGGGAAGCCTTCTCTGCGTCGACCTCTTGCTGACCCAGGCCCACTGGACCCACCGTCTTAGCAACCATGGATCAGTCTCGGCTCCAACTTTCAGCTCGCATCAGCTCCCGTCCTGGTCCCAGATGTCATTTTTGGATCAGTATCAACTGCAAGGTGTCGACAATCCTGAACGAGCCCCCAAGATTTGTTACGGGTCCCAAGGATGAAGACCATGATGACAAATATGTTACCTGTAAAAGCAGGTGAAGAGCGGAGTAAGGAAGACACCATGTGTCTCTGTATTCCTCCAGATTGTGTCTGAGTCTGATTTATTTCACACAAACAAATGCTATATAAACACTACCATGAGCTTTCAATATATAATTCAGCAGGTTCCTCATTCACATCAATTACATTTACTTATTTCACATCCTCAGTGAAATATACTCTCTTTACTGGTTCATTTTCTCTAATTAACATCTTCTTTCATAACAGTTACTTTCCTTACTCATATCAATAAACACATCACATTGTCTTCTACAGTGTCTTTCTGGCTAAACAGTTCAATAACAGTGTCAGTTGTGGCCGACGGTCATAGGTTCTGTCCAATAATATGACGCAAGACTGGAGTAAAAGACATCCATGGATTGGCACTTTATTAATGAAGGAACATGATAGGAGCACAAGAACACTAACTATAGCTTCCTTTTGGGGTGGCTGTAGCTCAGGTGGCAGAGCAGGTCAGCCAGTAATCAGAAGGTCGGTGGTTTGATCCCAGGCTGCCTCCTGGCTGCATGCCAAATATCCTTGGGCAAGATACTAACCCCATGTTTGCCTACTGGTGGTGGTCAGAGGGCCCGGTGGCGCCTGTGTCTGGCAGCCTCGCCTCTGTCAGTGCGCCCCAGGGCAGCTGTGGCTACAATGTAGCTTGCCATCGCCTGTGTGTGAATGGGTGAATGACTGAATGTAGTGTAAAGCGCTTTGGGGTCCTGTGGACTAGAAAAGCGCTATACAAATGCAGGCCATTTACCACTTTTATACTCTTCCGGAATAGCCCAAGTATGGGGGTTAACTAATCAAAATGAAAACATAGCCCTCCACACACACAAACATGCAATAACATTAAAGCACATCACAAACATATACATATTTCCAACACGTACTATAAACAAACCAATAACATAAGCTTCACCCATTACTATATATATTAAAACCCTCTTTATCCATACTCCCTAACCTGGCACACTGGTCTGCTCCAAGAGCCCTTAAACAGGTGATTAAGCTGCTTTCACTCTTATGCTCCACATCCTGCAAGAAGCAACCAGGACAGGTGAGTACCTTATTTAGGTTACTCACAAATGATTAACTGTAGACAGCTTTAACCTTGGCTCTTCTCTGACACAGGTAGGATGGCCAGTCCCACTGTCTCTTCACCTTTACAAGCTGTCATTTTAGTTGTATGTCACATAAACCCAATAAAAGACTCCATAAGAACTAAAGTGTTTTTTCTTTATTACACTATTTTAAATTCCCAATCCAACAATTAATCATTAACAATACCAACCAGATAATGGAACCCCTGGTCTCCATTAAAAGCAGCAAAACAGTAAATATATGACTAGGGATGGATACCGGTATCCGGTGCCATGATGGCACCGGTTCTGACATAAACGGTAGTAACCAGACAGAAAAGCAGCGCACATTTCGGTGCTTTTTTTTCCTGAGCTGTGATGCACTTTAGATTCCAGCCAATCATTTTACGTTTCCGAGGATAGTAGGCGGGTCCAGGTACGTACGTTCTTTTAGATCAGAGCTACAGATTAAAAATGCCCAAGGCGAAGCGGTCAAAAGTCTAGCTGTACTTGTCACACAGCGGAAATTTGTGTTTTTATTTTTTATCAATCTGTTTATTGGTACATAGTGTTGATTTTATTTGCATGATTTTATTGGGATATTTATATTGCATGTTTGTTTATTGATATTTATACTGCATGGTTTTATCCTCATATTTATATTTGCGTTAATGTTGTACCATGTTCCTTTAACCCACTGTGGACTAAACAGATAATTGTAGGCACCTGTGAGGTGGGGGCGTTCCCCAAGGTGGCCTATCAGCCGCCAGGTTGACCTGTTAAAGGGGATGGTGAGCGCAGAGACAAAAGGAGAGAGGAGTGACGCACGAAGGGTGAGGAGGCGAAAAAGGAACGCGTGCAACCCCGCACGTGTGTGGAACGAACTGCTGCCTGACTGTGGGGCGCCGCGAGTTGTTCGGCGATCCAGTCCTAACGGCAGGAACGGCAACAGTGGGTGGCGATGGCTGCAATGCACGACAGGGCAGGGATGCCCCTCTGCCTGCATCTGACGGTGAGACGAGGGAGGCCGTGTTCAGGTGTGGAGTGGGACGGGACTGTGCGGCGACGCGCTGTCAGGAGGAGACAGGTCTGCGATAGGAGCCCCCTCCCTGGTCTGTTGCTGACGAGTTTTACCATACTGGAAGAGAAGTTCCTCTCCTGTCTCTTTCATATAAGGACCATTCGCCCATGTGTGGCTGGACTGTGGGATTATGGGACTGTGGGAGAGTGGTTTTAGTATGTGGAAAACATGTTTTAGCCTTGTTTTAATGGTGTATAGTTATTTCTGCCGGCAGGGTTTTTAGCGGGTTGCAACACTACTTTTATTGTATACGGGGATTTTGGCTTGTATTTGGGGTTCTGACTGTGTTTTATCCTGAAAATAAATGGTGTGTTTGAGGCCAGCTTAGTTTCTGTGCCCTGAGCGCTGACCCGCTCACTCCCCTTTGCGCTTGTATGTATAAAGACGTGGTGGTGAAGATTTAGGTCTACCAGTCTTAGCGGCTATATACTTCACAGCAAAAGATGCAAACTCAGCAGCCTGCTACAAGTGCTTTAATCAGATACTGCAATACTGTCAAAGGAGGTAACACCTCAAATCTGATGAAACGCCTGGTGACGCATAGCGTTTTTTTTAAAAGCCGAGAAATGCGCCGTATTTGATAGCTTGCTGAGACCTCACACCGTGTACATCTACTGCAGGTGTGGTGCCTGTTATCGGTCCCAGAATTAGCAACATCCCCCAAAAACACGAAGAGTAGAGTCCTGGCCCCTAGCCCTGCCATTGTAGCAGAAATGATGACGGACGAAGATGGCAGCAGCAGCCGTTCTTCTCTGCGTGAGTAGCTTAATGTTGTTCGTGTGTAATTCACGTTGAGTACGCTAACCATGTTATTACATTAATGCATGTAAGGTGAACTAGCAAACATCATCATAGCTACATGAGTATAATTCCCTCGAAGCACAGGCAGACGCAAGTGATTTTCTGTCACTGGTTTATTTGAAGACTTCTCTCCAAAGCTACCGTGAAAACTATACAGCATTAACAAAATAAAACTCGGCGTAAGACACAGCACTAAAAATAACACTGTACAACAAACACGATTGTGAGGAGAAAGTTGTTAGAAGGCAAAGAAACTTACAACTCAGATATCTATTTTTTACATGCACATGGGCGGTCACTGCTCAACCGATGTGACACAGAAAAACCGCCCAGGGCATTCAGAACATCCTTTAAACTTAAAGCAAGTTTCCACAGCAGTAGGAGTGGCATGTATGGAACTGATAATTTTTCCTTAAAAGGACAAAACCTTTCGCTTATCTGCTGAAAAAGGAGGTAACTTTGTATGTATAGAAATTCAGACATTCCCATAAAAGGAGAGAGAGAGAGAGAGAGAGAGAGAGAGAGAGCCAGCTTGTCTGTTAAAACAGGAGGTATGGTATCGTATGTCACCGCATTCCTCTACACATATGGCTTCAATCTCTCTTCCTGTGTTGGTTCCAATTCACAAGCTCTTCTTCCTTTAAATGAAGCTACAACTAAGCATAATCACAAAACTAAAAAATCTCTCATCAACGATAAATCAATAAATACCTCGTTGGCTGCATGCTGCAAAAAGGGAATTAGCTGCCGTTCTTCTGAGGTTTCCTTTAACCGTTTAACTGTGTGGTACCTCACAGGGGTACCACAACAACATCATCCAGGTAGAAAACAGCACATGCAATTTGAGGAAGCAGCTACCGCTCCATGAGGTGCTGAAAAATGGCCGAGGCTTCAAATAAGCCAAACGGAAGTGTGACGAATTGGTACGAACCATACAGAGTGGAGAAGGCCGTTTTTGTCTTTGGACTCTGCAGACAAGGGAATCTGCCAGTAAGCGTTGGTTAAATCCAGCATCATAAAATAAGACAAGCAGTGCTTAACCAGTCCAGGTCAACTCAGGCATTGGACAAGCATCAAACCATGAGACCTTGTTCACTTTCTGATAATCATCACCAATGTTCCCTCTAAACTGCGCGTGTGCTCAATTGCACACTGCTGGCACGGTGTCTGTGCAGAAAAAATCTGTGTTGCACATAAAATTAAATTCTAACCGGAATTGAAATTAAAGTAAATACGTTAACAATTCTGTTTTGCAGTGTTAGTCAGTAAGTGACTGGCTGCTCCAGTATGGGATTAGAGCAATGGCACCTCATCCCATAGTCCAGCCAATCACGTGATTCAAATTCGTATATGCGCAGCTAATTAACGTCGTTGACAGGCTATGACAGCGTCCTTATGTGCCGACACCGGTGTTTTAGCTAGCAAAGTGGCGTGGCTAATGTGGAGTGAAGCCACGTTAATGAACACATGTACAACCATTGGAGATGTGAGCAGGACAGATGGAACAAGTGACGTAAAAAGAGTGGACTTTATACCAGTTTTCAAATTGTGTTGATAGGCCACATAAAAAACAGAGTTGTGTTTAAAAAAAAAACTCCAGTGTTTGGTTTTCTTCCAGAATATTGTTGTTTATATTTACTGGGGGAAGAAATGGTAAAAACGGCATTTTATAAAGAAAACGTTATAAAACACTCTCCGCCTGTGAGCAAAGACAAAACCAAAACACCCCACCCTTTCCCATTGGTCAAAAAATGTACCATGCCGACCAATCAAAACATGGCATTTGGTTGTTAAGAAACAGAAGTTGTTAAGAAGAGGAAAATTTAGGCGTGACGGCAGTGTTTTGAGATGTGAGAGATTTGCAACGTTTAGCGCAAATCTTGTGTAGTTAGTGTGTAGTGTAGTCAATAGTTTTGTTGTGTGTGTCAGAACAATGAGGCGGCTGCTAAATGTTACAGGAGTGATACATCTCCTGTTGTCAGGCCTGCAGGTATCAGGCTTTTGATGTTCTCCTTTATCTCATAGTGGACAGAAATTATTTTTTGGAGAGGCACAAATAATTTGTGTGGCATCAGATTTGATGCAGAACACCTGATTGTTCTGTAAATAGTTTGAAATGTTTGTTTAAGAAAAATCCCTTAGCAGCATTTTTAGGTAAACAGCTGCAAAAATCTTTGTTGTTTGCAATACTCAGTAACTTTTTTGAAGAAGTAACTATATAATTAATTGCCCAGCATTGGTCTTTATATATTGTATTTTGCAGAGAGAGTCATAAAGTTTCAAAGTGGTGCTCCATGAGAGTCCTGTAGACGAGCAGCAGCACGATCCTGCATTGCAACTGCAAACCGCTGTTGCAATGCAGGAACATCTGCTTTATTGGAATGTGTGAGATGTTAACCACAATGACTCTTAAAAACACTGTCTCAAAGCTTCATGCCAACAGCATGTTTTTAAGAAAAATCAAACAAATTTTCCTTCAAGATCATTTTAGAGTTTTTAATTAGCTGCAGGATCCTTCTTCAGTGTGAGTGGAGAACAGCCAAGTCGCCTCCTGTCATAAACCTCCACATGTACCACTGAAAACAGTTAAATTAGTTTGAATCGGAAATAATGGGTCAAACTACTTGTTCTGAGACCATTTCTTTATTTTTCACACCAAACTGTTTAATAAGATAAACTCTACACAGACTTCATCAAATATAACTAACACTTTAACATTATCAGGATTTCATAATACAAACTTCAAATCAACAAGAAAACAGCTGCAGAACATGTGGATCAAAATTCATTAAAAAAACAACATGTGGACTTCAAGGACTAAATACACTAAAGTGAAAGGAGGAGCAAAAAATAGAGGTTTAACAGAATTTGAATTAAGTAAAAGTAGTCACCTGTGATCTTTAAAATGGTTCTGATGTGTGCTGCTGTTTTTAACTTTCAACATTTCTTTGCTGCCACTGTGAATAAGATTGTGTTCTTTGCCTAATTGAATAAAGGTTACACAGCCTCACTGGTTCATCTTCTGGTACAAACTGGTATTACATGGAAGTACAGCCCAAAACCAGTTTAGCTTGAGTTTCTTTTTTTCTGGACATAACGTCACGGCAGGTGTTTTTTCAAAGCTGGTGGACAGATTTAGTTCATTTTGGAGGCTTTAAGAGCAACTGCTGTGAAAATATTTGTAGTTTTGGGAGAAAATGATTTAAGAGAAGATTTTACCACAGCAAAAGATTAAATATGAATGAAGGATTGAAATTGCATATGCATATGTGGCAGGACGAGGTAGAAATAAAGAAAATACTCTTTGCAGTTTTAAAAAGACAACGCCACCCTGGGAATTTCACCCAGAGAATACTGAAAGTAACACTAAATCACCAGGAAGGCACTTAGGTTCGCTATACTCAGTCCAGAGACGAGGTTCAATGAGAAACAAATTGACAATTTATTAATAATTATTTAAAACACCATATAAAAGCACAATCATAAATATTCAAGTACAAATATGCTTAAAAAGGTATTCAGAGCTGAGGCTTACCAGTGGAGGGGCAGGGATGCCACACACAAACTAAAGAAAGAAAACACACCCAAAAAACAAGTGCAGCACACGATCACACACTCACACTAATAAACTAAACAAGGCAGGTGTGTGCACTCAAGGGATCCCACCACCAAGGCACCCTAGTCTCCTCCACGTCGGCACTCCGCATCTGAATAAAAGAAACAAAGAAAATTTTAATATATTACAACAAACTAATGTGTAGCGCCGGGGGATAACCCAACTGCAGGACCACACTGGTGATCTACAGCTAGAAAAAGGGCCTCCCACCAGTGGTGTAACAAAAATCCAAACTACAAATCAAAAACAATAAAACAACATACAATCTGGATAAAACTCTAAAATCTGGAGCAAACGGAATCGCCGTACTGCTCCAACTTGCCGTCCACACGACGAAAAGTTAACAGTCAATCAATATGCACGGCAGCTGACTCCGATAACCGGCATGCATATGGCCGTTGTCCACGCCGACATCCACTGTAAAAGCTGACAGCAGCAGGGAAAGAAATCTCGCAACGGGAACAGACGGTAAAAGTACAGCAAGGCAAAGCAGCAGCACTTCAGTTCGCGTAGCTTGGCGCAAAACTAAGGCCCACACTTCCTGCGAAGCATAATAAATAATTACTATAAAAGAACAATAGAAGGCACAGAGCGTAACAAAAGTTGATTACGTACCAAGTAAGCCGTGTCAAAGAACGTAAGCAGAATAGCTCAGAGGAGGCTTCTATAGCTACGACCAGCCGCGATGGAGGCTTCAGAAGAATAACCCGCAAATGATCTCTACCACACCAAAGGGAAGTCAGGTAACCAAAAAGGAGATCACAGGCAAGCGACGCAGGGACACTCAAATGGCCACTATTTATACCAGCGCCCCCTAATGTGCCAGGCTGAAAGTGGGTTGGACCGAGGGATAACATTCATCCTGCCACACATATCTATACATGCAGCTTCCTAAATGTATAATTCAGGATTATTCACTGCAGGTCCAGAAATCAGAGCTACCTCATCAGATCCAAGTGTGACATCAGCTGACACTCTTTACAGGAGATTCCATCTGAACTCTGTGGAGCCTGATCTCAAGGTTTTTAAGTCTGACCCTGAAACCAAAAGAGGATCTTTCTCTGTCTTCAGATTCATTGTGATCCAGTGATTTCAGTCCTGCATGATCAGGCTGATGTTTGCACAGAGCAGATAATGAAGTTTCACTGTTACATTGGTAACAGTGAAACAGTTTATTTACAGCGTGGGATCATTTGTGTTCGGAGTATGAACTGAGATTCCTGAAACTCTTGTCACACTGGTCACAGCTGAAGTTCACTTCCATGTGTGTTCGTTCATGTTTGTTACAATGACCTGATCGTGAGAAGCTTTTGTCACAGTGTCTGCACTTGTATGGTGTCTCTCCTGCAGTGGTGAAGGATGACCCACACTGGTCACAGATGTGCTTTTTGACCACACTGTGGAAGAGGTCATGTATTTTTAATGTACTTGGTGTGTGGAAGCCTCTCCCACATTCTTTGCAGTAGTTCATTTTGTCTCCAGTGTGTCTACGTTGATGTGCTTTTAGGTCCCGTTCGTGATTGGATTCGTGATTCCACAAAGGTCAAAGAGAAACGCTTTCCCACCACCACAGTGACGACAGGGTTGAGAAATGGATCCATGTTCTTTGCTCCACTTCTAAACAAAGACATTGTAAATCAGGGAATTCCTTCAACGTTTTTATCCTGAACGTCGCCTGAAATAAAAAGCATCTCTGCCAACGTCCAATTACATTTTACTGTTTACATTACAACACTCAGCTTACTGAATGAAAATGAGTCTTCATTGTTCAAAACAGTTCATTCAGTATAACTCCATAAGTTTACTGATCAGACTTTTTCCAAACAATCAGGTTAAAATTACAAGATAAAAAACTCAATACATCCTCACAGTAACTGCACTTCTAGAGTTACTTTCTGGTGTGGATCTGTTGGTGTTTTTTCAGCTGATTTGGAGCTTTAAAAGTCTTCTCACACAGGTCACATTTATAAGGTCTCTCCTCAGAGAGTTGTTGTAGCTGTGCATCGGTTGTAGACAGTTTCCCACACTGATCACAGCAGGAAACATCAATTCCAGTGTGAATCCGTAGGTGAATATTTCGGTACTGTTTGTCACTGAAACTTTTTCTACAAAAGTCGCAGCTGTACGCCTTAATTCCAGAGTGGGTAACTAGATGCCTGTGTAAGTCGCTATTTAGAGCAAAAGCCTTACCACACAACTCACAGTTGTGTGCTTTAAATCAACTGTGGATGAGTTGGTGTCTTTTTAAGGTTCCAGCCTCGGTAAAAGACTTTCCACACAACTCACAGCTGTACGCTTTAACGCCACTGTGGATGAGTTGGTGTCTTTTTAAGTTTCCAACCTGGGTAAAAGACTTTCCACACAACTCACAGCTGTAAGGTTTAAATCCACTGTGGATGAGTTGGTGTGTTTTTAAGTTTCCACCCCCGGTAAAAGACTTTCCACACAAGTCACAGCTGTAAGGTTTAAATCCACTGTGGATGAGTTGGTGTGTTTTTAAGTGTCCAGCCTCGGTAAAAGACTTTCCACACAAGTCACAGATGTAAGGTTTAAATCCACTGTGGATGAGTTGGTGTCTTTTCAAGCTTCCAGCCAGGGTAAAAGACTTTCCACACAAGTCACAGCTGTAAGGTTTAACTCCACTGTGGATGAGTTGGTGTTTTTTCAAGTCTCCAGCCCGGGTAAAAGACTTTCCACACAACTCACAGCTGTAAGGTTTAACTCCACTGTGGATGAGTTGGTGTTTTTTCAAGCTTCCAGCCTCGGTAAAAGACTTTCCACACAAGTCACAGCTGTAAGGTTTAACTCCACTGTGGATGAGTTGGTGTTTTTTCAAGCGTCCAGCCTCGTTAAAAGACTTTCCACACAAGTCACAGCTGTACGCTTTAACTCCACTGTGGAAGAGTTGGTGGGTTTTTAACCTTCCAGCCCGGGTAAAAGACTTTCCACACAAGTCACAGCTGTACGCTTTAACTCCACTGTGGATGAGTTGGTGTGTTTTTAAGTTTCCAGCCTGGGTAAAAGACTTTCCACACAAGTCACAGCTGTAAGGTTTAACTCCACTGTGGATGAGTTGGTGTCTTTTCAAGCTTCCAGCCTCGGTAAAAGACTTTCCACACAAGTCACAGCTGTAAGGTTTAACACCACTGTGGATGAGTTGGTGTTTTTTCAAGTCTCCAGCCCAGGTAAAAGACTTTCCACAGAAGTTACAGCTGTAAGGTTTAACTCCACTGTGGATGAGTTGGTGTCTTTTCAAGCTTCCAGCCAGGGTAAAAGACTTTCCACACAAGTCACAGCTGTAAGGTTTAACTCCACTGTGGATGAGTTGGTGTCTTTTCAAGCTTCCAGCCCAGGTAAAAGACTTTCCACAGAAGTCACAGCTGTAAGGTTTAACTCCACTGTGGATGAATTGGTGTTTTTTCAAGTGTCCAGCCTCGGTAAAAGACTTTCCACACAAGTCACAGCTGTAAGGTTTAACTCCACTGTGGATGAGTTGGTGTTTTTTCAAGCTTCCAGCCTCGGTAAAAGACTTTCCACACAAGTCACAGCTGTACGCTTTAACTCCACTGTGGAAGAGTTGGTGAGTTTTTAAGCTTCCAGCCAGGGTAAAAGACTTTCCACACAAGTCACAGCTGTAAGGTTTAACTCCACTGTGGATGAGTTGGTGTCTTTTTAAGTCTCCAGCCTGGGTAAAAGACTTTCCACACTCATCACAGCTGTAGGTTTTCTCTCCTTTTCTTCTGTGAGGTTTGTCGGCCTCCTGAGAGCGCTGACTTCTCGCTCCATGTTGGTCCTGCAGTGACAGAGATACAAACAGAGGCAGTGAGTGAAATGCAGTCGTGGAACAAACTGAAACTCCCTCCATTGGTGGAATCAAACATGTCAACAAACACATTGTAGGTGTGTTTCCACCACCTTCTGGTGGCAGTATCACATTACAATGATGTGCTACAATGAGAGTTGTAATGAAAATGACATTATTGAAGAAATATTGATCAGCAGAGAAAATCTTTTACGCATAAGAAATTTCAAGTTCAACTGATGATATTGTTGTTTCAATGTATGCTTATAAAAAAAGATCTTTGTATTTTCTTGTAACTTCGGTGGTTTCTGATTCGAATGTAGATTCTGTATATATGGATGAGCTGTCATGGTCTCCGTGCCTGCCCGGTCGGCCCCACAAGGCTACAATTGCTGTTGCTGTTTTCTCCCTCTCTGCCTGGGCGGAGCTCACTGTGGGCTCCCGCCCTTGGCCCACACACACACCTGACAACACTCACCCATCATCACCGGGAGCACTATTTTAGGCTGAAACACAGATCCTCTCGTCGCTGGATGATTGTACCCCTAACGTTAGTGTTCTCACAGCTCTTGTGCTTCATATCTGTGACTTGTGATTTGTTGGTGACCTGCCTTCTCGTCTGCTTCAGATCTCCCCCCCCCCCCCCGGACCTGCGACCTCCCTGCTACGGGAAAGTGTGTGAGTGTGAGCGGAGAAGACGTGAGCGAGTTACCCTGTGATTCCCCCCGGAGTTTTTGGATCCCTTCACTGTACATTTATTGCACTGCACTGTAAATAAACCACACCTTGGAGATACCTTACCGCTCTGCGTTGAATCCCTGTACCAGATCGTGACATGAGCCCAGGATGCAAAAGATAAAGCTGCTGTTATCATGTTTTTAAAAACACACCAGCTTTCAGTAATATTGTAACTAGGGATGCAACGACACCCATTTTTCCAAACCGATACGATACCGATACTTGGATCTGAGTACTTGCCGATATTGAGTACAAAAACCGATACTTCTACCACACACAAGTTAAACTTAACCAGTAGTAAAGAAACGACCCCAGGCAACTCTTTAACACAAACGAAACGTTTACCGAACACATCACAACACATCCCTTTTTTAAACTCAAATAATATTCCCATTCCTTAACCAAATGAAATACACTGTACTGTATAAATGAAATAATTCCCTTTCAAATTATATTACACAACCCAACTCATGTTATCACCTTTTGGTAAGTGACTCACTAATATACACTCCAAAACATGTTATATAAATCCACTAAACACACAATATTCACACATGGGCCCCACACACACTCACATTCACACTTGTTGCAGGCCTGTTTGCTGCTCACGCCAGACGATGGAGAAAAATCCTCTTCTCCCCAGTAAGAGCACAAAAGTCTGACTTACAGTTCCGTTGCTCGGTAGGTCACCGTTCACCAGTCCCACACTAAATCCACTCCACGGTGGTGTGACCGTTGAAACAAAAAGTCACTTCACCCACACTCTGTTGTGAAGCTCTCACACGGTTAGCTTTCTAGTCACACACTCTTTTGTGCTAGTTAACCTCAGTAAAACTAGCCGAGTCTCTCACTTTGGTTCAGCTAACCTCGTGCATCTCTCTATGCCGTTCTCTCCTCCTC